>NC_060149.1:474746670-475060559 GCF_021461385.2 Schistocerca piceifrons
TGAATAAGACCCATACGCCACACTGAAGTGTGTGGCAACACCATTATTCAAGAGGCAAAGACTGAGCTCTGCAAGCAAATTTTCAACAGTTTTACACCAGCCAGTGGTCGTAGTTCCACCCCACAAAGGGGTGTGGGCATCACTAAATACTAGGAAGGGTGGGGTGAGTTGAGAGAACAGTGCAGACAATGCATTCTGGGACAATTGACCGCCGGGAAGGAGATACGCTTTACAGATGGTAAATTCCAGAGTTGTTTTTACACCATCAGCCACAGTTCCCAAAATCACGTTGAGCGGCATGTGTTTCTGTAAAGAGAGTTCAGAACGTACATGCAAACACCACCCAATGCTCTTTCATAGTATGTGCTCTTCTTAAAATAGCTCCAACAGTCACAGAGGGTAGGAGTCCGCATTGCTGGAAAACAAGTTTTCTGGAGGACAATGCAAAAAAGGGGAAGTGCACGGAAGATGTCGTAGCCCAAAAAAGTGTCAGAAAAAACTGTTACAGTTCCACAAGAGGATCACACTATCAGTATCTTGTGGGGCATGAAGGGACCCAGAAGACATATCACACCTCCATGCCACATGCTGCCACTGGTTGCGAAGATACACCATCAATACACGCTTGTCCAGAAGCAGGGTCCATGAGAGGGTTTGGGGCCATTGGGGCCACCAGGAATGCTGCCTTGGACACAGAAGCAGAACATGCGGGGTCTGGTAGCAGGGGGGGCATCAGAATCTCCCTCTTTTTGTCCTTAAGATGATTTAGCCTTTGGCAAGAGCCTGTTGCCCCCCCCCCCCTCCCCGCCCCCCCAGATTTTGGAACAAAAGGAACTCAAAGTTGTATGACCCGCAACCTGTGGCTCCTTTGGTCACCAGTTGGCTTCCAGTTGCAGGTCAGCAGAGCTCTGGGAAGAGTATGTCTGAAGGAACCCTTTCCAGGTAAGTGGTGCTGGAGGAGGGAGTTGCTTCTACAGCTGGAGTTGGGTACTGATGTCCCCGGCAAATATGAAGCTGACGTTCCCAAAAGGGGTGTGGGGGAAGCAGTATGAGGAGAACCACAACCACCAGGCAAGCAGGTGTAGTCGGGTGGCCCTGAGGGTCAGATGTAGAAGATATGGAGGGTGATAGTGCAGTCACTAAAATGGATAACATCGTTGTAACAGTAGCATACGTCATTGTCACATGTGTCAGATTTAGGTGGTTTTACTTCTTCTTGGCCTCTTGATATGTGAGGCAATCAAGGGTTTTGTATTCCTGGATTTTCTTGTCATGTTTGAAAATGGTGCAATCTGGTGAACAGGAGGAATGGTACTCTCCAAAGTTGACACAGATGGGGGGCAGGGCAAAAGGTGCATTCTTTTCCAATTGACGGCCACAGCCCCTTCAGGCTAATCTGGTGTGCAACACGAAGACATGTGTCCAAATTGCATGCATTTGTAGCACTGCATGGGAAGATGAATGTACGGCTTGACATAATGCTGATTCACTACCACCTTGACCTTCTCGGGCAATGAGTCACCTTCAAAGGCCAAGATGAACATTTCACTATCCACTCTGCTTTCTTTTGGTCCTTGCTGGACACAAAGGACAAAATTCACATTTCACCACTCCAAATTAGCACACAACTTGTCATCAGTCTGTAAAAGAAGATCTCAGTAGAGAATGGTACCCTGTACCATTTTAAGACTTTTGTGGGAGGTTATAGCAACAGGAATATCATCCAGCTTGTTGCAAGTGAGCAGTGCCCATGATCATTTTTCAAATCACTGCCACTTCCACAAACCTGTCCTTGAGATGTTCAACAAAGAACATATGCTTTGTAGTAAAAAATGAATCATGGTCCATCATCCTAGAACATACCAAATATTGGGGGGAGGAGTAGTCCTCACTTTGTCTCTGAGCCCTATGTTCCTCCCGTGACATAGCTCAGGAAGGGAATAGGGTCATACTTCTTCACATTGTAATATGTCTTACCTTCAGAAGAGACTGTTGGGGCAGTGCAGCCACCCGCAGAAGAAAGTTTAATTTCCTTAATGTGTGAATGTTCTGCCATGGTACCACTCACTCCGAATGTGGGCTCTCCTTTCACAGGCGCCACTCAGGCCACAGCAATGGTTACCTGTACAGTATTTTATGGCTTGAATGCTACAAGCTGGCCGGCCGGGGTGGCCGAGCGGTTCTAGGCACTACAGTCTGGAACCGCGCGACCGCTCCAGTCGCAGGTTCGAATCCTGCCTCAGGTATGGATGTGTGTGATGTCCTTAGGTTAGTTAGGTTTAAGTAGTTTTAAGTTCTGGGGGACTGATGACCTCAGCAGTTAAGTCCCATAATACTCAGAGCCATTTGAACCATTTGAGCTACAAGCTGTAATGATAACCATGTATTCAAAGGCTGCTGAAATTTTACATTTTGTGAAATGTAAACTAATGTATTTCTCTTCATTAAGAACAATTTGTCAGTTTTAGTATCATGCTGATGTTTTGGCAAAGATCTAGATGGATATCACTACAAAGTTCATAGGACAACAACATAAAACAAATAACTGTATTACCTTTGAAAAGCTTTGAGGTTGGAACTACATTATCCACTGGTCACAAAGATATAACATGAATAGTAAAGGCTCTAAAAACTTCTATGGTCCCCACTCCAAATGATTTTCAAGTTTGTACATGATTCTCCATCTAAACAGTCACTGACTTTATCTTCCTTACATCTAAAATGAAATGCTAAGTTCTGCCATTGAAGAAGTTTCCAATCCAGACAGAAATCTTCTTAGATGCACCATACAAACATATGGTATTCAATAAGAATTGGTGTGGTCTTTAAAAATTTTGAAAGTTTAGGAACACTAAGTCAGCAAGTACTTATGTCAGCAGGTCTTATGATGTCACAAATGAATACTGCCAGCTGAGCTTCACATGACCTAAATCTATATCTGCATTCCATAAACCACCATTGAACATGGGACCAAAAATATGACAAATTTTCCAAATACTGTAATGGGAATCAGTTCCACTGGGATGTCAAACAATTACTTTAGACCAGACAAGAGAGGCGTGATGTTTTCAGAATTCTTACTGAATGCAATGGATGGCAATTTGTTCAAACTCAGAATATGTTGAGGAATTATGCTACATCCAGATAGAGACTGGTAGTTATGTTGGTCTGTTCTGCTGCCTTTCTTTTTTTTCCCTAGGTGAGTGTGACATGTGATCCTTTTCAGTGTGTGTGAACAGTTCTCTGCTAACATGTCAGTAAATTATGATTAAGAGCAGAGCTAACTCAATTACAAATCTACTTCTGTAGAGAACCCAACAGCCACTATGTCAGGGCCTGAGGCCTTGAGTTTGTTGCTTTCCAACAACAATAACCATGATAGCTATATCAGTTCTATTGTATGACAGCTGAAAGGTGGCAGTATCTCTTTATTTTCCTTTGTGGAAGAATATTTGAAGAAAACATTAAGAACTGATGAACTCAGAATATGCCAAGGTAATCACTGCTAATTTTATTAATAATGATTGTGATACAATTACATGGGTTCTCCATACAAAGAGTGGTTTCTGTTGTACTCTGAGCAGATTCCTCGATCCACACACTGATTAATGAATTAGTGCTGTGGTCTGGATGGAAACCAAACTGTTCTGGGACAATGATGATTTTGATATTTTATAGAAATCCCTGTTCCAATCTTCACCAAATCATTACAATAGTACTTGACTTGTGAGTTAAAAGTATTTTTAACAGTGAATAAGTGAAAGATTCAATTGTTACTGGACACATGTATTGGAGTGATTCTGATAGCAATCTATCTCGAAGGAAAACAATAAAGCTTGTGACTGCACATGTATACAAATATATGATTTATAATAAATGATAGTGGTATGTATTTGATAGGTAAATCCCTAATATCATTTGGATTAGACATGTGATGAGATGACAAAGACTACTGGCTTGAATCTAGTTTTGGGTTCAGTTTAATGTTTTTATTCTTTTACCCAGCTCATCATTTCTGACACTTTCATCCTCCTTGTAATCTAATTTTCTCTCATCTGATATTTTACAAATATATTTCACACAGCTCCAAAGTTTTTCTGGGGCCTGTATTCTATGCCAATCTACCATCATAATGAGCTAATGAGACTTACAGATTGCTACAATTCTTTTGTTAAGAGACCTACAGTCAATCCATATTGTTCTTGACTTCATTTAATATTTTCTGTTGCCAAATCCAAATGGCACTCAACTCCCTCATGCAGAGAATCAGTTTGTGAAGTATTTGATGGTTGGCAGAATACCCATGTTAGTCATATAATTTTCTATTGCTGATACAGCATCTTAGTAATCTCAAGTCATCCATACCAAAACAACGTATTTTATGTGAACTGTAGTTGCTTTTCAGCATGCTGAGATACCCAAAGGCAGTCTGCTTTTAATAGCTTTTACTTGATTTACATGCTTAATTTTCAGTATTTCTAGCAAGTTATGTTACTTAGTTAAATCTTTTTAGATAGTATACTTTTGGATCCAACAGTGATTTGGATTCCTTGCCTAGCATGGACATGGACATTTCAGAGGTACTAAGGCTGTCAGCAGTGGTTGCAGGCAGCTATTGTAAGGGGAGCCACTGCTGAGATACACACACCACTTGGTGCCATTCGGTGTCAACTGTTTGTCATTGATCTTGTGGCCCAGGCTCACAGCATGGCTTACTCCTTGCTATATTTTGTAGCTGTTTGTAACACACAATTGCACGTCCAGGTTGATTTAGTTTGTTTCTGGATACTAATCTGGAACCATTGTATTGCTTCGTGGACTTTGCTACATCCTGAACTTGTTAGCGCGTCATTCACTTCATGAACTCAGTATATTGCAGACTTATTGGGCAACGTGTTCTTTTCCCCATGGTTCAGTGTACCCACTGGAGCAAGAGAGGATAAACAGTTCCTAGCTAGTTTCTAGCTATGCCAGGCAGGATAGAAAATGTACAAATAATTGTTAGGATCCAGAAAGAATGTTCACTCTGCAGGGGATTGTGTGCTGATTTGAAACTTCTTGGCAGATTAAAACTGCGTGCAGGACCAGGACTCAAACCTAGGACCTTTACATTTCAAATGCAAGAGCTCTACCATCAGCTATCTAAGCATACCTCATGACCTGCCATCATAGCTCCACTTCCACCAGTACTTCGTATCCTACTTTCCAAAAATTACAGAAATTATCCTACTTACCTTGCAGGATTAGAATTTCTGGAAGAAAGGAAATTTTTCAGTCTGTGCAGGACTGTGGACTGATATGAAACTTGCCAGTAGATTAAAACCGTGTGTTGGAATGGGACTTAAACCTGGAAATTTTACCTTTTGCGTGCAAGTGCTCTACTTACTGAGCCATTCAAGTACGGCTCACAACCCACCCTCACAGCTCTATTTCTACCATTACTTCTCCTACCTGCTGACTTTACAGTTCTACTGCATAGTTTACATCACTACCAATCCTTCTCATTTCTGAGCTTGCAGTGAGTGCGTAAAGATGTCTAGAAAATAGTGTCTGCCGCCAAGTACGAGGGCCTGGTGAGAAATTTCGCCTGAAGCTATGCAGCTAACATTACATAACTGTCGTGCTGTTTCTTCTTCAAGACAATTCTCAGCCGCATTCTGCAGGGGCAATGAAGATGCTCCTGCATCGTTTTCAAATGGAAATGTGAGATTACCCACAATACAGTCCGCAATTGTCTCCCCCTGAGTTTCATCTCTGGTCACATGAACCGCTGTCTTTGAAGACAACATTTTGACACAGACGACGAGGTGTAGGCCAGCGTGGAGAATTGGCGGAAAGCACTGGCGGCTGCCTTCTATGATGAGGCTATTGAAAAGTTGGTACAACGCTATGACAAAAGTCTGAGTCAGAACAGCGACTACGTAGAGAAGTAGCCGAAAGGTGTAGCTAATTGTTACAAGTAAAACATTTCTGATGTTCACTGTGGTTTCAATTTGGCAATCAATCGGAGCTTACTTTCTGAACAGGCCTCGTATTTTCAGGAGGTTGTGACCCATAGCTCATAAGTAACATATTCATCCATAGCTTTATCACCAATTGCTTAGGTTACATAAAAGAGTGGACTGCCCTGCATAGTTTATATATACTGATGATGTAATTTATATTACAATGTGGGGACAGTGACTAATTCATGGTTTTATTATCAGACACCAATGATTTAAGAACCTGATGATGGTCTATAGACTGAAACTGGTTGTTAAATAAAGAATTTTAGCAGCAGCTTAAGAGGGAAACTATGACACTTTTCAAACACTAACAAGGTATGGTGCACCACCTTCTGAAAATACACTGGAAGAAAGCATATTGTGGAGACATGGATTACCTAAAGCCTTAGAGATATTCTCCAGACTGAATTTCCACTCTGCAGATGAGTGTGCATGATTGAAACTTATTGGTAGACTAAAACTATGTGCCAGACTGGGACATGCACCTGGACCTTTGCCTTTTGTAGGCAAGTGCTTTACTGACTGAGCTAACTTAGCACGACTCACAACCCTTTTTCACAGCTCTTCTTCCACCATACCTCATATTCTACCTTATAAACTTCACACTATGGCTAAGCCAAGTCTCTGTAGTATCCTTGCTTCCATGTGTCTGCAATATCCTTTCTTGTAGGAATGCTAGTTCTGCAAGGTATGCAGGACTTCTGTGAAGTTTGGAAATAAAGATAAGGTACTGAGATGGCAGGTCATGAGACATGCTTGGATTCTTCAGTTGAAGAGTACTTGGTTGTGAAAGGCAAAGGTCCCAGGTTTGAGTGCCAGTCTGTTAAACAGTTTTAATTTGCCAGGACATTTCCATTTTAAGATGCTTGTCCTATGCTCATTGCAGACAGAAAAAACTTTTGCTGCCTACCTCACTAGCAGTCTATATGCATAACTTGGCTACGTGAAGCGGGTGCAACCAGATTTTACGTCGGCATTCATGACTGTTGGCTTCTAACTAAGATAAATTGAGATCCATTAACTGTTTGGGGGAAAGTTGATTCAGTGTTGTACGAGGGTTAGAACTTAAATAGTGGCAACTATTTATTCGCAACCGATACAAAAGAGTTACATGTTCGCACCTGTTACTGTCCTTCAAAGTAGTCACCAGCATTGTGTAGAATCCATTGTGAGTGATGTGGAAGGCATAGTATACCGTTAGCAGAGCCTGTTCTGTTGATCATGCGAATGGAGTGGTCTACTGCCTGTCAAATCTCTGGAACAGTTCTGAAGCGAATGCCATGAAGTGGTTCCTTCATCTTCGGAATCAAATCAAAGTCACGACGACTTAAGTCCAGGGAGTATGGTGGATGGTACAGTATTTCTGAGTCCCATCGACGAAACAGAGCAGCCACAGCTTGCGCTGTATGCACCCATGCATTGTTGTGCAAACTGATTTGGGGGGGGGGGGGGGGGGGGGTTGGGTTGTGCAGAAAGTGTCGCCGCTTCTTTCGCAAAGCTGGTAGCAGGTGATGTTCCAAAAACAAACAGTAATACTGTGCACTGATGGTCTGCCATGGAGGAATGTAATGCGTTAAGATTACACCATCACAGTTGTACATGAGAATCACCATAACTTTAGACCACTCCATTCACACCATCAACAGAACAGGCTCTGGTAACGGTATACTACGCCTTCCACATTGCTGGCAATGGGTTCTACACAATGCTGGTCACTACACTGAAGGATAGTAACAGGTGAAAACATGTACCTCTTTTGTATCGGTTGTGAATAAATAGTTGCCATTATTAAAGTTCCAACCCTCAAAACAGGCCTATTTTGTTCCACGTTGAATATTAGTTACTGGTAAGTTAGATGTTTCCAATAAAGGAAATGGGCTTCTGTGACAGTTTACTTACATGGAGGTGGGAAAAGATAGTGTAGAAGAGTTCTGTAAATCTTACTGCAGCTTATTTGATTTACTAGAGTGGTTTGAAAAGTTTTCAGAATGAAATAGAAAAAGAGTACTTACATCACTGAAACTTTTTTTATTTTTCTATGTAGTCTCCTTGTAGATTAATGCACTTGGTCCATCAAAGTTTCAGTGCCTTGATCTTATCTCAAAAATGAGTTTCCTCAGGACCTGCAAAATAGTTGTCAACTCCGGTTATCAATTCTTCAGTTGAAGTGAATCTTCATCCACCAAGAGAAATTTTCAATTTTGGGAAGAGATCGAAGTGTGTCGGAGCCATATCAGGTGAATAAGGTGGGTATGACAACAATTCATACCTTAGTTCATGTAATTTTGCCTTAGCAATGGCTCATGTGTGTGGACGTGCAGTGTCTTGATGGAAGATGACTTTCTTCCTTACTAAATCTGGCCTTTTTTCACATATCTTTTATTGCAATTTGTCCAAGAGATTAGCATAGTATTCTCCAGTAATTGTTTGCCCAGTGTGAAGATAATCTACAAACAGAATCCCCTTCCCATTCCAGAAAACTGATGCCATGACCTTTCCCACCGAAGGAATTGTCTTTACTTTCTTTGGTGGTGGAGAATCAGCATGTTTACACTGCTTTGACTGTTGTTTTGTCTCTGGGTTATAGTAGTGCTCCAAAGTTTCATCTGTAGTCACAAACCAGTGCAAAAAATCTTGTTCGTTTCTCTCATGGGTTTTTGATCCAGCGTCAAGAGCTGCGGCACCCATCTTGTGGATAATTTTTTCATTTCTAATTCTTCAGTTAAAATGTGATATACCCTTTCAGATGACATCTGGCAAGCATGAGTAATTACATGCACTTTGAATCGGTGATCCTCTATGACCATTTTGTGCACTTTTGCAATGATTACTGGAGTAGTGAGACATCTTGGCTGACCACTGTGCAGATCATCATCTAAGCTCTCCTGACCAAATTTAAATACATTTGTCCACTTGGCAACAGTTGAATATGAAGGAGCAAAGTCCCCAATGTGTTCTGGAAATTTGTTTTCATACCTTTCTTTATGAAGTACTTAATCACTGGTCGAATCCTGACTTTTTCCATCTTTGCAAATCATTACGTGGGAACAACACAGTCACATCACCACCACAGCTATCTTCCAAGAGCACTGACATGGCACGTGTTTACAGGCAACAGTCCAATGAATATCATGTGAACAACTCGTTGCGCTAGTGCTGACCTCTCGTGGTGATTTTGAGAACTTTTCAATCTACCCTTGTAACTGCCCTAAACAATACAATTTGTAGAGAAACACTACAGCTTCTGGCATCAGCAGCATTATGTTTTAACTCCAAGATTAATAACAGTAAACTCCAGGTCTGTGGTTGTAACAACATCACATCCTACGTCATAGCAAATCGGTGTTTGTGTTTTGCAGTTACTATAAATTAGCTCTGTTTTTTAATAAGAAATTATATTCCAGAATGAGATTCTCACTCTGCAGCGGAGTGTGCGCTGATATGAAACTTCCTGGCAGATTAAAACTGTGTGCCCGACCGAGACTCGAACTCGGGAGCTTTGCCTTTCGCCCGTGAAAGGCAAAGGTCTCGAGTCCGAGTCTCGGTCGGGCACACAGTTTTAATCTGCCAGGAAGTTTCAAGAAATTATATTGTCTGCATTTATCATAAATTAATGCTACTGTCAAATTTTTTCAGTGACCTTAACCTTAAAAGAGTTTCAGAGAAACAGTGAAACCCGTCCTAAGTTTTCTGTTGTCATAACAGACATGTCATGTTAGGCTGTAGATCACTTTCTTTACAATAGGCTACTGGTAATGCATGTACAATACCAGACTCAGATATTAAAAAGAGTGTCAGCAAGCTTAGTATACACTTATTTGTTTATTATTCTGTAAAATACTGCATCAGGCACAAGGTATTTGTTTATTGTTCTGTAAAATATTGCACCTGGCATAAAGCAGCCCCACTGTGCTTGCCGTTCTTCAAGAGGGATGAGTAGGTTACTACTCGCATGCAGCTGGAAATCATTTTGACTACTGTCAAGTGATTAAAGAGTGGCATGTCAATGGTTCAATGGTATGTTTAGATGTAGTGTATAGTGTAGACAGATTAGGAAGAACTCAGGATGTTCTAACCATCATTTAGGTGTACTGTATAGAGTTGACAGATCAGGGAGAACTCAAGATGTTGCAACCATCCAACCAACCAACAAGTTTGAGGTACTGTCTCCCACTGGAACCAAAACTGAACCAGTGAGACTCCCTTCACCTGGTGGGAAACCTGCTGTGTCCTGTGTCAACAGGCAGCAAAAGCAAAGGGGTAGGGGTCTAGTAGTCAACAACAGCTCAAATGCATGGCAAATAATTGCACTACTTATGGAAATGGCACCAAAGGATGGGAAGGAACATCAGGTGCACATAGTGTGTATACCTGGAGGCCTCATTCAGCATGTTGAAGAGGCTATTCTGGGAGCCACTGAAAGAACAGTGTGCAATCAACTGCAGACTGTGTGCACATTAGAACAAATGATACTTGTCATCTGGGCTCTGAGGTAATACTCGGATTATTCTGGTGACTAGCAGAGAAGGTTGAGAATACCAGCCTTGCTCACAGAGTTTTAACAAAGTTCATAATCTGTACCATTCTCCCCAGAAGAGACTTTTTTTTTTAGACAACTGTCCATCCAATCTAGATAATGACAGCTGTAGGAAGCCCAGAAGTATAAGCATAAGATCCAGAGAAATGCCATCACACAGGTGACAGTATTAAAATCCTAGTAGTTAACCACCAAAGCATTTCCAACAAAGTACCAGAGTTTGTAGTACTCCTAGAAAGCACTGAAGCTTACATAATATTAGACACAGAAGATTTTTAAAACTAGAAGTTGACAGCAATGAGATCTTTGGAGAAAATTTAAGTATATATTGCAAGGATGGGGACATGGGAATTGGAAGTGGTATATTTGTCCCAGTGGGCACGAAAATAAAAATCACTGAGACTGAAATTGAAGCTGCATGTGAGATTGTTTGGTCGAGGCTCAGTATCAAGTCTGGGTATAATATTATAATGGGATCCTTCTATCGACCACTAGTCATCTCCTGATGTAACCAAAAACCTGCTTCCTTAATCATACAATTATCATTAGAGGAGACTTAAATCATCCAACTATCAGTTGGGATAATTATAATAGTATTGTTAGTGGTGGGCATGAGAAAATATCCTGTAAAACATTACTAAATGGCTTCTCTGAAAACTACCTAGAACAGACAGTTTGCAAGCCCACTCATGGTAAAAATATACTACATCTAATGGGAACAGACAGACCTGACTTCTTTGAGGAAGTCCACATCAAAACTGGTATCAGTTATCATGATGTAGTTATAGCAACAATGAATACCAAAGTACAATCGGCAACTAAAATAAGTAGACAAATTTACATGTTCAGTAAACTAGACAAGTGTCATATCTCAATGAAGAACCTGAAACTTTTAGCACTGAGTAGGTGCATGTGGAGGAGCTATGGCTCAAACTTAAAAGAATGGTTCACTATGCATTGGATAGACATGTACCATTGAATGATTCATGACAGGAGACATCCTCTGTAGCATACAGTCACTGTAAAGAAACTTCTAAAGAAAGAGACTGCTGCGTAGTGGATATAAAACAAAGCAGAGGGCTATAGGCAGAGAGGTGTTGAATGAAACGCATTTGGCTCTCAAGAAAACAATGTGTGAAGCCTTCAGTGACTACCTTATCAGAATATTGTCAAAATATCTTTCACAAAATCCAGAAAAATTCTGGTTATATGTAAAGGCTGTTAGTAGCATCAAAGTTAGCGTCCAGTCACTCTTGGACAAGACAGGAACTGAAACTGAGAGTAGTCAAACGAAAGCAGAAATGCTGAACTCTGTTTCCAAATTTTCCTTTACCAAGGAAAACAAAGGACTATTCCTTCAATTTAATCCTGGTACCACAGAAAAGAAGAGTGAAATAGATATTGTGTTGGTGACAGTGAGAAACAGATGACATTGTTAAAACTGCACAAAGCCCCAGGGCCAGATGGAATCCCCATCAAATTCTACACCCGCTTTGCAGCTGAGTTAGCCCCTCTGTTAAGTACTCTCTACATGAAGCGTAGCAGAAGTGACCCACAAAACGAATGTCCACAATATCATTGTCATCCATTTGGTGTAGAATCTTAGAACATATTCCAAACTTAAACCTAATGAGGTGACTCGAACAGAACAACCTCTTCCATGCCAACCAGCATGGATTATGAAAACATATATCAAGTGGAACAAAACTTGCACTTTTTTCACATGTTGTTGTTGTGGTCTTCAGTCCTGAGACTGGTTTGATGCAGCTCTCCATGCTACTCTATCCTGTGCAAGCTTCTTCATCTCCCAGTACCTACTGCAACCTACATCCTCCTGAATCTGCTTAGTGTATTCATCTCTTGGTCTCCCTCTACGATTTTTACCCTCCATGCTGCCCTCCAATGCTAAATTTGTGAGCCCTTGATGCCTCAAAACATGTCCTACCAACCGATCCCTTCTTCTAGTCAAACTGTGCCACAAACTTCTCTTCTCCCCAATCCTATTCAATACCTCCTCATTAGTTACGTGATCTACCCACCTTATCTTCAGCATTCTTCTGTAGCACCACATTTCGAAAGCTTCTATTCTCTTCTTGTCCAAACTAGTTATCGTCCATGTTTCACTTCCATACATGGCTACACTCCACACAAATACTTTCAGAAACGACTTCCTGACACTTAAGTCTATACTCGATGTTAACAAATTTCTCTTCTTCAGAAACGATTTCCTTGCCATTGCCAGTCTACATTTTATATCCTCTCTACTTCGACCATCATCAGTTATTTGACTCCCTAAATAGCAAAACTCCTTTACTACTTTAAGTGTCTCATTTCCTAATCTAATTCCCTCAGCATCACCCGATTTAATTTGACTACATTCCATTATCCTCGTTTTGCTTTTCTTGATGTTCATCTTATATCCTCCTTTCAAGACACTGTCCATTCCGTTCAACTGCTGTTCCAAGTCCTTTCCTGTCTCTGACAGAATTACTATGTCATCGGCGAACCTCAAAGTTTTTACTTCTTCTCCATGAATTTTAATACCTACTCCGAATTTTTCTTTTGTTTCCTTTACTGCTTGCTCAATATACAGATTGAATAACATCGGGGAGAGGCTACAACCCTGTCTCACTCCTTTCCCAACCTCTGCTTCCCTTTCATGCCCCTCGACTCTTATAACTGCCATCTGATTTCTGTACAAATTGTAAATAGCCTTTCGCTCCCTGTATTTTATACCTGCCACCTTCAGAATTTGAAAGAGAGTATTCCAGTTAACATTGTCAAAAGCTTTCTCTAAGTCTACAAATGCTAGAAACGTAGGTTTGCCTTTTCTTAATCTTTCTTCTAAGATAAGTCGTAAGGTTAGTATTGCCTCACGTGTTCCAACATTTCTACGGAATCCAAACTGATCTTCCCCGAGGTCCATTTCTACCAGTTTTTCCATTCGTCTGTAAAGAATTCGCGTTAGTATTTTGCAGCTGTGACTTATTAAACTGATAGTTCGGTAATTTTCACATCTGTCAACACCTGCTTTCTTTGGGATTGGAATTATTATATTCTTCTTGAAGTCTGAGGGTATTTCACCTGTCTCATACATCTTGCTCACCAGATGGTAGAGTTTTGTCATGACTGGCTCTCCCAAGGCCGTCAGTAGTTCTAATGGAATGTTGTCTACACCCAGGGCCTTGTTTCGACTCAGGTCTTTCAGTGCTCTGTCAAACTCTTCACGCAGTATCTTATCTCCCATTTCGTCTTCATCTACATCCTCTTCCATTTCCATAATATTGTCCTCAAGTACATCGCCCTTGTATAAACCCCCTATATACTCCTTCCACCTTTCTGCCTTCCCTTCTTTGCTTAGAACTGGGTTGCCATCTGAGCTCTTGATATTCATACAAGTGGTTCTCTTTTCTCCAAAGGTCTCTTTAATTTTCCTGTAGGCAATATCTATCTTACCCCTAGTGAGACAAGCCTTTACATCCTTACATTTGTCCTCTAGCCATCCCTGCTTAGCCATTTTGCACTTCCTGTCGATCTCATTTTTGAGACGTTTGTATTCCTTTTTGCCTGCTTCATTTACTGCATTTTTATATTTTCTCCTTTCATCAATTAAATTCAATATTTTGTCTGTTACCCAAGGATTTCTATTAGCCCTCGCCTTTTTACCTACTTGATCGTCTGCTGCCTTCACTACTTCATCTCTCAGAGCTACCCATTCTTCTTCTACTGTATTTCTTTCGCCCTTTCCTGTCAATTGTTCCCTTATGCTCTCCCTGAAACTCTCTACAACCTCTGGTTCTTTCAGTTTATCCAGGTCCCATCTCCTTAGATTCCCACCTTTTTGCAGTTTCTTCAGTTTCAATCTGCAGTTCATAACCAATAGATTGTGGTCAGAATCCAGATCTGGCCCTGGAAATGTCTTACAATTTAAAACCTGGTTCCTAAATCTCTGTCTTACCATTATATAATCTATCTGATACCTACTAGTATCTCCAGGATTCTTCCAGGTATACAACCTTCTTTTATGATTCTTGAACCAAGTGTTAGCTATGATTAAGTTATGCTCTGTGCAAAATTCTACAAGGCGGCTTCCTCTTTCATTTCTTCCCCCCAATCCATATTCACCTACTATGTTTCCTTCTCTCCCTTTTCCTACTGACGAATTCCAGTCACCCATGACTATTAAATTTTCGTCTCCCTTCACTACCTGAATAATTTCTTTTATCTCGTCATACATTTCATCTATTTCTTCATCATCTGCAGAGCTAGTTGGCATATAAACTTGTACTACTGTAGTAGGCATGGGCTTTGTGTCTATCTTGGCCACAATAATGCGTTCACTATGCTGTTTGTAGTAGCTAACCCGCACTCCTATTTTTTTATTCATTATTAAACCTACTCCTGCATTACCCCTATTTGATTTTGCATTTATAACCCTGTAATCACCTGACCAAAAGTCTTGTTCCTCCTGCCACCGAACTTCACTAATTCCCACTATATCTAACTTTAACCTATCCATTTCCCTTTTTAAATTTTCTAACCTACCTGCCCGATTAAGAGATCTGACATTCCACGCTCCGATCCGTAGAACGCCGGTTTTCTTTCTCCTGATAACGACGTCCTCTTGAGTAGTCCCCGCCCGGAGATCCGAATGGGGGACTATTTTACCTCCGGAATATTTTACCCAAGAGGACGCCATCATCATTTAATCATACAGTAAAGCTGCATGTCCTCGGGAAAAATTACGGCTGTAGTTTCCCCTTGCTTTCAGCCGTTCGCAGTACCAGCACAGCAAGGCCGTTTTGGTTAATGTTACAGGGCCAGATCAGTCAATCATCCAGACTGTTGCCCCTGCAACTACTGAAAAGGCTGCTGCCCCTCTTCAGGAACCACATGTTTGTCTGGCCTCTCAACAGATACCCCTCCGTTGTGGTTGCACCTACGGTACGGCCATCTGTATCGCTGAGGCACGCAAACCTCCCCACCAACGGCAAGGTCCATGGTTCATGGGGGGGTTTTTCACATAACATCCTCAAAACCAAGGCTCAAAGTAGTCAGGTAAATGCAGTATTTCTCAATATCTGAAAAGTATTTGACTCAGTACCACATCTATGCTTATCATCAAAAGTATCATTGTATGCGGTATCAGGCAAAATCTGTGAATGGATTGACAATTTTTGGTAGGGAGGAAGCAGCACTTTATCTTGGATGGAGAGTCATCGACAGATGTAAAAGTAACTTTGAGTGTTGTATATTAATTACCTTGCTGATGATATTAACAGCAACATCAGACTTTTTGGAGATGATGTTGTTATCTATCATGAACTGCAGTCTGAAGGAATATTCAGTCAGATATTAATAAGATATCTAGGTAATGCAAAGATTGGAAACTTGCTTTAATGTTCAGAAATGAATAAACATAGCATCCTACGAACACATCAGTGAGTCACAGCTCGAATTGGTAAATCTATAAAAACACCTGTGTGGAACACTTAGTAGGGATATGAAATGGAATGATCATATGGATTCAGTCATGGGTAAAGCTGGTAGCAGACTTTGGTTTATGGTGGAACACTAGGTTTTGTGGCGGTGTTCGTAGCGACAAACAATTCGCTGTAGAAACGGCTTACGAAGTCACCGCCACACTTTTAATAGCGGGCCGACCGGTCCGCTGGAACAGTGAACAGAAAGATGAAAACCCAAACACTCTGATTAAATAAAAGTCGGTACTTATCTTTATTGACGAAGATACAGAAACGCAATAGTGAACTCCGTGTCTACAGAGATCTGTCTAGATCGAGTCGGAGCGGCTAGGTCAGCGTCGGCTGATGACAAACAACAACTCTGCTGCGATGAACACACAACTGACTAGCAAGTACACAATTCGGTGGCGAGTATACAACTGAGCGGCGAATACAGAACTGTCCTAGCGCTCGCGACTCCAGCGCTTAAGAAGCCAGAAGCCAGCGGTGGCGCGCGCAGACTTGTGGCGATTTGCTGTCTCGCTGGCGCTGCTTATGCGGACGGCGTCCGGACTTTGATACTGCCAACCTTTTGGCAGCGGGCTCGGGTGGCATTACTGGCTAGGACATAACACTAGGGAAATTCAGTCAGTCTACAAAGAAGATCCCTTAAAATCGCTCCTGTAAGCATCACAGTGTAGTGTATCCACCATATTTGGTCAAAAAGTATGCCAGAATGAAAGTGAGTTGCAACAGAGCCAGCTGCAGGCAGGCAAGAGTGTTATGTGTTGTGAAGCAAAACGCGGCTGACAGGCATTGCAAAGCAGAGCCAGCTGGGCCCGGTATAGCAACAGCCTACGCTGCAAGCCTTTCCTCACTTTCTACCACAGAAGTGTTTAGAGTATGTGCCTTAAGCCCTAAATGAGCATCATTGTCTGGAGCATATAAGTGCTCAGCCATTTGTGTACTAAGATATTCTCATCTGAGTATCACAGCCTACACCATGAGCCTGTGACATCCACAGCAACATCCTGGAATGCAGTATGGGGTCCGCTGTACAATCAATGGTCAGGGCACCCTACCCTGAGTCATGAGAGTGCCGCTGCCAGAGCAGAGAGCCGCCCATTTGCTGGAGGCTGGCTTCTCCACGGTATTGTCAGATGTGCTGCCATACTGTCATCACAGCTGCAGCCGGAGGCATCACTGACAGTGGCATTCCAGTGATGTCATGCTCACCCCACTTTTGCACTGTCATGAATGCCAGGCATCTATTGTTTTGCATGCTGCATCAGGTACAGAATCAGGTCCAGTAAAATGTTATACATGTAACTGTTAGGGGCAGACAGCTAGGCAATGCCTGGAGTTGGGATGGCTCAATATTAGATGTAAGAATTAAGTTAATGTATTTTGTTTTCTTGACTTGTGAGTGTTAGGTCTCAAGTCTTCAACAGTACTAGAATTGCGATCATCACAATTGGGTGCAGCTTTGTCAGTTACAAGTTTAACTGCTCCTCTTTCTGGTAAGGCAACTGAGAATGTGAAGTCTTTGTGTGAGACCTTGGAAATCTACCAGAGATGGAAAGTTGGTATGACAAGGAATTATTGAGTGTTGCAAAGTTGAGATTATTAGTGGAAGCTAAGACTTGTGCAGGGCATACAGAAGCTCTCACAGGAGTCACAACATTCGAAGAATTTACAGAAGGGTTAATTCAGAGATATATGAAATGAAATAGTGGCAGACACTATAAGGAACGCTTAGGGGTAATAACTAAGAGAAACTGTGGAACAATCTGCAGAAAGGATAAGAAAATTAATGGATGTGCCTATGAATTAGGACAAGATGCTGCAGTCAAAGAAATTATTTTGCAAGAAGCTGAGCAGAAGGTGCTGGAGTGTGGTTAGCTATAGGGTGTGAGAAGATCAATTCGTTAACTGGAATGCAGAGTAAATAGTCTGAGTTTGTAATAAGTATAAAATGTTTTAGGTGTGAATGAACAGGGCATGTAAGGATGCAATGTCCCCAGTCTCAGGGTGATGTGAATAAAGTAAGAGGAAGTAATAGTTTTAGAAGTAGATGATAAGGGAAGAATAAGGTGTTAAATGCCATTGGGAACCCCAGGTCCACCTACGGCCATTCCCAGTAAGACTGGGTGCTACAAAATTGTACGCAGAGGAGGATTGTGCATCAAGAGAAATAGTAGGAAAAATGGTTGCCGGATATTACTGGCCACTGGGGTGCATGTGTCAGTCACCAGTAGTGATCTGATGAAATGTAAGCAATTGGACCCACCACAGTACATTTAGTGTGGGGTGGGGGATAAAGATGTCACACCATTAGAATCGGTGACCACAGACTTTTGCTGGGATATGGTTCAATTTAAACAATGTGTAGAGATTGTGCTACATGTGAGTGAGGACTACAACATGATTTTAGGACTAGATTTCTTATATCAGCATTGCACCATAATCGATCTTTGGGCAACATAGGCTAGAACTTGACAGAAAAATGTTTCAGTTAGGTGAAGCCACTGCCAGTGTAGTGATGCTGCGAGGGGAGTCTGTCCTGCAAAACAAACCGATCAGACTAAGACTTTATTCACATGATTGTATACTTAAGGGTACTGGGAAATCACTTTGGGTCAGAGTTGAGTCTAGCTTACCGGTATGAATTTTGTGTGTGGTGGAACCATTAGAAGAGAAAGACATATAGATCAGGCGGGTCACTTAGTTAAAGGAGGTACTGTACACATACAAGATATAAAGGGTGAAAGGAAGGACAAAGAATTAACAGGTTGTTAATCAATATTGTGGATATCCTGGAGGGAGAAGAATGGAACATGAGAGGTGTCAACCACAGACAATTGCTGGATGCCATGCAAACAGCCTTATGAGGAAAAGAGAAGCACCTAGACAGAAGCAATAGGGAACGGTTGGAAAAAATACTTTTGGAATTTAAGGATTTATTTTCTTCGAAAGGTCTATTACCAGCCACGCATATTACACAGCACAGCACACCAATGGGAAATGAATCACCAGTCTATGGCAAACTGCACAGAATACTTAGGACTTTCAGCCAATTTTGGAGGAATTTATCAATCAACAGCAGAAAGATGCAATAATTGAAGAAAGTAATAGTGTATGGGGGGTAGGGATAGTCATTGTGTCAAAAAAAATCAACAAATGGAACGCAAAAATATAGGTTTTGTTGTGATTACAGACACCTAAATGCGAAAACCATAATAGATGCCTACCCTTTGCGAAACATCACAGAAACGTTGGATCATTTAGGGCAATGTAAATACTTTTCAACAATGGATTTGAGGAATGGTTATCACCAGACAGTGGTTGCACTGCAAGATCAACACAAAACAGCATTTTGAGCAGCTTGGGGACACTACCAATTCAGAAGAATGCCAGTCGCATAAAAAAAAGCTATTTCCTCTCAAAAGTAACCCAGATTAGACAAGTCTACAAAAAAGAATCCATGGATTACAGAAGAAGTAAAGGTATCTAGTAAGACACAAATGAAACTGCTCCTGTCAGACAGAAATTGCTCTGATGTTGATGCTACAGCTCACTGCAAGCGATACCTCAAAATATTGAAGATCCACAGATCAAAGGAAATTCAATTACGATAAAAAAAAATAGTTACATCAGGTAACAAAGTAGAGACAATGTGGAATACAGTGAAGAAGGAGTCTGGTAGAACCAGCGATGAACGGAAGTAGACTGCATTAAGAGTAAATGATATATTGATAACATATATGTTCAGTGTTGTAAAATATTTTAACAAGCATTTCATTAATGTTACTTGAAGATGAGGTAGTCAGGTTCAATAGATGCAGCCACAGAATACCTCCAACCAGCCCTTACAAATAACTTCAGTAATATGAATATGACTCTTACAACATTAGTACAATTAATGACCACCATTACACCTTTAAAATCAAAAAATTCTGATGGTTACGATAAAATATCTACATTTATTGTGTTTCATAAATAGAGCAGTAGTGCAACCCCCATCTGACCAGATGAGAGGAAACACCGCTGCCAACTAAAAACATGGAGAACCATCCAACTGATGATGCCTTAAAGTGAAAAAAAGGTGAAACGCGTCTGGGCGAATAAAATATAGTGCAGCAAGAGGAAGCGTTTTTTATTTACAAAACAAATATTCCCCGTCAAGATGCTCCAAAACATGATGACTATTTCCACCCTCTTTCCCGCCCAGAACGCCCCAAACCAAGTGACCTCCTCATCATAAATAAGTTGCAGATTTTTTGTCTACTGTCCTCTGTTTATGAAGACCACCAATTTTAGTGCTTCAAGCAATATTGTGTTACAAATTTTATTTGCCATCATTTTATAATGATTATCAATAATAAGTCTCACATTAGAACATGAATATCTTTTCAATGTGATTTCACAAAATAGTAGAGCTAACTCCTGTTAGAAAGAAACAAAAACAATTACTTATTTCACATTTTTAAAAAATAGGCAAAATTTAATATGCTTTAACTTTAAATTCTGAACAATATTAGGAGAATGTCAGTATGAGTAATTTATCCAGTTTCTCTTGTTGTGTTGCATACGCTTTCATGGATTTTACACTTTCCTGCATTTTACACTTTCCTGCATTTTACACATTTTTGGGTCAGTCTGCTGAAAAGTTTTAAAAGGGGGTTTTACTGTAACTTAAAAACTGAAAACTAAAAAAAATAAAAAAGTTTCTGCATGGGGCTTGACCCCATGACCTTAGCATTTCTGTTCTGTATCCTTTCTGCTGTGTCACCTCCTGCCTGGGAACCATGCCTGGCCCAGATGGAAAATGCTTTTTTTCTAAACACCTGGACATCTGGAGCTCCCATTTCCGTTATTTTAATTTTTGGCCAAGGCCTGCATATACCAAAAGTTTGGACAAAACAAGTGATAACAGGTAGGTGCAGTCCCCTTGTCAGTAACATACATTTTCAATAACTTTCCACCAGGAACAAAAACTTCAGCTACTAATAAAGTTCAGTTTAAGAGAAGCCTAAGGGATTTATTGGTGGGCAGACATTCTCCTCCACTGAGAAATTTCTTAGCAGAACCAAATGATGTGTATATACAGTGTGTTTGGAAAGTCTCTGTGCACTGGACTATGGACAAACATTACATTGGAAGTTTGCAACAGAGTTGGCAGAAATGTGTTTGCTACTGTTGCTTAGCAATTAACTGATTGGTTCAGTTGATGAATGCTACCAAATGCATTGTGTAGTGTTTAAATGTTCAATTTGTTTTTAAATTATGGTGCTTTCAACTGAGGAACATATTTTTCTTGTTGAACATATTTTTCATCAAGATGATAAGTACATGGATTTAGTGCAGGAGGCATCTGCTGAAATATTTCCTGAAACAACTGTACCTCATAGTAATACGGTTCATCAATTTATTGAGAAATTCTGAGGGACACAGTCCATGTAAGATTCTGAATGAAATGGAAGATCATCTAAACTAAATGAACAGAAGTTGTTGGATATTTATGATTTCACACAGCACAGCCTAGCAAATCATTATGCAATCTGGCACAAGAAAAAGTTACTGAGCTTGCATCAGTGTTTAGGCAAACACTGAAATTTTTCTCATATAAAGCAACAGCAGTAAAAGAACTGAAAGATACAGATAATGAAAAGTGAATCTATTAACGCAAATGGTTTATATCTTATATTTGGAGGAATACCACTGATATTCTTGATGTCACCTCCCATACAGATGAGGCCTAGTCTACCTCTCTAATCATGTTAACACACAAAACACATATTGGAATGTGGGTAACAGTATCCAAATGGTACATTATCAGACTTCTATATTTTGGCGAAACCATAAAAAGTGATCACTGCTATTTAGTGATCCATGACTTTACTGGCTAGCTAAAGGAACGCCAAATCAACTACTCATGGTTTCAACATGTTGGTGCTACTGTGCACATAGCTAACACCACTATGTGTATTCTGGAAGAATTTTTGGGGAACAGACCTTACACCACCACACTTTTTTCTTGTATAGCTGACTGTGGACATTATTTTCAATATATGTTGTAAATGTGCAGCAACTTTCCAAATACCCTGTATTATTAATAATACCAAATGTGAGTGTTATGTAAAATCTAACATCTGCATGAATGTGGTAAATGTAAATAAGTGCAGTAAACTGACTTTCTCTTTGATTATGCACGTCATATTATTCCACATCTGTGAGGATAATTTTATTTGGGACCTTCAGAAAAGGCATTAGCATATTCCCTTTTTGTGGCTACAAATACATATTAGTTATTCTTGTTTTATGAATGTTTACATCCTTGATAATCACCTCACTATGGGTCTATTGAAAAAATTACATTTAAACTAATCTAGAGGAAAATGGCAACTACATTCCAACCCTTCTGTACTGATGCAACACTTTGCTTTGGTCTTAACATGCTTATGCTGCCTCCTTTGGAGAAGATTCAAAATCAGCTCATTAAATGTCCCAATGGGCCAGGTTACATAACAGTGTTAATAAAATTTTCTGCTAATTTGCTGCTCATATTTGATGTTTTCTTACAAAAATTATTATGAAAATAAAAATAAATAAATTAATTAATTTAAAAAATCTTCTGCAGGAGTAAATCTGCAGAAACAGAAGCTGCAGCTATCTTCTATATTTCGATACAACATAAATTATTTCACATTTTGTGATGTGGAGCACCTGAGCCTGAAGATAGCCACATGCTGTGTTATGAAGAAGTTGTCACAACATGTTGTTATACGGTTATTCTAAAATTCATGCATAAATCCTAAAGGGGCATAAGAGTTTTACATAAATTGTGAATACAACAGGTATTACAAAAACAGACAAAAATATACTTCTCAACCAAGAATGCCAATGAAGTATGGTACTTGAGCATCATTACCTGGCTTCTACTATCTGGATGAAATGAGCTAGCATCTGGTTCTGTATCACAAAATCGCTGACCTGCAAATGTATAAGGATAATTGTGGCTTCCAAGACCTCTGCTTCTACCATGCAGCCCATAACAGCAGAAAAAGACCACACTAATAATGATCATGACAGCTGTTGCATATACAACCATTCCACGCAAGAATGGTTGTGATTCTGAAAATTAAACACTAGAATTACTATGTATCTTCTCAATTATCTTACAATAAGCTACTATGTTTCAACACCAAGAAAGAAAAAGATAGTAAAAATAACAAATAATCTTAGATAGTCAGTTAGGGAGCAGATTTCTGGACAGGCTGCAGCCTAGGGAATGTTGGATAACCATATACACTAGAACACACAAAGAAAGAATAAACACATCATACAGTTTTCAAGTTTCATATATCATTCTACAGCAACTGAAGATTTAAATGACTGACTGAAGTTGTTGTTTAAATGTTTTAAGAGGACTATTTCATTAAAGAAATTTCTTTTCAACTGTAATGAAACCCCACTCTTTCAGTCATTGTGGCTCATGTGCCAGACATGGAATAAGAAAAACTGACCAAACAATTTCACAAACTGACAGTAACTGTTCTGAATGTGGAAGGAGAACTGATTCTAGTTTGTTTCACTGATACCTTTTTTTCCCTAACTGTTAATATTCTACAGTCCATTCCATGAAAATGAATTTCTGCATAGTAGAAAAAGCCTTAAGATTTAGATGACACCTGCAGAGAAATCTTTCAAAATATACAAAACATAAGAAATAATTCAATCTACTTGAAAGCATGTATAGCATGTAAATCTTTGATACTTGGTGAAGGACCTTGGCATGGACAGTGGTAGGACACTGGCAATTTTTTATTCACCTCAGGGACTTTAGAAATGCAAAAACTAATCAGACTGATGTATGAACTCCACAGACTGACCCAGTCTGCTCTCTCACAGTGTGCTGTGTGCCGTTGTGTTTGCTACTGGTTATCATGACTTCTCTCTGGCAACTTTTACAATATTCTTCTCAGGTTGTGTCAGGATACTTATGATCAAGCACTGTGTTTTCCTTTAATGTTGTGTAATTAACTGTGGCAACCTATAACTATTCTAAGTAATTTTTCATTGTTTATTTGAGTCTTGAATTATGAAAAAGAATCTGTATCAAATCTGACTGTCCTTCAGCTGTTTCATATCATAAACTGAGGAATCAAAACCTGCTTAATAGAGAACTAGTCCACCAATGGAAGACAACACAGCAGTGATCTGCGTAGCATGTATTCAACAAGTCCTTGACAGGTTTCTAGCAACACTTGGCACCAGATGTCTACCCATAGGCCACTTCACTTAAAATTATGGGCTGCTAATCTGTGGACACAAAACTGGAATCCAATAGCATCATGAATGCATCCCATTGGGTTTCAATCAGGCAAATTTGGTGGTGATGACATCAGTGTGAGTTCACTGTCATACTCCTCAAACCACTGTAGCATGATTCTTGCCCTGTGACATGAACAGTTATCCAGAAGATGCCATCATGACAGGGCAAAACATCAGGCCTGAAGGGATGTGGTTGGTTTGCAGTAATGTTCACACTGTCCGCAATTGTCATGGTGCCATCAACTGCTATTGCAGATCCCATGGAAGTCCCTGTGAACGTCCCTCATACTTACTGCTCCCACCAGGCTGAGTCCAAGGCATGGTGCATGTTACAAACCTGGATAACAGTATATATGGACAGGACCAACCAGCTGGTGTAACAAGATAAATGATTCATCTGAACATGCAATATGTTTCCACTTACTCACAGTCCAATCTCAATGATCTCATGCCCACTGAAATCAAAATTCATGATTCCGTTAGGTCAACATGTGAACACGTAGGAGTCATCTACTGGGGAGAGGGGGGGGGGGGGGGGGCGGGCTCCATATTCAACAATGTGTACTGAACGACATGCTCCAAAACAATTGTGCCTGCATCAGCAATGTACTCTGTCATCATATCTGCCATAGATCACCAACTATCCTGACATGCAGAGCAGGCAAGCCTCTGCCTCCACATTATGAGGTACAGGATGGCTTTCGAACACCTTGTCACTTCACTGTCATATTAACCAGTTTCCACAGATGTCCACGACAGTACTATGAGAACAGCTAATCTGATTCACCATTTACAAGATGCTCATACACAGATGCTAGGCCATAACAATTTGCTATTTGTCAAAGTCACTTATTTCAATGAACCTTCCCATTTTCAGCCTGCATTGTCAATAGAATATTTCCTTATTGATCACTGCTCCAATTTATACAATTTTCTTATCAGAACACACGCCTGCAATGGCACCAGGTAGCATTGAATATCACAATAAGATTGTTGTTCTCCGACAATGTTACACAATATTATATGTGTGCATTATGTCTGAGATTAGCATCTCTGATCATAGAATTAAAACAATTTGGAATACTGTTAAAAGGGGAACAGGGCAAGGCACAGGAAGACTGTATTTCTATTAGACCCAATGAAAAGATTGTTAACAAAAAGTCAGAGTACAAATATTTTTAGTAATCATTTTAAGTGTTATAGAGAAAATAGGAGCCAGATGTCCATTAGAAAATGCAAGGTTGTATATGTAACAGGCAATGCCTATGCAGTTTGATAAAATTGTAATTCAGCCAACCTCTCTTACTGAAATTATGAAAATAATAAATTCACTCAAAAGTAAAAGTGCACATGGAATTGATGGCATTTCCAACAGAATACTATAAGCTTGTTCCCAATAGATAAGTAGGATTCTCAGCACCATATGTAACAGCTCATTGAAACAGGGCATTTTTCCAGATAGACTGAAATATGCTATTGTTAAATAATTGTATAAAAAGGGAGATATGTCTCATGCTAACAACTACAACCCAATCTCACTTCTGACAGCTTTCTACAAAATTCTTTAAAAAGGGATTTATTCTAGAGTAGCTTCACATATTTGTAAAAATGAAGTACTAACAAAATGCCAATTTGGTTTTCAGAAAGGATTTTCAACAGAAAAAATTCTATATATGATTTCAATGATCAAATATTAAATGCCCTGAATAATGAAACATCACCCATTGGGATTTTTAGTGATCTCTCAAAGGCTTTTGACCGTATGAATCATGAAATTCTTCTAGATAAGCTTAATTATTGTGGTATGAGTGGGACAATGCACAAATGGTTTAATTCATATTTAACTGGAAGAATACAGAAGGTTGAAATTAACAGTACAGATAGTCTGCAAAAATTAGCAGAGGAGTGAGGAGGTATCAAGAATGGTGCCCACAGGGTTCAGTCTTGGATCCCTTATTGTTCTTAATATATATCAATAACTTGCCACTCTATATTCATAAAGATGCAAAGCTAGTTCTTTTTGATGGTGATACAAGTAGAGTAATGACACACAGCAAACAGGAATTACGCGAGGAAATTATAAATAACGGCTTTCAGAAAATTATTCAGTCCCTGCAAATGGATTCTCACTAAATTTTGAAAATATAGTATATACAGTTCTGTAAAACAAGTGGTATAACACCATTGTAAATATAAGTTTTAACAGAAGTCTGCTGCTAAAGCAGAATATTCAAAATTTCTGGGTGTGTGCACTGATGAGAAATTGAACTGGAAGAAACACACTGATGATCTGCTGAAACATTTGAGTTCAGCTGCTTATGCTATTAGGGTTACTGCAAATTTCTGTGACAAACATATTAGTAAATTAGCCTACTATGCCTGTTTTCATTCACTGCTTTCATATGGCATCATATTTTGGGGTAATTCATCAGTAAGAGAAAAAGTATTCATTGTTAGAATAGCTGGAGCCCACCCAAGATCACTTTCCAGACATTTATTTAAGGAACTAGGGATATTCACAGTACCTTCAAATACATATATTCACATATGAAATTTGCTGTTAATAAGCAATCCCAATTAAAAAATAATAGCAATGAGCATAGCTACAACACTAGAAGAGATGATGATCTTCACTACTCTGGGTTAAATCTTTTACACAGAAATGGGTGAACTAAGCTGCTACAAAAATCTTTGGTCATTTATAAAATAGTATTAAAAGTCTGGCAGATCACCAACCACCATTCAAAAACAAACTAAAAATAATTCTGAATGACAACTACTTCTACTTAATACATGAATTTTTACATAGTAAGTAGTAACTGAAAAGAGAAGAAGATTTAATTATAACATGTAAAGAAACCTTATGTTAAAACTGACATGTTCCACATCATTACAAAATGTTGTACTCATGATCTACGGAACAAGAATCAATGTAATGCAATGTAACCCCACACTTATTTCCCAAGAAATAAGTGGGATTCTTAGGCACATGTGTAATAGCTCTCTGAAGCAGGGTATTTTCCCAGATAGACTGAAGTGTGCCATTGTTAAACCACTGCATAAAAATGGGGATACGTCTGATGTCAACAACTACCGCCCAATCGCTCTCTGAAGCAGGGTATTTTCCCAGATAGACTGAAGTGTGCCATTGTTAAACCACTGCATAAAAAAAGGGATACGTCTGATGTCAACAACTACCGCCCAATCTCTGTTCTGACTGCAGGGTCCTCTTGCCACAGCAGGAACCCCATGTTATTTGAGTGTACGCTATCTGTAGCGAAGTGAAATAAATTCATCTCATCTCAGTGGCTGAAAGGAAGTAGAGCACAGCCAAGTAGTTGATTTTACAAGCCACAGTTTATTGTCCATCACTTCCAGGCTCTATTCTTCGCATCAAAACATGGTGCTGCAATTTAACATTATGGACGTAGCATGTCAAGAGGACAGCACATGTAACCCTGAAAGTTTGAGTACAAAGTGCCCGTCTGCTAATTCATTTTCCTGAATTACCATATTAGCTGGTACCCAGTAGAATGACTGCTCCTTTTCCCATCATTGTAGATGGGGAAGGTAGTCCTAGATGTTCTGGGGATGTCTGCCTGTTGGGGACATGCTCTGTATAAATTTATGAGCACTCAGGGAGTTATAGCAGATAAGGATTTGCCTAGAGCATGGACAAAGCACAGTGGCAATCTATGTGGAAATCTGCTCCCATAGCGGCAACCAATGAGGGTGTTTTGTTGCCACATCAGCAGAGACCAGTGTCAAGCACTGGCGGCAGCATGATCAAGAACCTTGGACTGTATACCTACGACATGGTCACCACACCACTGCACTAGGTCCGCACCTGGAGCTGACTGGATAGATGCTGGTGATGGTGTAGGGGATATAAAGGTGGGGCCCAGCAAAAGACAATCAGTTGTCAGGACTGCCTGAAAATGCCAAGAAATTGGCTTGCAAAATATCGTGCCTTCTGGACAATGCAGCACTGCTGAATACCCAAGAAATATTCAAAATCTTCCTATACCAGGAAAACGTAAAATCACACATTTTATATTCTTTATAAAAGGTGAAAATGTTATTCTGAAATAGTTCACAGTATGCATGAGATCATAAATACGGAATTTATTCATGACCAAATGCTTTAGCACATAGAAAAAAAGTTAATGCTTAGCCTGTTTCTTATTGTATACAACTTCTCAGTGTTCAGAATATAAATTGTGATGCTAGCTTCTCTTCTTTTTCTCCTGACATTGTGCAAAGTTTTGCTTCACTATTCAACACAGTCTACAGTTGCATAGTGTTGTTTATTTGTCTTAGAATAAACATGCTTATTATTGTGATCCACAGATTTAGTTTTGTGCTTTATTCCAATCCTCAGTTCAATACAATTGTTTTACTTTTCTAAATGTTTGTAACTGTACGGATCAATGTGTCATTGTTAAATAACTACGTTTCTGACATGTCACTTACAATTTTCTGTTCTGTATGTTTCTTTCCTCCTTGTTTCTAGCAGTGTAACTGTTACTGCACAACAAAATTACAGGATCACTTTTCTGAAACCCCATAATAGTCTCCCATTGTGACAGATAAGTTTGAAATTTGTATTTTTTTAAAGCTGTGGTTGCAGAAAGTACTGCCTTGCAATATGTTCTTTGGCTTTTGAAAATACGTAAATGATTCTCAGAGGAATGACATTAAAATATACAGTAAACTTACCAAATATTTGGCTTGAAAAACTTGAAAACATGATCCCAAACTGCTCCAATGGTTGGAATATGATAACTCCTATCATATGGGATATGACATTCACTGGTGTAACTTCATCAGAGGGGTCAATGTGCAAAGCATTCCATCTTTTCTGGCATTCACTATCACTGCTGGACCCAAAAATACTGTGATACCAAGATCGTTCCTGTGGTGTACATGTTAATGTGTCTGATAATATTCTCTCGTTCTTTTCTCTTGCTTTCTGTGGCACAAAAAGGGAAGTCACTCACAAATTCATAATACTACACAACTACCAAAGATTTACCATTTCATTATTAATTTTGCATAAATTTACCATCCGAAGGAATCTGTAAGTTCCATAGTAGCTCACAGAAAAAGTCATAAGTAATGTGATACAAATAATTCTTGTTATTCTTCCACCCAGTATGAACAAAAATGATGGTAAGATGGCAAAACTGATTACACCAATTTCCATCCAGACCTGAAAATTCATTTTCAAATTTATTTTATAGATTGTATTCTTACAACAGCATTGTAATCTTAAAATTATAATATTAATGTTTTACAGTCTAATAATTCAGATATGAAAGGCTCAAGTCACCGACATGGCAATCACCATAGATAACAAATAAAAAAAAGCGTAGTAATACTAGTATAATATACAATCAAGTAATTCTGTACAAATTTTTTATGCTGTGAATGGTATCAGCATTAGAATTTCCTTCTAAGATGCCTAGAGATGCCTAGGACTGATGCCATGGAAAACCAAATACATTTATGACTTCTTTGGGCTGGGGAATGGAAGTGGATGTTGCATGGTAAAAATTTCACCTAATTTGAAAAGTTCTGAGCAGCATCCAGCTACATTCACATAATTTCATTTCACAAGAGTCATTTAACTGAAGTAGCTTTCCATTTTTACTTACTTCAATTCCAACAATTACTTTCTTATAGCAAAAGGAATTGCATTAATTGAGCTTAAAAGCATTCCAGTACTGCTTAAACTAGTCATTAGGCAGTGAAGACTATAGCTTGCGAAACTGAACAAATGCTGAGAAGCAAGAAAAGAGAGAGAGAGAGAGAGAGAGAGAGAGAGAGAGAGAGAGAGAGAGAGAGAGAGAGAGAGAGAGGAATCGTGTTATGAGGATGAACTTTATCTGAAAGCTTTGCAATTTACCTTTCCTATCTGCTGACTAATGACTAAGTGCGGCATTAAGGAAAAGAAAAAAAAAATGAAATTATATAATGTAAAATCTTGGTTTCATCTGGTGATTTGGTGCAAAGACATCACCAATACATTTCAAATATATATTCTGAGTAACATCTAAATTTTCAGTTGTTTACAGATCCAGCATGTTCAGTCCACACTTGTCTTAAATTTTAGTTATTTTCCAAATATGATTCTTTACTAGTTCATTTCCCTTTAAATACAAAAAAAGCCTTAACTGATAATTTCCAATGAGGAAGAGCAGTTACCTCTGGTATGTCGATCTGTGTGCCTTGCGTGGGGGAGGGGGGGGGGGGGGGTATTTGTGTAGTTTCAAGGGGTTCTGCTGTGGCTATATCAGTGCCCTTGTTGAAATAATTAAAACAAGTGTGCTTAAATTGCCTCAAATATTTGAAAAGTATAAAATTCAATCTTGCTGAAAGCTATGCTCGCTCTCTCCAAATTTCACTCTTATCCACCCACACATTTTATCACACCATGTAAAATATTGCACATTTTAGCCAAATGCTCTAAAAAAATTGTAAAACACAGGTAATACAAGAAGGAGGATAAAATAATACCATGAGAAGAAAAGACACAAATCAACCCACCACCCTTCTAAATCTCCTCTCTAATGTCATTTTAAGCATGGCCTCTTAACTATCTTAGAATTTTTATCACATTCATCTCACCAGCTTCTGAAAAACAGGGCAGATCCACATGTAAACTAGCCTCTGCTATCTTGTCTAAGTACAGACCATTGTCAACTAAAAGTTAACACACTATGATCTGTACCCCACAAGCATTGTACACTGGAGGGTCCTCCTGTTGGAGCATGAGGTCAAGCATCTTAGGACAATGTCCTGTATAATAGGCAAATGCAGGTAACCACATTTCAACTGTGAGGGAGGAGGTATGACTCTGCTGTGTTGCTGGCTTTCCAAGCCACAGCTTATTATTTATCACTTCTTGCTGTTCTTCTCTCGAGCTTCACACAATTCTGTGCCTCCTAAGGCAGGATGTAGGGGGTAGCACACTGAACCATCTCATTATAACTACATGGCTCCTTGCTTGCTACATGTACTAATTTGTTTCCATTAAATCCCATGGGTCTTGGAACCCTACAGAATGACATCTGCTTCAACAGCCTTTGTGCAACTTTGCAATCCAAAAGACTGAGTGATCATAAAAATTGGAATGTTTGTTTTTTGGAAAGAATTGTGTTTTCTTGTCTACATCAGTGTTATCCCTTCAAACTAGTCCCCCATTAGATATTATACATTTATGCCACCACTTCTTCACATCCCTGAAACACTCCTGGAACTTGATGTGTCAGCTATCTTTTAGCTAGAGTAATGCATTTTTAATCTCATCTATGCTTGTAAAACAAAGATCTTTGAGGTTTTATTTATTTTTGGGAACAGAAAAAAGTCACCTGGAGTTATGCCTGGTGACTATGAACTGGGACATTGTTAAAGTATTGTTGTTGAGCAAAAATTAATGAACCAACAATAAAGTATGAGCAGGTGCATTATTGTGATACAAAAGTCATTAACTGTTTCATCAGAAATCAGAGCATTTATTCAGATTCCTTCATGCAACAGCACTACCAGAAGTAGTCTTTATTGATTGCTCAACATTGCAGTAGGAAATCATAGTGCACTATGCAGTTAAATTTGAAGATCACAGTAAGCACAACCTTAACATCTGACAGCAATTACTGAGATTTTTTTTTTCCCCCCTCTCTCAGCATCTGAAACACTGCTGACTTCATCTAGTGACTCTTGATCAGCTTAATTTGGTACTACTTTTGTCTGAAATTCAACAATTTCAGAACAAATTTTGCGTAACAGGTTCACCACAAGTGATATTTGACTTTCTTAAAACTCTGTGCACTCTATTTTATTTTAGGAAAAATTCATACAAGTACTATGATCAATTTTTCATTCAAAATAAGTAATCACTGATACTACCAAAACACAAGTGTTACTTTTGACAGCTGACAACAGACTATATATCAAACTAGCTGATCCGGTGAACTCTGTTCCACCTTAAAGCTAATAAATAATCAGATTTTGAATGTTAAGTTCAATTTTTTATTGGAAATACAAATAAAAAATTAAGTATTTTAATGATTCTTTATATTTTTGGTGCATAGCTTCCACTCTTCAATTAAGTACCTTGTGATGCATGAAATTTTTTGTTTTATTATCAGGCGCAAGAACAAACAATGCAAACAATGCTAACATTACTGCGCAGGAGCGAGAGGCTATCCGCGCACTGAGGGATGATGCTGACATCGTGGTCCTCCCAGCAGACAAGGGAAATGCGACGGTGCTGATTCGCACAGTCGACTACCAACAGAAAATCTGCTCTCTGCTGCAAGACCCAGCCTACAAGAAGCTCAACAAGGACCCTACATCGACGATGACCAGGAAAACCGTGGCGCTACTGAAGGACTCAGATCTACCAGAGGCAGTGCAGAAACGGCTGTATCCCAGAGCGCCAACGACACCGCGCCTGTATAGGTTGCCCAAGATTCACAAAGATGGGGTGCCTCTACGGCCGATTCTGGACACTATCAACTCGCACAGTTATGGACTGGCCAAATACCTGGCGACACTATTGAAACCACTGGTGGGACACTGCGGTCATCACGTGAAAAACTCCGCGGATTTCGTTAGAATACTGAAGGACATCCGAATACAGAGTGATGACCTACTCGTGAGCTTCGACGTCACCTCCTTGTTCACAAAAGTACCGCTACAAGACGCCTTGGCGCTCCTTAATCGGCACTTCGAGCCTGAAACAGTGAAGCTCTTTGAATATGCACTTACGACCACCTACTTCAAGTGCAATGGAGAGCATTATGAACAAGTGGATGGAGTGGCCATGGGATCTCCCCTTGCTCCAGGGATCGCGAATCTTTATATGGAACACTTTGAGGAGGTGGCACTACAAACTGCTCACCGTAAACCCAGGCAATTCTTCCGCTATGTGGACGACACTTTCGTGATTTGGCAGCATGGCAGGCAGGCACTGGACGAGTTTATGGACCACCTGAACGGCATACATGAGAATATAACCTTCACGATGGAAGTAGAAGAGAATGGCTGTATTTCATTCCTGGACATACTGATCAGGAAGAAAGCGGATGGCACGCTGGGCCATTCAGTATATAGAAAAAAAGACACACACAGACCTGTACCTCCATGCAACCAGCTGCCACCATCCGGCGCAAAGCCAGTCAGTACTGACCACCTTGGTGCATAGGGCGCACGTCATTTGTGACAAAGAAAGCCTCTCAGACGAATTACACCACCTAAGAGAGGTATTTCGAAAAAACGGGTACAGTGAAACACAGATTGGCAGGGCCTTCAAGAGGAGACAGGCTGACAAAGTTCAGGAAGAGGAAGAGGAAGTTAACAAGAGACTCGCCTTTCTTCCATATTTGGGGCCCACATCAGCCAAAATCGGGAGGCTATTAAGAAAATCTAACATAAATACCGTCTTCCGACCACCGCCGAAGACGAAAGAGCTGCTGGGCTCAGCTAAAGACCCACTCAAACTAAACACACCTGGTATATACAACATTGCCTGCGAATGTGGTGTGCAGTACATTGGTCAAACGCAGCACTGCATCTCAAAAAGGTGCGAGGAACACATCAGGCATGTTCGACTTGGACAGATAGAGAAATCTGCTATAGCTGAACATAGCATCAAAGAAAACCACACCTTTGACTTCGAAAACACCAGGGTGCTATGCCGAGCTGGGTGTTATTGGGATAGCGTCATTAAAGAATCAATAGAAATACGGGTCCACGAGAACCTTGTGAACAGGGACGAAGGCTATCAACTGAGCGCGGCCTGGAATCCAGCATTAGCCGCAATATGCCAGGAACGCAACAAGAACCGTCCAGCTCACGAGACGCAATCAGAGTGCTCTGACGGAGACACGAACGGCGCACCCGCTTCCCCCTCCACCTCGCCCGCCGGCTCCTCTGGACCCAGCCTCCCGCGGCCAGGTGGTGGGGGGCACACCGCAGGTATAAAGGGACCGGCATCCGCAAAGTCTCGGCACTTCGCCAGAAGATGATGAGTATGTCACTCGTCGAAACGTCGCTGTTTGAAGACACCGCCACCCGGCTGGAAGCCCGAGAACTCTTCGCCAACAATGCAAATGGTCTTCCGACCTGCCAACATGCCACACATAACTGACCATGTGAAACACATGGATATTCCAGATTTAAACCACAAACTTTCAAGGATTGGCTTTGTGATTTGTTAATGGTCATGGTGAATGCAAGACGGATCAGAAATTGAAGTCTTTTAAACTCAAATGGCATATCGGTTGGGATCATCGCGATCCTTGGAATGAGAACCTCTTCACCTTCAAATTTTCCTTTTGAGTATTGTCACGTAAATAACATTGTTTCATCAATTTACTTACCACCAAACATGTACCGTTGCACAGTTTTGGTTGGTTTATGTTTGGAAGCATGATTACTATGGAGCCAACTTTTAGGTGTGAATTGTGCGGTGGTAAGCCAGGCACATCCAAGGAGTTTAAAAATTCAATTGGATAGTTGGTGGCTTCATGTTCATTTGTTACACAGTCAATAGATTTGAATGAATGCATTTTACCAATGATCTCATTCTGAATTATGTAGCTTAGGTCATCTACATCTTTATTCTTAGCAGCTAAAATTGCTCAATCACTCAACCATTCATTACTTTTGTAGTTAGTAATGATGTTTGCGAATACTTTGTTGATAAGTTCATCTTTTGATGAGACAAAGTTGCAGAAATTATGAGGAAATGAAGTAATCTACTCGATTCTTCGACAGTTACTCGACCATTAACAATAGTCAGCAATTGCTCATAGAAATCTTCAGCAGATGTATCATTATTCAATGCAACTCTCATATTTGTTGTCAGCTGAAGTTTCTTCAGATAGCGCCATAGATTCGATGATTTGAGGCAAGCATTTATTTCGTCTGCAGCTGTCGATCTTGGAAATACTGGCAGTGTTTGGCGGAAATCGCCAGACAGTAAAATAGTTGCTTCTCCAAAAGATCTCAAGTCATTGCATAGATGTTTCAATGTTTCAATGTTTGGCTAAGTGCCTCTAATGCACGTTTATGCACCATTGTGCATTCGTCCAAGATGATGATCTTGGATGTTGATAAAACTTCAGCCATTGCTGAGTTTTTTGTAATATTACATGTTGGTTCTTCAATAGCTTGAAGATTTAACGGTAATTTTAATTCTGAATGAGCCGTACGATATCCTTCTAACAATGTGGCTGCTATTCCAGAAGAAGCAACTGCTGTTATTCCATGTCAGATGCGTTTTTGTTATACCATGTTGTATAGTGATGTTTAGCTGACATGTGCGTTTTGTTATTCCATGCCAGATGCGTTTTTGTTATACCATGTTTTATAGTGACTGAATGGGATAAAAAGTATCCTCTTTCCGTCTCCTGGTTCTGAGCTCCACCAATTTTCAGCCAAATCGGTCCAGCCGTTCTTGAGTTATAAATAGTGTAACTAATACGACTTTCTTTTATATATATAGATAAGCTGGGTTTCCACAGGCATGAATTACACATGCATGCTCCTGCTACCACTTGGGTAAACCAACTTACATCTGGAAATACCCTACGTGCACACTGTCATGCCAAATTATGCAATGAAAGTTAGAAGCTGTTTAATTTTCTTGTATGAAGTCAGCTCCCCCACCATTTCCTATGATTTCCTCCAACCACCACACAGTGGATCAGTATATTACCATCTGTCCAATTGTTAACTTGTGTCACAAACTACCAACAGGGTGTTTCTTCTTGTTTAGCTTTGTCAGAACTTCACTTCTGATATCTTGTATAGCTTCCTGTATGGCCAATTCTTCATGAAAACTTACAGAGGTGTCACTCCAGCATATTTAAGTCTTTGACACACACACACACACACACACACACACACACACACACACACACACACACACACACATCCACATCTACATGATTACTCTGCAGTTCACATTTAAGTGCTTGGCAGAGGGTTCATCGAACCACAATCATACTATCTCTCTACCATTCCACTCCCGAACAGCGGGTGGGAAAAACGAACACCTAAACCTTTCTGTTCGAGCTCTGATTTCTCTTATTTTATTTTGATGATCATTCCTACCTATGTAGGTTGGGCTCAACAAAATATTTTCGCATTCGGAAGAGAAAGTTGGTGACTGAAATTTCGTAAGTAGATCTCGCCGCGACGAAAAACGTCTTTGCTTTAATGACTTCCATCCCAACTTGCATATCATATCTGCCACACTCTCTCCCCTATTACGTGATAATACAAAACAAGCTGCCATTTTTTGCACCCTTTCGATGTCCTCCGTCAATCCCACCTGGTAAGGATCCCACACTGCGCAGCAATATTCTAACAGAGGATGAACGAGTGTAGTGTAAGCTGTGCACTTTAGTGGACTTGTTGCATCTTCTAAGTGTCCTGCCAATGAAATGGAACCTTTGGCTCGCCTTCCCCACAATATTATCTATGTGGTCTTTCCAACTGAAGTTGTTCGTAATTTTAACACCCAGGTACTTAGCTGAATTGACAGCCTTGAGATTTGTACTATTTATCGAGTAATCGAATTCCAATTCCAATGGATTTCTTTTGGAACTCATGTGGATCACCTCACACTTTTCGTTATTTAGCATCAACTGCCACCTGCCACACCATACAGCAATCTTTTGTAAATCACTTTGCAACTGATACTGGTCTTCGGATGACCTTACTAGATGGTAAATTACAGCATCATCTGCGAACAACCTAAGTGAACTGCTCAGATTGTCACCCAGGTCATTTATATAGATCAGGAACAGCAAAGGTCCCAGGATGCTTCCCTGGGGAACACCTGATATCACTTCAATTTTACTCGATGATTTGCCGTCTATTACTACGAACTGTGACCATCCTGATAGGAAATCACAAATCCAGTCGCACAACTCAGACAATACCCCATAGGCCCGCAGCTTGGTTAGAAGTCGCTTGTGAGGAACGGTGTCAAAAGCTTCCCGGAAATCTAGAAATACGGAATCAACTTGAGATCCCCTGTCGATAGCGGCCTTTACTTCGTGCGAATAAAGAGCTAGCTGCATTGCACAAGAACAATGTTTTCTGAAACCATGCTGATTACGTATCAATAGATTGTTCCCTTCGAGGTGATTCATAATGTTCGAATGCAATATATGCTCCAAAACCCTACTGCAAGCCAACGTCAATGATATAGGTCTGTAGTTCGATGGATTACTCCTACTACCCTTCTTAAACACTGGTGCGACCTGCGCAATTTTCCAATCTGTAGGTACAGATCTATCGGTGAGTGAGTGGTTGTATATGATTGCTAAGTAGGGAGCTATTGTATCAGCGTAATCTGAAAGGAACCTAATCAGTATACAATCTGGACCTGACGATTTGCCTGTATCAAGCGATTTGAGTTGCTTCGCAATCCCTAAGGTATCTACTTCTAAGAAACTCATGCTAGCACCTGTTCATGATTCAAATTCTGGAATATTCCATTCCTCTTCCCTGGTGAAGGAATTTCAGAAAACTGTGTTCAATAACTCCACTTTAGCAGCACAGTCATTGGTAACAGTACCATCGGCACTGCGCAGCGAAGGTATTGACTGCGTCTTGCCGCTTGTGTACTTTACATACGACCAGAATTTCTTTAGATTTTCTACCAAATTTCGAGACAATGTTTCATTGTGGAACCTATTAAAGGCATTTCGCATTGAAGTCCGTGCCAAATTTCGTGCGTCTGTAAATTTTAGCCAATCTTTGGGATTTCGCATTCTTCTGAACTTCGCATGCTTTTTCCGTTGCCTCTGCAACAGCGTTTGGACCTGTTTTGTGTACATACACACACAAATAAATAAAAACTGCATTGGGCTAACACAACATGCAACATTTCAAAATTTTGGTTACTTTTTGAATACACCTTGTACATTTAATCTGCTCCAGTGTCTTCAAGATCACATGTAATTCTGCATTACTTACAATAAAGTTCTTAGGTACTGAATCTTGAGGACAAAGTCAGGGAAAGCCACAAAACAGGCAACAGTCCTCCTGCTTGGACCCCTCTGGGAACACAGGCAGAGAGTTGTAGTGTTCATTTAAAATATCATAAAACACTGCATTAAAAACATTTGCAGAAATGCAGTCTCTTCTGTACCTCACCAGAACTAAAATTACACTGGGCCTCTTCAGTAACCTAAGAGACAGTTGGTTCCAACATTGGGTTTGGATCAGTACTTGTCTCTAGTTCATGTTTCAAACAGATCCCAAATGGACTGATTCATCATAGATGATTTGAGCTAATTTAGTCCATAGTAGGGCAATCCATAGCTTGGTATGATGGGGAATTTGAGGAATATTAGCTATGTTAGCCACAACAGTTTTGAATCAAATATGAGGCCCAGAAACCTAAGTGAATCTGTAAAACATGAGATGGTGTGCATAATTTGCAAGTTTGAGAAATTAAAAACACATCAAGAACAATTAAAAATACATATACTTATCCAAAAAAATTTTAAACCTATCTTTGCAGCCCACTCCTCAAATCTTCTAACTGAGAGTTGCAACTAATGAGTTGCTGCAGCAGGGTTAGAACTGTCCACAAATAAGGAGCATTGCACATGGCTTCTGATTGTGGATGTTATACTATTTATGACTATGGTAAGGAGGATAACACTTAAAACACACTCTTTGGGGACAGCATACCCATAGTCATTGCTGTCAGGCAGAACTTCATCAACATGGTACCTGAAAATACATTGTGGACTAAATGAATATAGGCAGATGGTTGTGTAATCCCAACTTTTGGAGCTGCCTGTTACTGTGAACTCTAATATGATATGTATGGTAATACTTAAAGGTGAATGTGTTGAAAATATGTATTTTTCAGCTGATTATAATACATATGCTGAATGTTTACTAACTGTTGAACATGTGTAAACCTGGCAATGTACACAATAATACAAGAAATATCAATGTAAATTAAATCTGTTCTATCTCGGAAACCATTTGGAATAGGGCATATAGCCATATGAATTTTTTTGCTTCAAATTATCATTCATCTCACATTCCTGAATATTGACTATTCCTCCTAGGACACACTGTATTGTTAGTCAATTATCCACCCTTGCATTATGCACTGATTCCTGCATTTGGCTATAATTTGCTACATTTGCAACTTCCCTGTTTACAACGTCATCTACAAATAGCCTTGCGGACTTTTTGATATTTCATCAGCTAATTCATTGTGAATGACATGCTTTGTTACAATGTGGTGTCCAAACGTTCTTGAAATATATTAGTTAAAATTATTACAGCTTACCTAGATCTTATTTTGCACCATCACCTTCATGGTAGTCCCCTTCGAGTGAATATACTAACCCAACTGTTTGTATGACACGTCTGTGGACAGTCTCCCCATATCCTTCCTCAAATTTCTTAGAGCATCACACCTGAACTCTTTATTGACCATGTGAGCAGAGAGGACAGCCTCCTTATGAACATAAAATAAAAATTAAACAACATGCAGCTGTCTCTTTTCCATTTAATTAATGTATGCAACCAGTTTCAATTTTCATTATACCATCTTCAGGCAACTTGACCAATGTAAACTGGAAGGAATCCAATCTCATGTGCAGTCATAACAGCAGCCAATATTAAATAACCAGTGTCTGTAGACACTATCGCTTCATTAACCAACCGATGAGTCATCACATGTTTGTGTGGAAAGTACACAAGCATCATGGAAATGTTCAGCCAACTCCAGCAGTAGATGGTAAAAGAGATATGTTGTGCATCACACAACAGTTTACTATTTAAATCGCACGAACAAACATGGCTACATAAACTTTCCCAGCATATTTAGTGGTAATATTCTTGCCGTAATGTAATTTTAAGGTATAGATCCCCAGTGGTGAAAGTTGGCAGAAACAATGAGTTGCTGCGAAGTACGTGCCTCTGTTGGTCAAGTCAAAGACTTTTCTTTTTTTAATATCATAATTATGAATGAAACATGATTTCACATTTTACTTAAAGGATAACTCTCCTCTCTATTTATAATATTATCTTCCAACCTAATTTCAGCTGATCCCTGTAAGGAACAGCCTTAATAATAAGATGCAGGAGCAATTATAAATAATATGGCAGCTACTATTATAAACAGAGACAAGGCCTATCCTTCGTCTGTTGAGCTCCTCCATCCCCTTCTCTCTCCACATTATCACACTCACACCAATGGGAGGCTGGTGGTTTTTACACCAACAGTATTTCTTTCCACAATGTAACTAATATGTGTACAAAATTTGACTGAAATCATTCCTGCAGTTTCAATGAAATTTTTACCTGAGGCTTTGCCCATGTACACACATGTCAAATATATTTCACATGTATTTAACATATTTTACTTGTATTTGTACACATATTTCACCTGTATCTCTAGCTCTGTAGTATCATTTTCATGCTGCTCAATGTTTATGCTCTTCTGAACTATGTGCTGTACAATGACATAATGTTGCAGATACATTCCAGTGGCATATGTGACTACTGTCAGTGAAAAGTGTTGTAAATAGAGTTAGTAGCGATGAAGTAATAGATTTAAATGTCTTGCATGATGAGGCAGTTTTCATGCATCTGTGTTCATGATGTCATATGTCCTGAACTATGAGTCGTATATGTGTCATGAATACAGTTAACAGTAAAGAGCTAGTAAATTAAAATGTCACCCTTCATGCTGCTGTTTTACTGCATGAACAGTGAAAATGCTGATGATATTTTTTTTTTCCTTTATCATTCTGTTGGGGTAGTCAGTGTGAAAAAGTTTCTTAAAGGTTTGAAATTATGTGTAAGGTTTGGTGCAAGTCTCTAAGTGCTCTCATTCTCAAATACTGGATGACTAAAGTATTGGTATTTGCGTGTTATTGGTTACACTGCTTTTTCACCCCTACCCCCACTCTGTTGATAGGTAGGTGGTTCTTGCCCCCACAATGATGATTTCCAGACAGTAAGTGATATGTGTGAAAAGTTGGTTGAAATCCGTCCAGTGGTTTAGGAGGAGATGTGGAACGAACACACATACATCCACATACGCCCATTTTCACAACATGTATGAAAAAGAAACTTTCATTTGGCCGGCAAGGACATGCTACACAGCAGTTCACCATTTCTGCCAGTTTTCCACCACCGAGACACTGTACTTTCAATTTAAGTAACGGAGCAGCAGCAACAATTTCTCACATAGATGCTTTTAGTAAAATGTAAACTTCCACAGCCGAAAATGTCACACTTAATAAAATGTTCCGGGCTGTTACACCATGGTTGAATGGATTTCATCTTAAAACCTGACGTTTCATTCTCACCTGCTGAGGATATTTTCAAGGAGGATCATAGCTATGTTGAATGTCTGATTCGAACCTCACTACTGACTACAGCAAAATTCTGCTTCTGCACAGTGGCATGACATCACACATTTTGAATACGCAAGTGCAATTGGCCCTTGTTTACTGGCATCGTTCGTTGTTGCTATCATCCCGTAGTGCAAGAATGGACCACATCTTCTTCAGCACTGAAATCCAAACATCATTCAATTTAATGTCGTCCTCCTTCCTATTTGAAATTCCTGGGGCATTTTACAATATCTATGGCCTCTCTGTATAGCCTTTCATGGTATCCACTTGTAGCTGTTAGTACTTGAGTCCTATCAAAATGAATGTGATGGTCTCCTAGCTGTAAGTCATGTTACGCAACAGCTGATCTGTCAGTCTCCCCTCTTCTGCAATTGCCCTTGTGCTCTTCAAGTCTTTTTTGACAGTTCTTTTAGTAGTATCCACATCCACCTCCCGACAAATACACAGAATCCTACAAATTACAGCTTTTCCCAGTGGTTATCAAGCATTGTTGGCCAGTTTTAGGTGATCTTGTATCTTCCGTGTAGGTGTGATGTTCCAATTCTGGTCTCCAGAAGAAGAGAGTGCAGCTTTTGTGTTCCTTCACATACCTGTCTCGCTGCAGAGCAGTCAGTGTTATTCCAAAGTTTTTGAGAATTAATCTACTATACAACTCGGCCAAGGCACAGAGGATTTTCAAATGGACAGAAGAGGCTTTACTATGACAGCGAATTCAACAGATCCATTGGAACCTGGCAAGCACAGACTGTAAGTTAATGTCTCTTCATATTACTATCAGCAATAAATTGTGTAGTGGTGGCTGGGATAGAACTGACAGACCATTGCACAATACTATTAGGAAGAGTATGTTGACAATGTCTAATAGACAGATGAAGAAATTTGATTATCTGCAGCATAATAAGGCACTTCCTGCATGGTTATCAACTTATCAGGAAGTTTATCTGACTATGAGAGATCTGTGTTCGCCAAGAGTGGATATATTGCCATTAGCCTGTGAGTTGTGCCCATGGAAGTAATAATAGCCAGTGTAGAAGCAAGCATTAATAGTGTGGACCAGGTTACGGCTATCCACAGCTCGTGGTCTAGTAGCTAGCCTTTCTGCCTCTGGATCACGGGGTGCCGGGTTCGATTCCTGGCCGGGTTGGGGATTTTCTCTGCCTGGGGACTGGGTGTTTGTGTTGTCCTGATCATTTCATTATCATCATTTGTGACAGTGGCTAGATTGGCTTGAGAAAAAATTAAACTGTGTAAAAAATTAGGTCTTTGTACGGGCATTGATGACTGCACAGTTGAGTGCCTCACAAACCAAACATCAACCACATCGTCAAGGTTATGGCTGAAGAAATTCATAAAGGAGCTGTAAGAGTACTGTCTCACACAAAGCCTATAAAAGGTAATTTAACTGAGGGTGAGAGGAATGCCATAAAACACCTGAATGAGGAAGACAGTGTCATCACTCTCTCCACTGACAAGGAAAATGCAATGGTTGTTTTGAATGTGACCAACTATTATAGTAAGATTAATGACTTATTAGATCTGCAAACATATATGAAACTAAGTAAAGACCCCACTGACAATGTTCTTAGAAGTGTTATGCAGTGGATAAAGAAGCATTCAAAAACGTCTGTTCGATTCAGTTACCCTAGCACCAAGACTTTATGGATTGCCAAAGGTGCACAAAGAACATGTTCCTCTAATGCCTATAGTGAGTGCTATTGGTTCACTCACCTATTCAATTGTCAAGTTCTTGACAACATTATTATGACCGTATGTGAGCCGATCAGATTCATATTTAAAAAAGTTCGGCACATTTTATCAGTACATTAAATGGCATAGTGATACAACTGGAGGACATATTAGTTAGTTTTGATGTGGTGTCTCTGTTTACAATGGTTCCACTCAGTAAATTGTTGCAACAGCGGAATCATATTTTTCCTCCTGATGTTGCGGAACTGTTTAAATATTGTCACACAACTACATATTTCAAACGGAACGAAGAGTTCTATGAACGGAAGGATGGTGCCACTATAGGAGGCCCCTTAAGCTTGGTTATAGTGAACTTCTTTAAGGAAAAAGTTGGGTAGTAGGCTTTGGAAACTGTGAACAAGAAACCAAATATCTAGTTCTGTTATGTGGATGATACGTTTGTTTTGTGGCAGCATGGCAGGGAGGAACTGGATCGTTTTCACAAACATCTGAATGGGATCAACCTGAAGATTCAGTTTATGAAGGAGGAGGAGGCAGATGGAAGATTAAATTTTCTTGATGTACTAGTTTTCAAGAAAGAAGATGGTAACTTGGACCTCATGGTTTACTGAAAACCCACACACAAACCATTACCTGCACTGGGATTTGAACTACCACTCACAACAAAAGCGAGGCATCATAAAAATGTTGGCAGATAGAACAAAGAAAATCTGTGAACCAGAGCTGCTTGAAGCAGAATTAAAACATCTCATCAATGCATTGCTCAAGAACGGTTATTCTTTGAGCCAGGATGAGAATCAGACATTCAACAAAGTTACGATCCCTCACAAAAATGTCTTCTGCATATGGGGACACAATGCTGGGTTTTAAGGTGAAATCAATTTGACCACAGCATAATAGCCCACAACATTTTATTAATTCTGATAGATGCTTTTAATCCAATGAGGCATTAAAAACAGCTGCTGTTCATGGTAGGAATCAGTTACAGAAAGATTTAGCAAACAGCATTTGCCTTTAAAGATGGCAACCGGCTAGACTGCTAGAATATTGTGTTAAGATTATTGTATGATCCAGTTGCAGATCCAACAAGAATATTATTACAATAATATACTATGTCAGACGATTGAAGCAAAAAATTACTTACAGTCACATGTATTTCACAAACTGACCATTACATTAAATCAGACAATTCACAAATTGAACAGGAAACAGTTGCAGTACATGAAATACCCCCACCATGCACCATAAGGTGGCTTTGGAGTATTAATGTAGATGAATGAACTGCTGAAGCCTTTGGTGTTGCCAGCAGCGGCATATTTCCAAACTCTGAATCTTGATGGCAGTCAAGTCTGTTTTCACATTAGCAACTGGCTTGGATTTAGTGACTGCAACAGTTAAGACTGTACTGGAGATGGTTTTGTTAGTGTCACTGATAAAACCGTGCTGAGGAGGCAGATTTACCATCTTCATTTATGATGCATTTTGTCAAAATCTCTCTCCCTACTCTTCTTCCCTACCTCTTACATCTTCTCCTTTCACCCCACTCATCAGAGCTGATACCATTGCTCACTAGAGTTCTGATACAGAATTAGTGTCTGGTAAAAAGTTGAAAGTTTGAGAAATGTGCTAAGGCATTCAGTGCTCCTCATTTGTGGAAAAAATTGCATTCTGTTAAACATAGTTGTATGCTACTCAGTGGATTTTCTCACAGGCAAATGGTTGACTTTCCTAAGACCATATGTTAAAAGGAAGATAAAATAAAGTTCTGAATTATAGTTCTGAAAGGTATAAAATTCATTATTTTCCTGCAATTTATTGAGAAGTATAATGGAAATTCTTAAAAATAGGTCTAGAAAATTGTGGAAAACTAACTACAGCTTTGTAACATTGCACTAGAGGCCACTTATCTCTTTCATCCACATTATCAATTAAATCACACATCATTCAGCGACACAACTTTCTGTTATCCATGCATTGACCGGCCTATAAAGAGCACTCACTGGCAGACTAAGGGTAGATGACTAGAGTCAGATAAATGCATAATTGCATGTCTTAAAACACATGTGCATCTCTTTAATTTTTTCTTACCTCTTTTGAAGAAATCATTCGTATAACCCCATGAAAAAATGAAGAGTAGTCTTCCTCATGGTCATTAAATTTCATATCTGAGATTATGGTATTTAGCAATCTGATGGCTGGGGCAACATCTCTGTCATCTTTCAGTCGTTGTAGTTGCTTCAGTTCCTCTGGTGAAATTTCTAATGTAACTGAAATCTTTTTTTGGATTTCATTATTTTTACTGACACAAATGTTCACCAGTAAGTTAATAAATCTTCGCAGGAAGTTATGCTCCATTTCATTTTTTGCACATCGACAAATGTCTTCCTTTGGCAAATTTTCATCAGACTTTGTTTTACTTTCAGTTTCTGTGCTTTCTCCTTCATTTTTTTCAAGCATATTTGTAGAAACTTCCAACTCTTCATTTATTTGTAGAATTTGTTTGGTGCTCTCTACATTTCCTGGTAGTTCAGCATTTTTACTTTCTTCTGGTAATTGTTTGATAATCTCACTCTCAGATGAAGATTTTCTGTAATGAGAGAAAAGAACAAATACTAAACACACATAGTTCTTTATAAGATGACACCTTATGATTGTTACAGTAATAAAAGCCAAAAGTCCTGTATTCTGAGAAAAAAGTAAGAGGAAAATATTATTCCTATTGGGGAAATAGAGCATATTCACCAATGGAAATTAGAGGAATAAAGGCAATAACACCTGAAATTCCATTTAGAGACAAATTGTGGCATCTCTTACACGTAATAAAAGTTTTGTCACAAGTACACACACAAAAATCAAATGAACACAATATTAATTATAGAAAACTTTGTCAAAATGGTAATAAGTGGGAAAAAATTATTGTTCTATTATCGTTAAAAACAGAGCTGGGTTCTGCAGTAATATTTACAGATTAATGTGTGTCCCCAGCCTCCAGATACCAACAATTGGTTACCACATTGCTAACAAACAGGAGATGATGTAGAATCTCTTTTTTCTCCCATTACATTAAAAAAAAATTGAAATAATCCAATATGAAAACATTTTTGATGATGTAGAATTTATTGTGGCCTCTGAACACCCTGCTGTAGAATTCAGAATTTTTCTATCAGGTGACACTAATTTTTGTTTTTCTTACTCTTATTTAAATGATTGCAACTGGTAAAAGTAATTAGATGTAGCAATGGAAAAACATAAATGAATATGGTCAGCAAGAAGTTTCATAATGTGTGACCAGAGCTATCAATATGAACAGCAAGGAAAGAAAATATGTTCTGGTAATGACTATGGAAACCAATAGTGACCATACAGCCTTTTCTCCAAAGTATATGACACAGAGACAATAAAATTGAGATCTGGTGACAGTCCCAGCCAGGGCAGCTGCGTCATTTAATCCTCATGTTTACAAAACCAGTCCTGGATGATGTGAGCCATGTGAGCAGGGGCCCTGTCATCTTGGAACACAGCATCATCATTGGGGGACTAATACTGTACTGTGGAATGGACCTGAACAGCCAAAATTGTGACGTAATCCTTGGCAGTAATGCAACCTTGCAGAGTAAGCATGGGGCCCATGCAGTATCATGATATTGCTACCCAAATCATCAATGAACGCCCACCACATTTCAATCTCGGCAAAAAGAAGTCTGCATCATGGGCTTGTGACAGCATACACCAAATGTGAACTCGGCTAGAAGTTGGGGACAGTGTGTAGCAAGACTCATCTGGCCAAACGATTTTTTTCCATCGTTCCAGTGTCCAAGTTCTATGGCTTTGGCAGCATGTTTACCTATTACAAGCATTTGCATTACTAATGTGCGGTTTCAGAATTCTAGCTCGCCCTGTAATTACAGGCTTATGGAGCACCTTTTATGTAGTTTTGGTGCTGACACCTTTCATGAGTGTGAAATTCAGTTCTGCAGTGACTTTGCAGCTGCTGTCCCCTTATTTTCCATCATAATCGTCTTTAATGATCGTCTGCCATGGTCATTCAACACACATTATCATCCGCATTGTGACTTAGCAGATGATGATGTTTTTGCTGTATCTACACTTCTTATTGAGAACCCCAACATACACAGATTTACACTGGGTGATAACTGCATGCCAAATAATGACAAGGTTAGAGAAACATTAACAGAACCATTAACTGCCCAAGTACAGAGTCATATGACTGGCCTGTCTCTGGCTCAAGAACATTCACATACAGTGAAGAAAACACATGTGGATGAGGCCCTGCTGCAGCAGCCTGATATATTTATATTTATATTTGTATCTGTATTTGCTGGTCAAGGTGCTGGCTGCAGGTGCACCTGCTTCACCCAGCTGCCGCTGACACCAGATACAAATCCTGCAGTGGCAGATTGTGCAGGTGTGCTGCCATATCCCTCCCCTCTTCTGCAGAGCTGGTGAAAACAGGAGGACCACGCTGGCCAGGTCGATGCTAGCAGAAGGTCGGCATAGGCGAAGAAACCATCAGATGCATCCAGAAGACCCGACAACAATGATAACGTTGACAGCAGTGGTGCAACGCCAAATTCATGGCAACGATGTTGGCTTCCATCGGTTGATCCACATCTGAAGAGGCAGCAGCCCCACAGGGATTGGCTGTCAGCTGTCTCTGGCCTGGCGGGGTGTAAGAGCTGAAGTGGCCCCGACAATTGTGCACTGGCCATGGTGATGACCACACATGTGGAGGCTCTGTGGGCCAAATGGCAACAAGCGTTGCAGGCTGCAATAACAGGGGAAGGTCCGCCCCGTGCTCTGATGAGCAGGCGATATCTGGCCAGCCGCTTTCCAACATCAGTTAAGGGATCAGGGTGGGCAGTAGATCCATCTTGACATCAATGATGCCTGCTGGCAGGCTGTGGTGCAGGATAGAGTGGATGTAGCAGCGTAGGTGTTTTTGGCCGTGTAGGACTTACACTAGGCTGCACCTGTTCAGGGGGGTGATCCTCTAGGTGCTTAGGAACAGAGGCTACATCATATCAGTAGACGAGTTCACCAAGCACTTTGCCATTTGCATCTTAAACGCATGCACCATATGTTCCACCTCACCACTCCATTGGAGGTGAAATGGTGTGGACGTGAGGTGAGAAATACCAGTCTGGCTGCAGAAATCATGGAACAATGTCAGGGCAAACTGTGAGCTATTATCGGAGTCAACTGTCTGTGGTAACCTTCATCTGCAGAAATCTACATTAGAGCCCGCACAGTAATGTCGGTTGAGATGCAACTCATGTGCATGACTTATGGGTAATTTGACAGTGCATCCACAACTACTAAATACACGGAATGACAGAAAAGACCCGCAAAATCGATACGGGTGCAGTCTCTCGGCTGATCAGGAGTGGGTTGGAATGACAGAAAAGACCCGCAAAATCGATATGGGTGCAGTCCCTTGGCTGATCAGGAGTGGGCCATGGAGCAAAATTTCGAGGAGGGGCGGGGGTTCCCTGACGCTTGGCACACTATTTGCAGCCACGCGGAGGGGCAAGGTTCTCAACCGCTGAATGAGGGCTGGGCCAGTAGACAACATATCTTGTTAGCATTTTCATGTGGGTTATGCCACAGTGGAGAAACCACAGGACTGATGGGATGCCAGTGTGGGCTTTATCCGAATCCATACTAAGGAGGAGGGTTTCATCAACAATCGCCAGCTGATTACTGGTCAAGTCTTTGTGTGGTCCTGCAAGGAAGCCAAGAACGGGGGGGCCAAAAAGTGCCACAGGTGGTTTATGGTTGGCAATGAAATGAAATTTGTTTCCATATAGGAAGGCATGGAATTGTAGACTGTGTAGACTATCGTCTGTTCTTCCTTTTCTATTTGTGAACAATTCATTGAGATGCTATCGACACCTTTGAGGCCAGCTACCCACGCTAAATAAGATTGGCCAGAGTTCTTTTGCTGTTGGTGAACTCCAAATAGGCAACTATCACATGGGTTTGCTTATGATAAGGAAGTCACACATTTCAGAAAATGACAATGCAGATGATCTTTCAATAGACCAAGTTTTTGAAGCAAATGAAATGTTTCAGATGCAGTCCACGACAAGAAAAACGCTGAAACGCTGCAAAATGTTGCTGCTTACATCATACTTTTGTGTTCAAATCTTTTTCTTTGCTTCTTGGAATGGTGGGAAACCTGGGGGTGAGAGGTGGAGGAGGGAGGGGGGGGTTGCACGGTCAGGCACATAACAGCTAGTGGCTGGGGAGGGGGGGGGGGCGGTGGCTATTGCTCCCACTGAATTTGTAAATATAATTGATGAAAAAATCCTAACTGCTGCTGCTGTCACTCAAGTTGTTGCAACTGAACCAATGCCGGATCCGTTTTCACTTATGAAAGACATGCGTGGAATGAACTATATTGTTGCCAAACAACTGCATGCTGAATAATGACTAGATTAGGGAAACATGGACACAACTATTAACTGTCCAAGTACAGAGTGCTATCACTAACAGCAAAAACACACCAGCACAGTGATGGACTGACTCAAGAACATTTGCATACAGTGGAGAAGATGTAAGTGGACAAGGACCTGCTGGCAGCAACCCGACATGTTTGTATTTGCCGGCCAATGATACTGGCTGTGGGCAATGGTGGCACCCGGCTGCCACTAGTGTCAGATATAAACATTGCAGTGGCAGATTGTGCAGGCATGCCACAGCAGTTTTTCTAGTATCCATGCATTTGGTATTTCTTTCCTACTGTGTCTCTTCAAATACAAAAAAAACTTCATCTATCTTGGTTACAGAAGCACCCACCATACGAGGACCAACAGTTTTCCCACATTTGAATTCACTATCTCCAATATAATGCATGCACAACTACACACAACACTGTTCTGACCACAACTGACACTTGCAACATAACAGATGGGCCCTGCATTCAAATGGTTAAATAGGAAGCGAAATTGTTATTACTTTTATCTTCAATGTTAAAGCATTTAAGTCTCTTTATATGAATGTTGTCACTTGTGCAGTCAAATAACTAAAATAACAGAAGATTCATTTGGTGATTTTCTGTCATTTGAATATTTTATTTTGTTCTGAATGACTGAAAGATGATTTTGTTGTGACAAAAATGTTTGCTATCTACATGTAACCACATTTCATTTGTCATTTCCCATAATAACTAAATTTGGGTCCTGTTTGAGACTTCCTGGTTTTCTTTTTGACAAAGTCCCGTATAGTTTTACTTTTAGCTTTGGGTTAATTAATTTTATAGATAATTTACAAATTTATTTGTTACTGCAATGTGAAAGGTGATGTACTTCCTTGCTTGTCCTAACCTGTCCACATAGTTCCCTATTCATGATATTTTAATTTCCTTCTTTATCCATGGTCAGCCAGAACATTTCATAATTCCCATATGGAAACAGATTTAAAAGGTGTACATAAATTTAGCCAGAAATATATTAAACTTACAAATGGCACCTAATGCATTATAATGCCACAAATAATCCAGGATCAAATACCACTTCCAATAGCCAGAGCGTCAACAAGAAGTAACAGTTCCTCTGAAAGTACATTTATTCTGCACACACTAACGTACAGACAGAGCTGAACAGCTGGTCTCAGCAAACATTGCTCTTGTTTATATGTACGTATGTTCTAGTAAATTCCAAAATTAGGTCCCAAGTTATTTCAGAATTCTTAAATTATAAATAGATGCAGGAGGGAATCAAACTGGCAATCTGCAAGTTACCTGCTAGTGATTACAAGTGCTACACCCCAACATATGAAGTACAGCATAAAGCATTGTTCCTCGTCCTGGAAAAACTGCAACCCATTATTTCAGAGTGAACTAGAGCTTTCTGCCTCTGGATCTAGTTGGTGGATCTTCATATAACATTACTGGAAGAATGTCACATACAAGTTGTATTGTCACTTCCTCATCTTCAATATGACATTCCAAATTGAGTTTATTCCATCAAGGTATCACATCATCAGGCAGATATTCATCTTCAATACATGGAAAGCCCCTATTATTGATCTGCAGTTCTGAATTAAGATACAATTTCATGCAAAGTGCACAAGATCACTCCAATTTTGTCTCCTCTATTTAGGATCATCATCCTTGGCTTTGTAGGTGATGTCTGACACGTGACATAGGATTTGGTACACATTAAAGTAGTGCTTTTATCATTTTTCTTACAGCCTGACTATCCACACAGTGAAAAACTGCCTACTAAGACACGAGTTGTAGATTACAGGTTGGTATTTGGTATTATAATTTTCACAGTCCTTATCCTGGGCATCCAAGGGTTGAACACATGCCAACTGTCTTTCTTCTTTAGTTCTGAATAGCGATGAGCTGTTTTATGTAATCCTTCTCAGCACTATCAGGTTGTAATGAAAAGAGAGTATCCATTGTTGTTTCAGACTCTCAACCATGGATCACGTGAAATGATTAACAATGTGTATTGTCTTGCTTTGCTGTCATGTACATGAATGTCTTGAGTGGCAGTACCATATCCCAGTCTCTGTCTGATGTCAATGTACACAACAGGTCAAAAGTTTTCACTCACCCATGAAAGAAGCTATATACTATATTCCAATGTACAAATACATTGTACAAACTAAACAGACCAACAAAATAAATATTTTCTCTCTCTATCATTAAGTACGACACAATATGATTTAGATTTTAGCTTCTTCAAAGTATCCACCAGCTGATCTCAGAACAGCTGCACAAACTCTCAGCATTCTGGAGATAAGATTTTGTAGTGTTTTTGCAAATTTTGCCTGTGAATTACTCCCCAGATTTTCAGCCTGTTTTCTGATCTCCCTGTCAAGTTCATCCCGTAAGAGTTCAATGGGATGTAAGTCAGGTGACTGACTTGGCAAAATCATAGTTCAGTTGCCCACATTTCTCTTTTCTATTGACATACCCTCTGTAGTGACCCGCATAGCTTCCACACCCACAATTGGGTTGCACAGCTGTAAGGTGTGAAATGATGCTAGCACTGGCAGAGGCCGTCACTCTTGGATGTGCATGAAGCCTCTCTGCAGCGCACTACACCAGTCGGGTGATGGCTTATAGAGTCAGGCCAGGCCAGCCTCACTCTCCATCATATGTTGACATTCGGCCAATGTTTATCAGACTAGTTGTGCACCCATCCATGGCAAGTGTCTTCTTGTACAAGTATTCTAAGCATAACAAAGTGTTGTGTCTGTTATTATTTGTGAGTACTTGTGCCCAGAACACACTGGCAATGAGCAGGGTCCTTTTTTTTTTCATCTGTTGCTTTTCTCACGCTGTTTTGACATCGAGTGACTGCTTCAGATGTTGCTGCAACAACAGTAGGAACTACTTATGGTCATTTGACAAGCTGTGCTGGTGTTGCGCTCTCCCCCTTCATCTCCAACTATGTTTTCTCCTCAGTTCCTGCCTTTGACGAGACAGCGGAAGATTGGGACATGTACTAACTTTGCCTACAGCAACATTTCCATGCCTTCCACATTACGGATGTGAGGGTATGTTATTAGCTGTTTTTGTCATCGATTTCTCCCACCATTCATCAGGTGTTGCAGCAGCTGTCCCATTGCAGGAACCTTCCTGATTGGAATTTTGAAAAGTTATGCTCACTGCTGTCTTCCTATTACTGCCGCCGCGCACACGTCATGGCCCCTAGGGTTGAAGTGCACCAATGCATGAAGGAGTCCCATCAGTCTAATCATGCCTAGGCCTTGAGCATCCATGGCCTTAGTCACAAGCACCATTTTGTCACAGCAAATTCAAAAGAGTCATATGCGGACATCATGGTTTGTGATATTATCATCTGCTCTCTCCCCCTGAATAAGGATGTCTGGCAATGGGCCCTCCAATTAGAAAGCCCCTCCCTTGAAGAGGTTTTGTCCATCACCCTATTGTATGAGGTCTACACTGGTGGCCAGCAGCTGGAAGCACTGTGTGGTGTCGCAGCAGTACAGTGTGGCCCAGTGGCATCCACTGCATCCAGACAGGACGACTTCTTGGTGGTGCAAGCCAGACAATCAGGCAGCTTCTGCATGGCATGTAAACAGTATTCCAGCTGCCGCTCCCTGTTGCCATTGTGTGCATCTTGTTACTCCAAACATGACAGATCAAGTGTTTCTCCAGCATTGGGCTGTCTGTAAAAAAAAAAGCCCACATTGTGGTAGTCTGCCACATAACTGCACAGAATGCAGCATAAGAGTACATGGATATAGACATCCAGGAAGAGTCATCATCAAAGTCCATTCTCCATCAGGATTCTAACAAGTTTTTATGAAGGGTTTTGGTTCTTTTGCGACATCTGTACCTGCAGGTAGGCACCGGTGCTATTGTTTCCCTCCTTAATGGCCGAACATATTCAGATCTCGGCCCACTGCTGCTGTCACTTGTAAACAGGTGCCTACAGAGATATGGTGAACAGCAAATCCCCTTGCCTGGCCATTTCATGATTGATGTCACCTATAGATCAGTGACTTGGCCTATTACCTTTACGGTCATGCACGATGCTAGTTCAGCAAACCTTCTCGCGTTTGGTGCCTTTTATGCCTTTGGCTTTTCAAAATCAAATGTATGTGAATTCTAGGAAAACTACAGTTTCCATAATGCAGTGGAATGATGCTGGGTTGCACAGCACTTTTGTCAAATAGTGTTTATACAAGGTCAATTCTCCTTTGCTTAAGATACCGAACTTAGCGTTTTCTAGCATTAGTTTGACATTTTGATGTGTAGTGCGAAAGCATACTGAGTGTGTTCTACAATAACCGTTCTGCAAATTTAGAATGGTTCAAATGGCTCTGAGCATTATGGGACTTAACTTCTGAGGTCATCAGTCCCCTAGAACTTAGAACTACTTAAACCTAACTAACCTAAGGACATCACACACATCCATGCCCGAGGCAGGATTCGAACCTGGGACTGTAGCGGTCACGCGGTTCCAGACTGTAGCGCCTAGAACCGCTCGGCCAAACCGGCCGGCTGCAAATTTAGAAAATCCAATCTTCATTGCTGGAATTTAGTTTTGAAATAATAAGTCTTTCAGGTATTACTATTCTTAGAAAATCCAATCTTCATTGCTGGAATTTAGTTTTGAAATAATAAGTCTTTCAGGTATTACTATTCTATCTCCATCTCCCCCCTTCACAGTTACACAGTATTTCTTCCTTGGCATCACTCTGCTTATTTTGTCATTTTCATAAAAATAATTACTCACTGATTGCACAACTTCTTGTGATAATAAATTCTCTCACAGTTTTTGATCAGGATTTTCTAATATACTTCTTTCCTTTTTGCCTGGCGTACTATGTAGTTGGGAGCATTGAATTCACGCATTATCTTCCTAATACTCCACGATTCAGGCAAACAAGTTAGTAGCATTACTTTATTTTTCCTATTACTTGAACAAAAACTAGCTTTCAAGTTACCTATTACAGACTGCTCCAATGGCTCATGTTCATTTTCTGAGGAATGCTTTGCATTAACAAATAACTGTCTTTTTTTAGTGCTAACTCAATGGTTTTTAATTTTTTGTTTTTTTTTTTGTGGACTGCTCCTTCATCTGATGTACAGGGGAATCTCCTAATCCTGAAGAGACATATTTAGTGTCTCCGGAACAGCAGAAGGTGGAGGAAAATAGCCAAAGAATTTTTGCAGTCACTAATTTCTTGAATATTTTTCAATGAACCAAACTGCTTCCTACAATTATCAAAAATTTTTGATATCTTTGGGGTATCAGGAAACATATCAAACATCTATTCAGGCACATTTCTTAGTCTCTTTATGTTTTTAATTGAATGATTTTTTTTTTATTTTTTTTTTAAGGATTGCAACACTGTAGTGCAAAATATCTTTCTTCCTGAGTCATTGCATAATACCACCCACAATTAAAATTTATAAATGATTCTCTACAGAGCGCTAAGAAAATATACTGAAATAACAGATAATAATTTTGTTCACTAACAAACACCTTACAGAATATTAATGAAGCTTGTATCACTACATAATTACCAACAACATTTACATTAACTTCCACTAAATCAGCATGAAGATTTATAGGTTTAAAGCAACTGAATCATAACATCTTTGGACTCATAGTTACAGATGGCTCGACCCTGAATTGGAATATCAGGGCCTGGACTGCAGCCACCTAAGCTACAGTAATAGTAATTAGCTATTTATTATTCCTGGAATCAACCACTGGAACTTCTATCCCAGTTTGTTCTTTTTGCATATAGTTATCACACCTGTCTGTGTGCATCTTAGAGACACTGAATCTGTACCTCAAGTTATGGTCTGGGGTAAAATTTTAAATGACAACAGGAGCACTCTCATGATTATCCCACACACCCTGACTGCAAATTTCTACATCAGTCTGCTGATTTGGCCAGTTGCACTACTATTCACGAACAGAATTCCAGGGGGTGTTTTCCAACAGGATAAAGCTCACCCAAATACTGCTGTTGAAACCCAAGAAGCTCTGCAGAGTGTCAACATGTTGCCTTGGCCTGCATGATTACCAGACCTGTCTCCAGTCGAGTACATATGGACATCATCAGATGACAACTCCAGTGTCATCCATAAACAGCACTAACCATCCCTGCAATGACCAACCAAATGCAACAGGCAAGGAACTGCATACCACAAAATGACATCCGGCACCTGTACAACAATGCATGCATGTCTGCATGCTTGCATTCAACATTCTCGTAGTTACACATTAACCTGTGCTCTAGCAACATTAATCACTTAAATATGTTACCTAAACAAATTTTTTCCCAAAATTTCATTATTCTACATTAATTATTTTTTGATGTTATGATTCTTTTCCATCAGTATACATCACTCCAATGTCTGAAGTTCACTGTTATGAAATAACACCCTTTTCTTTGTCAACAACTGTTTATGGGTGGTCATTTTGTTTATAGGGGTTAATGGGTCATTGTAGTTTGAAAGACAATTTGTAACTGCATTGATGTTAATGTGACTGACCATAAAACACATAAAAAAGAGTAGTAACTCTTATTAATGTACTACTGCACTGTTTGGTTATTATTGTTGTTCATATTATTACCATACACCCTCCCAGTGCTATTGACCTTGCCATTGGCTGGGTGGCTTGCATGCCTCAGTGCTAAAGATAGCTGTACTGCAAGTGCAACCACAGTGGTAGGGTATCTGTTGAGAGGTCAGACAAATGTATGGTTCCTGAAGGAGAGCAGCAGTCTTTTCATTAGCTGCATGGGTAACAGTCTGAGTGACTGACTGATCTGACCTTGTAATATAAACCAGAACGGCCTTTCTGTGCTGATACTGCACATGGCTGAAAGCAAGGGGAAACTACAACCATAATTCTTCTCAAAGGCATGCAACTCTACTGTATGGTTAAGTGATAATGGCATCCTCTTGGGTAAAAAATCCTGGAGATAAAATAGTCTACCATTCAGATCTCCAGGTGGGGACTACTCAGGAGGATACTACCATCAGTAGAAACAAAACTGGTGCTCTAAAAGATCAGTGCATGGAATATTAGTTTCCTTAATTGTGCTGTTAGGCTAGACAATTTAAAATGGAAAATATATTCTCAGTTTGAATATAATAAACTTTCTTGAGACAAAGAAGCTTATGCCCATGAATCAGCATGGTTTTAGAAAGCATCACTCATGCATAACTCAGCCATGGTGCCCCATTGAAGGCTGTTAACAAAGGTATGAGCATATGGAATAAGTTTACAGATATGTGAGTGGCACAAAGACTTCTTAAATAATAGAACCCAGTATGCTGTCCTCGACAGCGAGTGTTCATCAGAGACAAGGGTACCATCAGGAGTGCCCCAGGGAAGTGTGATAGGACTGCTGTTGTACTCTATATACATAAATGATTTGGCAGATGGGGTGGGCAGCAATCTGCAGTTGTTTGCTGATGATGCCGTGGTGTACAGAAAGGTGTCAAAGTTGAGTGACTGTAGGAAGATACAAGATGACTTAGACAAAATTTCCAGTTAGTGTAATGAATGGCAGCTAACCCTAAATGTAGAAAAATGTAAGTTAATACGGAAGAGTAGAAAGAACAAACATGTCATGTTCAGATACAGTATTATTAGTGTCCTGCTTAACACGGTCAAGTCCTTCATCTGGGTGTAACGTTGCAAAGCGATGTAAGGTGAAATGAGCATTTGAAAACTGTGGTAGGGAAGGCAAATGGTCGACTCTGGTTAACTGGGAGACTTTTAGGAAAGAGTAGTTCACCTGCAAAGGAGACTGCATACAAGATGCTGGTGCGACCTATTCTGCTAGAGTGATTGGGATCCATACCACGTAGGATAGAAGGAAGGCATAGAAGCAATTCCGAGGCAGGCTGTGAGATTTGTTACTGGTAGGTTTGAACAACACGCTATGGCCGACTTATCCGTGTGACCCAGGCGGCAATTCCTCTTATGTTCAACAAGACGGGTGTTCACACTTCCCTTTGTGGTACAGATATAAACCTGTCCACAACTACAAGGAATTTTATATACCCCCAGTGTAGCCAAAGGGTGTCGTGCATCTTTTGCTGATCTTAAATATTCTTTTATTTTCCTGGTGGTTCTGAAAATAGTTTCCACCCCATACTTGCTTAAATCTTTCCTGATGCGATCTGTGACCTTAGTAATGAACGGAAGAAAAACTTTGCCCTTGGGCGACTGTTGTTCATCGTTGCTCCTGATTCTCTGCCTAGAGTGAAGTGCTCGATCTATATCCTTGCTAGAATAGCCATTCTTCACGAAAGTTGACCGTAGATGTTCAATCTCGTCTTTTAAATAAACAAGTTCATAAATTTTGTATGCCTTGTCTACCAAGGTTTTCATTACACCTCTTTTTTGTCTAGGGTGGTGGTTTGAATCTTTATGTAGATAACGATCAGTATGTGTGGCCTTTCTATACACCTTATGGCCCAATGTTCTATCCCGCCATTTAATCACAGACACATCCAGGAAATTCAATTGCCCTTTCCTTTCCATCTCCATAGTAAATTGGATTTTTGGATTAATGCTGTTTAAATGTGTCAGCAACCAACTCCTCTGCTCCATGTGTCCATACTACGAATGTGTCATCGACATAGTGATACCATCTGGCTGGTCTCTTACTGGCAGTCTGCAATGCCCGTAGTTCAAAAGTTTCCATAAATAAGTTAGCCATAGCAAGACTAAGAGGACTGGCCACAGCCATCCCGTCAATCTGTTCATAGAAGTTATTATTGTATTGAAAGTAGGTTGTGGTGAGGCAGTGTCGGAATAATGCCACAATGAAATTCCTTGTAGTTGTGGACAGGTTTATATTGGTACCACAAAGAGAAGTGTGAACACCTGTCTTGTTGAACATAAGAGGAATTGCCGCCTGGGTCACACGGATAAGTCGGCCATAGCGAAACATGTTTACCAGGAAGGTGATCATGAAATAGAATTTAGCAAGACGAGCGTTATATCAAAAGCCTCGCATTATTATGCATGCATGTATAGAGAGGCTATCGAGATTGATAAACACCATAATAATTTTAACAAGAAAGACGAAGGTGTTAAACTGGATAAAATTTGGATGTCAGCGTTGCACCGCAAGCGTGACGATCGATTACTTTCAATCGAGAATGTTGGCATTACCACAGACAATCTCATAGCTGATGCCACGTGATCGACAGTGGCGATCTCTTTACTGCCTATATAATCAGCGCTTCCTCGAGTTCTCTTCGCAGTTCGCCGCTGTACCTCCAAAGATGTCTCCCGCAGTCGGAGACGAAATGTCAGGGGAGACTTTTATACTTCGACCACGGCCTATCAGCCGGGAAGTTTTAAGTGAAGACAATACCGGCCATGAAAGCTTACATTGTATGAAATAGAGGTAATGCAGAAGTAGGTTTAATAATGAATAAGAAAATGGGAATGCAGGTAAGCTACTATTTAATTGTGATAGGGAACTGGAATTTGATAGTAGGAAGAAGAAGCGAAGGAAAAATTCTAGGTGAATGTGGACTGGGGGAAAGGAATGAAAGAGGGAGCCACCTGGTAGAATTTTGTGCAGAGCATAATTTGATCATAGCTAATACTTGGTTTAAGAATCATGAAAGAAGACTGTATACATGGAAGAGACCTGGAGACACCAGATGGTTTTAGATTGATTATATAATTGTAAGACATAGATTTCAGAAGAAGATTACAAACTGTGAGACATTTCCAGGGGCATATGCGGACTCTGTGATCAAGTTATTTGTTATGAAATGTAGAATAAAACTAAAGAAACTGCAAAAAGGTAGAAAATTAAGGAGATGAGATCTAGATATGTTGAAAGAGCCAGATGCTGTTGGGAGTTTCAGGAGGAGCATTGAGCAACAACACTCATGGGTAAGAAATACAGTGTAAGCTGAATTGGAAGCTTTGAGACATGAAATAGTGAAGACTGCGTAGGACCAAACAGGTGAAAAGAAAAGGCCTAATAGAAATCCTTGAATGTCTCAGGAGATATTGAATTTAACTGATGAAAGGAGAAAATATAAAAATGCAGCAAATGAAGCAGGTGAAAGGGAATACAAAGGGTGCCTAGAAAATGAGACTGACAGGAAGTGCAAAATGCCTAAGCAGGAATTGCTAGAGGACAAATATAAGGATTTAGAAGCATATTTCACTATGGGAAAGATAGACATCACACACAGGAAAATTAAAGAGGCCTCTGAGGAAAGAGAAGCAGATCAATGAATATTGAGAGCTCAAATGGGAAACCAGTACTAACCAAAGAAGGGAAAGCTGAAAGGAGTATATACAGGACCTATACAAGGGAGATGAACTTGAAGGCAACATTATAGAAATGGAAGAGGACGTAGATGAAGATGAGATGGGAGATATGATACTGTGAGAAGAATTTGATAGAGCACTGAAAGACCTAAGTCGAAACAAGGCTCTGGGAGTAGACAGCATTCCTTCAGAGCTACTGGTAGCCGTGAAAGAGCCAGCCATGACAAAACTCTTCCATCTGGTCAGCAAGATGTATGAGACAGGCAAAATACTCTCAGGCTTTAAGAAGAATGTAATAATTCCATTTCCAAAAAAAAGCAGGTACTGACAGGCATGGATATTACTGAACTATCAGTTTAATAAGTCATGATTGCAAAATACTAACATGAATTCTCCATAAAACAATGGAAAAACTGGTAGAAGCTGAACTCAGTGAAACTCAGTTTGGATTCTGGAGAAATGTAGGAAGACGTGATGCAATACTGACCCTACAACTTATCTTAAAAGATAGGTTAAGGAAAGGAAAACCTACATTTATAGCATTTGTAGACTTGAGAAAAAGCTTTTTACAATGTTGACTGGAATACTTTCTTTTACATTCTGAAAGCAGCAAGGGTAAAATACAGGAAATGAAAGGCAGTTATAAGGGTCTAGGGGCATGAAAGGGAGGCAGTGGTTGAGAAGGGAGTGAGACAGTGTTGTAGCCTATTGCCAATGTTATTCAATCTGTACACTGAGCAAGCAGTAAAGGAAACAAAAGAAAAATTTGGTGTAGGAACTGAAGTTCAGACAGAAGAAATAAAAACTTTGAGGTTTGCCAAGGACACTGTGATTCTGTTTGAGGCGGTAAAGGAAAAGCAGTTGAAAGGAATGGACAGTGTCTTGAAAGGAGGATATAAGATGAACATCAACAAAAGTAAAACAAGGATAATGGAATGTAGTTCAATTAAATCAGGTGTGCAGCACTGGCCACATCCGGTCAGTCCTACATTAAAATATGCACGTCATTAATCATACTGCTGCATACCCTACAGCCGCCACTGCAGTAAGAGAGTGCTGCCATGAACACAAACACTGCTGCCAATGATATGCAAGCACCCCTCTCTGGATCTTCATTGGTGGGTCTACTTAAGTTCAAACATCGATACACAGTGATCTTTTTTGTGTGTTTGCTATTTCATAATATTTACAGACTTTCATAGTGGTCAGGGCTTGTCATCTATGGCAGTCATCGTATTGAAGATTGACTGAATTGCTATTTGGGCAGCAGAACAACTGATGTACTGCTACAGAAGAAGCTGAAGATTATGTGGGTAGAACACATAACTAACGAGGTCGTACTGAACAGAACTGGGCAAAAAAGAAATTTGTGGTGCAATCTGACTCGAAGAAGAAATCGGTTGATAGGACACACTCTGGGACATCAAGGGATCACCAATTTAGTACTGGAGGGAAGTGTGAGGGGTAACGATTGTAGAGGGAGATTAAGAGATGAATACAGTAAGCAGATTCAGAAGGATGTAAATTGCAGTAGTTATTCAGAGATGTAGAGGCTTGCACAGAATAGAGTAGCACAGCTGCCTCAAACTAATCTTCGGACTGAACACCACCACAGCTGCAACAACAATAAAATAATTAAAACTTTAAAACTGAAGCCAAAAAGTTATTCATCAAAATCAGACACACTCCCACACAAGCAAACATTTAACACTCTTTCACACAAAATCCAATACTGTAACTACACATTTGTTTTAAAGGTAGGCAAATGTTAAAATACAAATAGGCAAGCAAAACAATTAATTCAGAATGTTGAGGGGAAATCCAGAGAGACTCTAAAATCTTGTAACTAACAATTCAAGTAAGTCAGATGTTATAAAACACATTCAATACATGTTTTGCCATACTTGAAAACAGAGGGCAGATTAGCTTACAAACTGGTTTCTGCATTCTTGTCATGATACAAAACACGTTCAATTAAAATGTGGCATACAGAGGATCATACACCACAAATGGTGAACTGTGATGGACCTTCTCGCTGAAGGAGAAACCTGTGTGATAGGGCTATAGGCTACCCAGAGGCACATTACCTTTATTTCCTCTCACCTCAATGAATTGGCTTGACCAACTACAGCTTCTTGTTCTGTACATCCAGCTTTTCCTATTCTTCCTGATACATGATCCTGTGCCTTAACAGCAAGGAGATAGCATGTAAAGTGACGACAAATTTTGCCACAATATGTCCTGTGGAAGCACGCTTATCTGATTCATTTGCAATGCCATTTCCATGAATTCTCACATACACTGATACCCAGTAGAATGATACTTCTTTCCTTGACTCAGTAGGTGAAAAAGTAAGTCCTGGAGGGTTTGTACACTGCCACCTGCCAGGTACAGTAACTGAACAGACTGAAGGGCACTTTGTGGGTATGAGCATACCTATCTGGCAAATTTGATTGAAAGTTATGCGTAGGATTTCCTCTCACTAGTTATTAAGATGTAGCAACATGTAGTACTGAATATGATCACTATCAGGAGCAGTGTGTGGAGCTTGGGACAGAACTGATTCCAGCTCACTCTTGAGGAAATGAAAGTTGTTCTTTACTTCATAGCTGTAAATAAAATAGCAACCACCCATGTATATGATCTCTTTACAGCATATAAAACCTAGATCTGCGATAGCTGCAGCATTTACACTAACATAAGGTTCCACCATTGCTATCACTGCAGCTGATATAGGTGACCTGGATTCTTTGTTGATGATCCTTCTGATAGCTTCCCTTTCTTTAGTGCAATTTATTCTTTGATTGAGTTTAGGAACTCCTGTCTTGACAATTCATTTTGGCACCTTCCTTTCTGGGCTGCTCTGTCTCACAAGTTGCTTTATATGGGGGAGCAGTTGCCTGAGGAAGATATGAAGCCATTTACCACCAAGCAGCATGTCTCAAAAACATGACATAACAATAGTGAAGAATGACCATCAAGCACTGCTAAAAAGTCATAAATCATTTCTTGAGGAGGTATAAGTTCTTAGAATAGATAAGAGTCTCAAAGATTCTTCCTATGGTGCATGTAGACAAGTCTCATGGCATATAATGTTCTTTAACATTCCCCTGAGGAATGATTTGGGAAGTTGAACAATGCAAACTAGCAGTCTCACTGTCTACAGGCTCACTTTGCAGAAGATGCAGTGAGCGCACATTATTAACTGAAAAGCTGTGGTGAGGCTGACAACAGGTGAGACATGATATTCATTGGCACTGAAAAACTGCTGCATCATGCATGACATTTTAATTTATTACTTCTTTACTACCAACTCTATTCTCAGTTCATTTCACAGACAGTATCCACATATGCTGCTAAATGTACCTGCAAAATTATATAAATGCACAACACATAGCTGAAAGGATAAGACCTCATAAAAATTGAGCTGTGTGAAAACAAAATTCACTAGAGATATGGGTGAAACACATGTACACAAATGTGTGAAATACGTTACCCTAGATCAATTTCGGTCAAACTTGGTACACATGTAACTTACTATCTGGAAAGAAATACTGTGGGATAAGAGCCATCAACCTCTTATTGGGGTGGAAGTGATGGGCAGAGATGGGTGGATTAGGAAGATATGAAGAGACACAGAAAGGGAAGGAGGAGATGGGCACAGATAGAGGGGTGGAGATGGTCAGAGAGAGGGGGAGGAGAAAATGAATAGAGAGAGGGGAATACGAGAGGGACAGAGATAGGTGGAGGAGGAGTTGGACAGTGATAAGCAGAGGAGGAGATGGACAGAGAGAGGGACAAGAAGAACTGAGAGAGAAGGGTAGAAGGAGATGGACAGAGAGAGTGAGGAGGAGGAGGTGATGATGTTTGGTTTGTGGGGTGGTCAACTGTGTGGTCATCAGTGCCGTACAAAGTCCCAATTTTTTCACAGTCCAATTTTTACACGATCCAATCTAGCCACTGTCATAAATGATGATAATGATGAAATGGTGAGAACAACACAAACATCCAATCCCTGGGCTGAGAAAATCCCCAACACAGCCTGGAATCGAACCCAAGACCCCATGATCCAGAGGCAGCAATGCTGGCCACTAGACCATGAGCTGCGGACAGGAAGGAGGAGATGGGCTACTAGAAGGCTGGGATAAATACTTGATCAGGCAATACTGGGTACTCAGCTACTGTATCTACACAATAGCCACACAAAATTTTAGTGTTAAATATATTTTGCCTCAACATGCTGTTGAGAGTACAAAATTGTAATTGGGCTTATAACCCTGTCCTATATTCAGATGGTACTGCCTTCCAAAATATGTTAATTTAATAACCAAACAGTTTTCTACTTTGTGATCTGTTTTACAAATGGTTCAAATGGCTCTGAGCACTATGGGACTTAACATCTGAGGTCATCAGTCCCCGATCTGTTTTACAAGTCTACACAGTTAGTACATTGTTTGCCCAAAGTTCAGCTCATATGGCACAGTTTTTACGAATTACAGATGTATACTTATAAAACTCCTGTATGGTCATAGCAATCTCTACTCATTTTGGAAGTGATCCAGTACTGTGTCAGCTGTGCTGCTCAGTTCAGCCCATCTGTCAGCAACACACAGAATTTCTTAGATGTCATTATATTCATATCGCAACTGTCAACAGTGCAAGATGATGTGCTTGGGGGAGCCTCTCTCCTCACATGAGCACTTGCTGTCTTGATGAAGGTGGACGTGATGCAGATATACAGGGAATGGGCTGTGGTCAGTCAAGAAATGAACCAATGCCTCCTTTATGGGGTTGGTAGAAATCTATCTCCATTTCATATAGTTATGAACTACACTGGTGACCAAACGTAGGCAACAAATCACTATTTCCCCATTCTGTGCCTAATCCATGATATAATCATACAAACTGTCAACAGACATCAGTACAATCATGTTCTGCATGGAGGATGGCATTCCAGTCAATGGACAACCGTGTCAGTGATGATGTCAGGGCACCTATCAAACAGGATAGTGTTTGTTGGGTAGTCCCACATCCACAGTTGCTGTGTATACAGTCACAGATGGTGCAGTATGACACAAAGAAGACACCTACAAGAAACTTTGTGGTGGAAGGCCATAGGAAGAATGGGAACAGGGCAGTCGCAACCTGATGTGGTCCGATTGCTTAATGTGAATCGTTCTGTTGTTCCTCGGATGTGGTGACATTTTATAGTGACAAATGCTAAAGACTAAACTTGTTTGGAATGTCATCCGCATTCTGCATCATCTAGTCCATAGTCTGTTTGAGATACCTAACTTTGCTAATGCTGTTCATATGTTTGGAAGCCCTTTTTACCTTTGCATTCGTGGTTTTGTATTTTGCAGGGCACACAGGGCATCCATGTTTTGAAAATCCTTCTGTTTGTGTCCTAATTCATCATAGACAGAGCACTCCTGTTTGTGTAGCCTACAGAGTTTTAAGGAATGCCAAAAGTCACAACAATTGAAGCACTTTGTTACTGACACAAAGTTCTGTATACTTAGTGCATGGAAGTTTATGGAGACCCATTCTTGATTAAGGAGCTGGCTTTGCACCCTTGGGCTTATCTCAATAATGTTATTTTCCACTCCTCTGTCCCTTGGACCTGTCTTGAATCTCAATCTATCTTCATTTTGGTCATCCTTGCTAGAAAGGATTTCACTCAAATTGAGCTCATACATTTCCTCCAGGAAGTCATTGGCACATTGTAAATTGCCATTAGGGGACACCTCCTTTTCAATTCTTCACAACAAATTTCTTTCAAACATGCTATTTATTTACATGATTCTCTGGCAGTCTTCCTTTGAGTATGTCTCCATAATCACAATGTGTGCTGGTAACCTAACTGTCTTTATCTTGTCAAAGAATTATCACTTTGGTAAGTGTATCCTTTATAGGTTTTTTTTATTCCCATTAACAAATAGCATCATGGCTTGTTTGGCCTTGATATTTGCTATTTTTGAACCATCCTATGTTTCCCTGACATGACCCCCCCTCCCCCCACAGCCACCCCAGCTGCAAATGACACAGTTTGTCTTTACATCATTCACATGCAACTTTTCATTTTCTTCTCTGAGATGCTGGGCTTCACAACATGGCATTTTCAGCATACCTATCTGTTCCTTGTCTTGAAATGACTTCTGCTTCAATGATTTGTTGCTTTCTTTTAACACATCTATCTCTTCTGTCCCTTTTTGTGTCCTTTCTAGTTGCTATTTTGATTTTTTTTTTTTAATCTTAGCAATTCTTTGTGAGGGAGACATTAACATGTCCTTCTTGGTTACATTTTTCCCTACTGTGGTGGTATCCTAGTATTTTCCTTAGAACCAGTGTCTATCATGGAGGAGGTACCGTTCTCTTTGCCATTTCCCCTCACTTTGGGTTGTGCTCTTCATCGATATTTTCATTTGTGTTTCCACTGACTCCTAAAGGAGGTTCACACTGTGGCTCCATGTATTGCCAAAGAGACTCCGTAACTCACAGCCACTGTCACCACATTCGCATTTAATACCTACAAGTCCGCATACTTCAGTACAGAGATGGAACCAAACACAGGTCAGCAGTCAGACCCACGCATCCCAGCTACTACAGATTCATGGAACAGGGAGCCATGTTTGAACCACATGCCTTATATAGTGTAGTAACGACTAATTCCTACGAGTATACCCCTTAGCGCATTTGCTATCCTGCTTAAGCTTCAAAGATCTGTGCTGGTTAATGAATCATTATGGTATTTTGGGGCATATGATAAGAGAATTCAGTCTCAGCTGTAACCATGAGACAGTGGACAAACCAAAACACCCTGTTGTACCCTTTCTTGTAGAGATGTCATGCCACATCATCTTGACAAGTTTGAAAGAAATGGACAGAAGCCCATGTCTAACTAAATGTTTGAGTCAGTCCATTAGACGTGCTAAGATAGCACACTCAGATGTTAATGAACTGGATTCAGCCCCTAGTTCATCACAAAGTAAAAACTTTTCATATTTAATCAACATTTATTTGAGCATTTTTCACTTATATTTCCTAAACATTTTGTCACACTTTTGTATAGTCATTCAATATGGTACACAGCATTTATGATTTCTTTCCACATCTTGTATCAGGTCAATTTAATAAATACCCTTGACATTGAAATAGCATGCTAGAATATTTGTCACTAATCTTAAGTGCAGTTTCCTTAGCACATGCGCTGAACTTTCCAAAATCTGCAACCCACTTTTCTCCTTAACACATGTGTTTCTTACTTATACTTTCTCTGGTACTGATGTGATTGTTTCATTTTCTTCGGTAAGACCTGAGGTTTTTAAGTTACATGAAATGCTGGATAAAATTATGATTAATGCTATAGCCTGAAACATAATGTTTTTTTCTTGTTCTTTGCATAACCATTCGTTTGTATGAATCTGAGGTGACCTAAACCTGCTGAAAATGCTGTCCAAGTAGTTTGGTATATCCTCACAGTCATGCAGCAATATTACTTTCAAGTAAACATCATCATGGTGAACAATATGTGTGTGCTAATGGCCTTGTAAGACAAATCATTTATGGATACTGAGAGCACTAACGATTCCATCACACTTCTATGGGGTAAGCCAAACATTACATTAATCTGTGTTAAACATTCATCATTCACTATAAAGAAACTGATCCTTCTTGTTTTTCTTCTTCTTCTGTGTTTCAGGGACTACACAGCTGCTGTTTTGACTTCACAATTCTATCTACCTCCTATGTGGTCACTCTATATTCCTCTTACCCACTAGATTGTATTTCATTACAAGTTTAGGTACGAGCATTTGTAACAGTCTCTGAATGGTGCTACTTAAGTGAGGTGGGGCATTTCTATCTTTTATTGGCTTCCCTTGGAAAAAATTCTCTAAAATGTTTTTGTGATGTGTCTGCATTCTGGTCACAATATTTCTATGTTTGTCATATTTGAACTAAATGATCACATTAACACAGCCTTGAAAAATGCCTCCACACACTAATATAGCTCAGTAGCATCACATAATACATACATTAGAGTCTTCTGCAAGTTCCTGTGATCTTCCAAATCTAATGGGTCCATCCAGTCATCAGCAGCAGTATTCATCTTACTGAAACATACAAAGAATACTCAAGTTTGAAAGACACTTATCATAGTGCACATGACTTTACTCAGCATTATTGTATACATTTTATACCTAGTAAGCAAAACCTAGTAAAAAATCATTTATAATACAAAAATGACAGATACTGCAAAAACAATGACATTAATTTCTAGTTTGTTATGATTACTACAACAAAATATTCTAACAATAAGCAGGGAGAGGAGGAGAGGGCCAGGGGAACAAGCTCCACCTCTAGAAGCCAACATACATCTCTGTTTTCGAGCTTCCATAAAATAAAAATGTGCATGACAGAGGTAACGACCAGTTAAATACTTTGTGTTATCAAAACTGAGATTGCTGTTTGTATTCACAAGTCAAACAATTGTCTCATCACTTATTTTCAAAACAATCATGATCAAAACAGCACAATAGTACACACCACAGTGACAGAACAGCTCAGCGAGGATGCAGTCAACACCTACAATCAGTATCCTATATTGTTGGCAACAATCATCCCCAAACCATTACGGCACAAAGCCTCCCAACTGCTGCTGAGTGCTACCAATCAGAACTAGGAAGTCTATGTGTCAAGTTATAGTACTCACTTAGTAAGGTGTTTGTGAAAGTGAGTGCAGCTTAACACAGAAAAATATACCACTTCCGTGGTGAGTGGTAAGAACAGTTTTTTTGTTACAATGCATAAAGATAGGTGTACACATTTGATATGTAGCTCTAACTTAATACCTAAGAAGTGAGTATGGAACCTCATTCAGGAACAGTTCACGAAGATTTAGAAGAAGAAGCAGCTGTCAACAGTGAGCTGAGAAAGAAGAAACTTTCTAGTCTTAAAAGCAAAGTAGTATTTTGTAAAGCCTGCAAAGAGTATTTAATCAAACATAGCATCATTTCATGTATCAGAAATACTGATCAAATATGCAAAATAATTTTAACAATGGCATGGTAGTTATGCAGTGCTTTCTTGGGTCCTTGTTTTCCACATTTAACAATAAGTCAGAGGAAACATCAGCCATTTGAGACATGCCTCTGTCAAGAGCTACTATAAAAATGAAAGTGGAATTAGTGGTAGAAAATATAAAAGGTCAACTGATAGCATATTTGCAATCCTGCTTGCGTTTCTCATTGGAGTAGCCAGTAGATGGAATCCATACACTTCAAGTTACGATTTTTGTAAGACTGAATTTTTCAGATTTCAATGTAAAAGCATACTTGCATACAATTTTGACCTTGAAATATATCACACAAACAAAAGATGTTTACATTGCATTCAAATTCTTCATTTCTGAATATAATTTGCCAATTCAGAAACTTGCATCTATTACTACTGATGGAGTGCCTTGCATGATAGGCAACACAAAGGTTTTGTTACCTTGTGTGCAAACAACAAATCTTTCCTGTCTTTCTTTAAGTATCTTTGTACTCATCAGAAAGCACTTTATGGAAATATTTTGAAAATGGCACATGTTATGATTACTCTCAAAAAAATTGTGATTTCAATTCACTCACAATCACTGCAGAGAAAAAAATCTTACAGCACTGTTACAAGAATTGAACAGCTAATCCACACTGAAGTTCGATGGATGAGTACAGGTATGCTTCTAAACAGATTTAAAGAACTTCTGTCAATGATAAAATCTTTTGTGTCTGAAAGAGAGGAAGATTACTCACTACTGGATGATCAGAGTTGGTTGTTGGTTCTGACATCTGTAACTGATATAACAGTTAAACTAAATGAGTAAAATGAAGAATTCCAAGGAAAAAACCAACAGTCATAACTCTTTATGTCTTCTATTAAATGTTTCATGTGAAAACTTGACATTTTGATAGCATAGTTACAGAAAATAAAAATGTGAAACACTTTCCTCAAAAATGAGATTTCCACTCTGCAGCGGATTGTGCGCTGATATGAAACTTCCTGGCAGATTAAAACTGTGTGCCCGACCGAGACTCGGACTTGGGACCTTTGCCTTTTGTGGGCAAGTGCTCTACCATCTGAGCTACCAAAGCATGACTCACGTCCGGCACTCACAGCTTTACTTCTGCCACTATCTCGTCTCCTACCTTCCACACTTTACAGAAGCTTTCCTGCGAACCTTGCAGATCAAGCACTCCTGAAAGAAAGGATAATGCGGAGACATGGCTTAGCCACAGCCTGGGGGATGTTTCCAGAATGAGATTTTCACTCTGCAGTGGAGTGTGCACTGATATGAAACTTCCTGCCAGATTAAAACTGTGTGCCCGACCGAGACTCGAACTCGGGATCTTTGCCTTTCACAGGCAAGTGCTCTACCATCTGAGCTACCGAAGCACGACTCACGTCCGGTACTCACAGCTTTACTTCTGCCAGTATCTCGTCTCCTACCTTCCAAACTTTACAGAAGCTCGCCTGTGAGTACCGGACGTGAGTCGTGCTTCGGTAGCTCAGATGGTAGAGCACTTGCTCGTGAAAGGCAAAGGTCCCGAGCTCGAGTCTCGGTCGGGCACACAGTTTTAATCTGCCAGGAAGTTTCATATCAGCGCACACTCCGCTGCAGAGTGAAAATTTCATTCTGGAAACATCCCCCAGGCTGTGGCTAAGCCATGTCTCTGCATTATCCTGTCTTTCAGGAGTGCTAGTTCTGCAAGGTTCGCAGGAGAGCTTCTGTAAAGTTTGGAAGGTAAGAGACGAGATACTAGCAGAAGTAAAGCTGTGAGTACCGGATGTGACTCGTGCTTTGGTAGCTCAGATGGTAGAGCACTTGCCCGCGAAAGGCAAAGGTCCTGAGTTCGAGTCTCGGTCGGGCACACAGTTTTAATCTGCCAGAAAGTTTCATATCAGCGCACACTCCGCTGCAGAGTGAAAATCTCATTCTGGAAACATCCCCCAGGCTGTGGCTAAGCCATGTCTCCGCATTATCCTGTCTTTCAGGAGTGCTAGTTCTGTAAGGCTCGCAGGAGAGCTTCTGTAAAGTTTGGAAGGTAAGAGACGAGATACTAGCAGAAGTAAAGCTGTGAGTACCGGATGTGAGTCGTGCTTCGGTAGCTCAGATGGTAGAGCACTTGCCCGCGAAAGGCAAAGGTCCCGAGCTCGAGTCTCGGTCGGGCACACAGTTTTAATCTGCCAGGAAGTTTCATATCAGCGCACACTCCGCTGCAGAGTGAAAATTTCATTCTGGAAACATCCCCCAGGCTGTGGCTAAGCCATGTCTCTGCATTATCCTGTCTTTCAGGAGTGCTAGTTCTGCAAGGTTCGCAGGAGAGCTTCTGTAAAGTTTGGAAGGTAAGAGACGAGATACTAGCAGAAGTAAAGCTGTGAGTACCGGATGTGACTCGTGCTTTGGTAGCTCAGATGGTAGAGCACTTGCCCGCGAAAGGCAAAGGTCCTGAGTTCGAGTCTCGGTCGGGCACACAGTTTTAATCTGCCAGAAAGTTTCATATCAGCGCACACTCCGCTGCAGAGTGAAAATCTCATTCTGGAAACATCCCCCAGGCTGTGGCTAAGCCATGTCTCCGCATTATCCTGTCTTTCAGGAGTGCTAGTTCTGTAAGGCTCGCAGGAGAGCTTCTGTAAAGTTTGGAAGGTAAGAGACGAGATACTAGCAGAAGTAAAGCTGTGAGTACCGGATGTGAGTCGTGCTTCGGTAGCTCAGATGGTAGAGCACTTGCCCGCGAAAGGCAAAGGTCCCGAGCTCGAGTCTCGGTCGGGCACACAGTTTTAATCTGCCAGGAAGTTTCATATCAGCGCACACTCCGCTGCAGAGTGAAAATTTCATTCTGGAAACATCCCCCAGGCTGTGGCTAAGCCATGTCTCTGCATTATCCTGTCTTTCAGGAGTGCTAGTTCTGCAAGGTTCGCAGGAGAGCTTCTGTAAAGTTTGGAAGGTAAGAGACGAGATACTAGCAGAAGTAAAGCTGTGAGTACCGGATGTGACTCGTGCTTTGGTAGCTCAGATGGTAGAGCACTTGCCCGCGAAAGGCAAAGGTCCTGAGTTCGAGTCTCGGTCGGGCACACAGTTTTAATCTGCCAGAAAGTTTCATATCAGCGCACACTCCGCTGCAGAGTGAAAATCTCATTCTGGAAACATCCCCCAGGCTGTGGCTAAGCCATGTCTCCGCATTATCCTGTCTTTCAGGAGTGCTAGTTCTGTAAGGCTCGCAGGAGAGCTTCTGTAAAGTTTGGAAGGTAAGAGACGAGATACTAGCAGAAGTAAAGCTGTGAGTACCGGATGTGAGTCGTGCTTCGGTAGCTCAGATGGTAGAGCACTTGCCCGCGAAAGGCAAAGGTCCCGAGTTCGAGTCTCGGTCGGGCACACAGTTTTAATCTGCCAGGAAGTTTCATATCAGCGCACACTCCGCTGCAGAGTGAAAGTCTCATTCTGGAAACATCCCCCAGGCTGTGGCTAAGCCATGTCTCCGCATTATCCTGTCTTTCAGGAGTGCTAGTTCCGCAAGGTTCGCAGTAGAGCATGTGTAAAGTTTGGAAGGTAGGAGACGAGATACTGGCAGAAGTAAAGCCGTGAGTACCAGACGTGAGTCGTGCTTCGGTAGCTCAGATGGTAGAGCACTTGCCCGTGAAAGGCAAAGGTCCCGAGTTCGAGTCTCGGTCGGGCACACAGTTTTAATCTGCCAGGAAGTTTCATAGTTACTTTCCTCAAATTTGATCAGAACTGTTGGATCAACAAACATCACTGGATCAAGAAGCTGCAAAGAAGTATTCAACTAACCTGCAAGCACTGAAGACAGAGCCTGAAAATGATTTTCAGATTTCAAGTAAATGGAATCTGTTCTAGCTTTTATAGCTCAACCCTCCCAAAATGTGGGTGTGGAAGATATTTCAAGTACAAGGGCATTCAATACCTAATGCAATATTTCTTTTCTGGAAGCAGGTTGGTTTGATTTGGGATTCCAATAACCATATTATTCCCCGCTCTTTTGGGTACAAAACCCATTTTTCAACATAATATCTGTTCAATGTGGTGGTCTTTCACCCTGCTGCCACCTCTGAATTAGCTCCAGTTTCTGGCGCTTGAAGTATAAATAGCACTGGATGGGAAATCGCTGAAATAACAGTCTGCCTCAACCTACAATGACATCATCAGATCAGAAGAAGAAAACAAAGTGACTTAAAACCTCTAGAAACCTGAATCAAAACAAGCAAACCATAAGATACATCAGAACTTACTCATTCATACTGGGGTCTCCTTGAGTGAACGCTCATGTCCTCCCAGCTATTCCCCTTCTGAAATAGGTTCTCCAAGAAGCAGAAGAGAACAGGGGAGACAAAAACCTCATTGACAAATAGTTTCTGTACCAAAGCTGAACATGAACAGGTTCAGAAGATATGTGGAGATGCTGAAACTGATAGCACAGGAAAGACTGATGCCCCTGTGGTCAGAAGACACAGCCTCCACCAAAAAGGTGACTTCAGCAGTGATGGAGCTATAGGTGAAGTATCCGTCAATGTGGTGACACAACATTCCACTCCCATCGGCCTTGGAACAGTTATTCTGGCAGTTGCTATAAAAGTGCACATTCCAAGTAAGGTTAAATTGAGTAACATTTATTTACCACTCAATGAAGCTCTGTTTGGAAATGCACTCTCTCACCTGATTTCACATCTACCCTAACTACTCCTACATGTAAGAAATTTTAATGCAAATATACGCCATGGGCATTGATGTCAACTAGGCCTAGTAGCACACAATTCAGCAGTTTAGTGGTGTCATTCTACTTTGCTGACATCACAGGCATTGCTCAGTGGGATGTGGTCAATGACTTTCAGTCGAGTAATGACCAATTCCACATCTGGAGCCATCTATCAGATTGAGCAGTTCCTGAAAGGTAACCACCACCCTGGATCCTCAGCAGAGGAAACTGGATGCTGTACAGCCAAGTGGCTGCTTTTGAACCGTGATACAGCATCCAGAAATTGGTGGACCACATTAAAAGCATACGCCATCAAGCAAGTGATGTATCTATCCCAAAGTCCTGACTTCAAAGGCAACACATTCCATGACTGGTTGGTTGATTTGGGGGAGTGGACCTAACAGAGAGGTCATCGGTCTCTTCGGGTTAGGGAAGGATGGGGAAGGAAGTCGGTCATGCCCTTTCAAAGGAATCATCCAGGCATTTGCCAGAAATGATTTAGAGAAATCACACAAAACCAAAATCAGGATAGCCGGATGTGGGTTCCAAACCATCGTCCTCCTGAATGTCAGTCCAGTGTGCTAACCATTGTGCCACTTCACTCAGTAGATTCCATGATGAGACATGTGCCACTCAGCAATTAGGATCATGTGCATGGCTTTGTTGTGGTTCAAACACCAGCCATCTGCTGAGAACATCACAGCCTTTCAGGTCATTAGAGAAAGGAGATTTAGATCAATGAAATAGTGCAAGAAAAGGGATGACAACTATTTCTGAACTCAGTACTCTGTTACACCAGTTCTCCTAAGGTATGGGAAGCCACAACAGGATATTTGGCATATAACTGTTGTTATACCAATAACTGGTGTACTGAAGCAAATAACTGTTGTTATATCAATAACTGTTGTACCAAAGCTGGGGTGTCTCCAGTCCTGGAGACATTGTGTATGCAATGGCAAAGTCCAGTACCTCAGCTCAGTCACTGCAACTGAAAACCAGGACCCAACTTTAAATCACCATCAGGTATTAAGGGAGAGGGGCAGTTGGAATTTCCTTTTCAACAGCTCCAAGAAATGTAACTGCCCCTTTTTTTATATGGGAACAGGATTGTGCATTATCTCATGCCAAGTGTGAAATAAGTACAGCATGTGGGAAAGCAAATGAGGTTTTCTCCCATCTGACAATAGTTTTTGACACACAGCATTCTGTGCTGAGAGTGTAGTTGTGATGTCACAGTCTGTTGTGCATTAATTTTGGAATTGTTGGATGATTTACATGCTGTAAATACATAGTCAGTGCATAGAGTGCACCATGAAAGCACATTCTGTAAAGTTGGTTCAAAATTTAACATACATCTTTTTGATGTGTCATGTCCAGTAAGGAATGGAGATAGAGAGCTGTAAGTAAACAGTAATGTGTATTTTATATAAAGAAAGCATTCCGTGTACCTATGTCGAAATAACTTTCAATCGGATTGAGTTATTCTGAAATTAATGATTTCAGTAAATATTGTAAAACCTCAGAATAGATATTTTGATATGTTGTATGTTATCGAAATTCATGAGGAAGTATGGTTTCTAAGCAATGTACAGTTACTACCAAATTAAGTCACAACGAGTTCTTTCAGAGCCCACATCTGACTATATCATGTTTTGTAGACTAGGTTGAAAAGACCACCAAATGTTAAAAGACTATCAAGCTACAGCACAGACTACAATGGAAATGCTAAGTGTAATTTAGTTAGTTGGATGGAGCACATTTTGCTTCAGCTGAAAGCAGCCACTAGTGAATTGAAGGTGGATGTCCCATCCGCTGTCTGCTCCATCTGACAAAATCTGCTCACTTTACTGTCCAGGGAAGAGTCTTGACAGTACAAGGATGCTATCACGGGTGTTACTTTGCACTCTGCCTCAGAAACTCTGTTGTGTGTGATTTTTTTATCAAGCTAGATGGGGGACTTAGGAAGTAAATCTACTCTCCACCTGATTTCAGACTCTAAATTTGGTCGAGTAGCTGAAGCGCTGTACACATTATAAACTGTTTCTCACGAAATGCCAACTTATACTACTGCATGATGAGTGGATTCATTTTGTATTAACTTCACGCTTTCAAGAATGCACTTTAGGGCAAGCTCTGAAGTGGATTTTGCCAACATAACTTGTAACTCCTCTGCCAGTTTATAAAGCCATGGTGAGTGTAGCCTCTGACAGGAAAAATCTACTGTATCATTGCACAAACAACTGCTGTAAAGGACTTGATCATATTACATCTTTCTGAAGAGACTGTTTGTTAGTCTATCTAATGGTCTACAGATTGTGTTTCTTTTCTTTGCATTCAGTTGCCACTCTACTACATCTAATAGCTGCAATTGAGGAGTTGTTTTACAGGGAAAATACCTCAAGGGGCTTGCAGGTAGGGAGATTGTCGGACTCACTGCTTTTTTCAGCAATTTTCAGTTGACAATACCATCCAACTTACCCTTACAGAGTGGGATGGAGAGCATATTGTCGTAAATAACAACTTGCATATGAAAGAACAGCGAAAAGCTTGGAAAGCCTGTTAAAAAATCTAAAAAGTAACATGAAGGTAAGCAATCCTCCTATCTCTTCGTAATAAAATTTGACTGTTTGGAGACATTCCTGATTCACAGAGTGAGGCAGTTTTAGTACACTTCCTGAAACTAGAGAAGGCTTGCACCTTCCTCAGTAGTTATCACTGCATGGCACTCACTGGGTGTGTAGGAAAGATACTATAACGCATGGTCAACAGGTGTCTGACCTGGGATCTAGAATTGGAAGAACTACTTTACTTACTTCCAGTGTGAGTTGTTGAGGTATTGTTGGGCCATCAACAATCTCATCCTGATGGAGGCCACAACACAACAATATTTCCTATGCAGACAGCATATCATAGGTATATTGTTTGATCTTGTAGAATTCGTGGATGACAACTCAGTCACATTGTAAGTTCTCCATGATATTTTAGCAGAGTCACTGCTTCTTCAAGTGATTCCTGATGACACAAAGAGTGATCAATGATGCAGTAATGTTGGTGCTCAGGAAAGGACTAAACTTCATCCTGACTTCACCATCACTACTAATTGTGGACATTGTATGCAGTGTGGAACAAGCCACCTACACTTTATCAGTTAACAAAACTGAAGAAATATGCAGTGAAATTTGCCATGCACTCACCAGGGTCACACCACTGAAGACAAATATTTCAATGGTGGAAAGAGTGCAATGGTGATAATAACTGTTCCATCTTAAGAGCTATACACATTGCCACATAGCATATATTAATTTTCAGTGCTTTTTTATAGAGGCATCTGCCATCCTCAAGATTCAGGAGGATAAACCAAGAATGGCAGCCACTGAAGCACATACAGGGTGTTCACCAATCTCCATGTCAGGAACCCCAGGTTAGTCAAACCTGGAGACAGTCAAGGCATGCCGCATTCCCTGGCATGCTCACAGATATGGCATTCAACTTGGAGCTAGTTACAAGAAACACTCTGACAACCAATGGGGGTAGTTTGGTCCTTCCATTTTAAGGAAGATGATTAAAACTGTTGCCCTCCACAAGTTCAGAAATTGTCCTGTCTACTATGTTGTAATGAAAAGTTCTAGAAGGAATTATTTTTATAAATCTCTGAATTGTTGGGCCTAGTGGTAAAGCACATTTATGTTTTCGTTTATTCACCTGGCATTATTTTTTCAATGGTGATGGACATTTTGGCATGCTGCTTTTTTTTATAGTTTTGACTTTCTTTGGTATGATATAGCTGTCTTTTTGGTGGTCTCTGAAACTTACCATAACTGTTTTACTTAGCACTGGTTTGACGGTATTGGTTGCTTTGTAACTACATTTACAGGAGCATGTATTTGTGGTTACACTATTGGTCTGCATCTGTGTGGACATGCCGACTTTCGACAGTGAACAGTTTCTTAACTACTGACACAAAGGATGTCATGAACGTGGGCTGCTGCGTCATCTTGTGTAACTTTCTTTCCTCAGTGTAGGGTACCTGCTTATTTATTTTAATCTCTTGCACCTTCTTTGCTTCTGGAATATTTTGCAGCTTCAGTTCCATTCTGCATGGTCACCACCACAACTGATATAGAGTTCTGAATTCCCATTTCATACTAGGGTTGTGTGACCATATTACTGTCATTTAAAACAGCACAGGGGATTTGAGATATATAGCCACACTTTCAATTGGAAGAATCCTGCCTTAACATATTGCAGCACATTCTGTGAGTCAAAGTTTAGAATAAATGAATCAGTCTTTTGAAGCCCACCACTGAAGCATTTAATCATGTTTTATGCATCTATTACCCCCTCATCAGACCATTTTACCAGCAATTCCTTCATCTTTATATACATAACCGGTTTGAGTTAAGTGACTTATGTTTTTCTATCAAAACAGAAATTCCCATAGCTCCTTACATTTAAGCAGCTGGTAAGTTTGTTTAGCTGTGCTTGTTTCTAACTATATCATCACATCTCTAGGCTGTTTCACTCATCTGAGTGATGTAATAACACACTCTAGTGCTTTCTGAATACAGAAAGGACACTTTTTTCAAATGTATCTTCATCCCATTTAATAATTATACATAAATATTGATACAGCTGTACCCTATTACAATTCAATGTTGTCATATATGTTGCTGAGAGCTCCGGAGGAAGAGCCTGTTAAGTTCTCTTTGGTCACTGGATGGTAGATACAAACAGTGATCTACTCAACCTGCTGGGGGATTTTGTGGTTTAAGAATCATGAGCCACTTTGTCCCACAAACAACTAAGGAAATAAGGGTCCACCAAAAGCTCCACTTGCGTGGCTAAACTTTATGTAACTTAAGTGTAACAAACTCCCTAGTGGTTGCCCCCTACCACCTGTTTCAGCTCAACATCTATTCACCACATTAACATGTACCATTCATTGAGGTTCAAGGATTTTATAGAGGTTTATATCATGCTCAAACTATGGGCAGTCAAGCAAAAACCCATGCTTCCTGTGATGAGCAATGTTCCACAGGGCCACCTCACAGTGGTTGCAAGAGCATGCCCAGAACTTCCAGTTAGAGAGAACTAGTGGCACTCACTGGTCACCAGTTCAGGAAACCTAGGTTCATCAAATCTGTAGCCAACCCATGAAGACCTAGCTTCCTGAGGTACTCTCCAATTGGTATGTGTGCCTTACCAAATGTCATGGATGCAGCAAGCATTCTACAGTTGGTTTGGAACTCACTACAGGTTACACTTCTGCAACTGCATTTGCATGGGAATGTATTTTTGCCTGCCTCTGAGTTCTGTCTCTGAAAAAGTACATTATTATTATTATTATTATTATTATTATTATTTTCATGCTGAGCAATTAGGCTGATTTAAGAATTTAAATTCCTCTTCTTTTTCTTGTTGTTTTCCATGTTTCCATTACTCCTCCATCTTCTCCCAATTTCTTATTTCTTCTGCATTGAAAGCTCTCTAAATTTAATATTTTATGCTTGAAAAGATTTGTGTCAGTAATATAAGCATTCTGGTTGTACCACTTTGGTATGGTGTTATACTTTTGTTTTTCTTGATACACATTTCTTGTTGTAAATGTTCTTCATCAAACCATATGCTCTCCCCATTTTGTTAACTCTTACATCTACTGCTAATTTTTGTAGTCCATTGGCTTGTATAATTTCTCAAAGATATTCAAATTTATGTACTTACTCTATTTCACCTACTTCTACGAATTTTGGTACATTTTTTATGTTTGTCAATAAGTTGGTTTTTTCAGCTGTAATTTTGAGACTAGTTCCAATTGCTATTTCTTCCAGATTTATTTGATTAACTGTGTCTGTCAGATTTTCTGAAAGAATTGCAAAATCGTCTGCAAATCCCAGACAGTTTACCTTAATTCCATTTGTTTTCCTTCTCAGAATTATTGGTTCAATTTTGTAGCAGAGATGCTGAATCGCAGATAGACACAACAATAGTACTGTCAAACAAGTCATTATTCCATCCTGAATTTTACATTTTTTAATTCAATTTTGTGATCCTTTAGCTCCAAATTCCATACCCTTACAATTTTTTCTACGATGCAGTTAAACAGTAAAGGCGATAAATCATCCCCTTGTCTTACAGCAGTTTCTATTTCAAATGGCTGAGATAGTTCTCCCATTTATTTAAATTTAGGTATCACTTTTGTTAGAGTTTCATGAATTATGTTTGCTAATTTTACTTTCACACCATATACTCTAATGAGTTCATCTAATGTCTCTCTGTCTAATGAATCAAACACTTTTTTGAAATCAATAAACAATACTATTAAAGGTTTTCTGTTAACATTCTAAGGGGAAGTATTGGTTTTAGGTTAAAAATACATTCTGTGCAGGATCTTACCTTTTGAAAACCTCCCTGATATTGTCGCAATTGTTTGTCTAAAGTTTCTACCACTCTGTCCAGGAGAATTTTTGATAATATTTTGTATGTCACTGGCAGAATTGTCAATCCTCTGTAATTGTAGACATTTTGTCTGTCTCCCTTTTTATGTAGCGGGTGGAATAATGCTGTTTTCTTCCCTTCTGGACTCTTTTCAATTTTCCAAATGTTGTCAAACATAAGCTGAGTTTTTTTCAAAGGTTCTTTTGATCTTTCAGATTATTTTTACTGTTTCTTTTCTTTATTGTCTGAATTCTTCTAAATATTGTTCTTTTTTTGAACATCTTCATTTTCTCCACTTCTGAGCTTTTTGTTCCACTGCTTCTTCACACTCTTCATTCCATCATGTCTTCTTTTTATTCTTTGCCAGACCTAAAGTTTTCTCTGCTGCTTTAGTAATTTGTGCCTGGAGTTCATGCCAGTCACCTCGTTTTGCTGTCTCAATTTCTTCTCTAAATTTTTCTATATTTTCTGTCCGCCTGCATAGCTGAGTGGTAACATGTCTGCCTACCACGCAGCAGGTCTGAGTTGAATTCCCAGCCAGATTGGAGATTTTCTCCACTTATGGGCTGGGTGTTGTGTTGTCCTCATCATCATTTCCTCATCATCACTGGTGCACAAGTTGCCCAGTGTGGCATCGACTGAAATAAGACTTGCATCTCGGTGGCCGAACTTCCCCAGATGGGGCCTACTAGCCATCAGTGCCACATGGTCATTTCATTTCTATATTTTGTATTGTAGTATTAGCTTTAGTAGAGTTGTATCTGATTACTTTGTTGGTTGTATTTTTTGTTTTAGATGCGAAAAATTGTATTTTGATCTTGGAGAGATAACAATCTGAATCAAATTCCCCATTTCCAATCACTTTTTTTATTCATAATTTCCATTATATGCCTTTTAGATATGGCTATGTGTTTCAGTTGAAATTCTCCCAGGTTTGTATTTGGAGATTTCCAAGTTTTGGCTTTTCTTGGAAGTTGCAAAAATGTGTAGACATCAGTTCTAACTGGAATATTTTACACATACTGATCAGTCTCTCACCATTTCTGTTCATTCTTATGTGTACTGGATATTCACCCACAATATTCTTAAACTTCTTTTCTTTTCCAACTTACACACTGAAGTTGCTGAGACATATTTGAATACTGTTTTTAGGTGTGTTGGAGATTTCAGATTCTAAAAAGGTCCATATCAGATTCTAAAAGACCCTAAACCTGATTTACTTTCTCCAGATTTCTTCTGTTATCATCATTTATAGGCGCATGGCAATTTTTTAGGGTATATAGCTTTTATTCTTGCACTGTATTGTTAACATGCACATTCTTTCTGATATCAACATAAATTCTGTTATACTATCTACAATTTTTTTGCTTACATAAAATTCTGTTCCAAACATTAGCATGTTTTCTATTATCCTTACTGCTGGTTTCTCTTTATAAATTCTGTAATTTTGTGGGTCAACTACATTCTTATCAAATAATCTCATTTCCTGCACTGCTAAGATTTATATCATTCTTCTACAGAAATATTTTCAATTCCTCCTGTTTCTCAATCTTCAGAAAAGAATTTACATTTAATGTTCCAAAGCAGTACTTCATTTTGAACTTGAACTTAGAGGGCTTCTCAGTACAGTCTCTCTCTTCATCACCATGCTTGTTAATATTATTCACAGCTGATGCAAATGGACAAGTACATGACGTGAATAATACTGCAAAGCAAGGGGGCATAGAAGTATGTGTACCACTCTGTCCACAGTTTATGGGATTCATTTATCACTTTAAAGTCTTGAATCTTCTTTTCATCACAGAAGACAGGACACACTACACCCCATACAGGAAGACTGCCTGAACAATTTACATAAACCTGGGAATCTGCACACCTTGCTGATTCATACTTCCTACATGTTGCCTATGCTTTACATTATGCAGTGGTGTGCCCAAAATACAGACATTTAAAACAATGCATGGGTTTGTTATACACGGCAATGACACAGCACAGATATGACAAAAGATAAACACAGAATTTTCCCAAGTGCACCACTGAACTGTTTCACTATATTTAAACAATGGAAAATGTTGGCCGCAAGCTCACTTTCTGACAGTCTTTTTGTTATGTCTATCTGCAACTCAACATCTCACTATATTGTGAGTACCAACTATACTCGTCATAATTTCATTCCATTTAACTTCCTCTTGACTAATTTCTTTGCCCACTCCTCTTGAAACTTAGGTACGCTGATGTGTGTGACACCATTGAATGTTACTAAACCTTTGCTGTAACTAAGGGTACAGTGCAGTTCATCAGTAATTTCATGCTTTTAGATGCCAATTGCACTGTAGCTGACACCAGTGTTCCATCACCAAATGCCCAATCAATAATTCATATACAACTAGAATCCAGTCTGTAGGCAAGTTCACAGACTTGAATATAGCAAACTATATAAGTATGTACACAGAAGAACACAACCAAAAATGAAAATCAAAGAGCAGCACATTATGCCTGGCCAGTGACAGCTGGCTGAGACTGAGGCAGTGAGGAAGTCTGAGAAAAATGACATCTGTTCATCTGTTAGTGACAAGATAATGTTTGAGGCACTACAGTATATTTGCTTTAAGGTGAAGCAAAGTTCAAACCCACTTCTGGCAATATAATAGTTTCCCACAATTTTTCTAAGAGTATAGCAGTGGTTCTTTTGGGAGAAAAAACACTAATTCTTCCCCAACTCAGTTAGCATTCCATCTTTAATGCCCTATTTGACTGTATATAATGTCAGGATGGGCAGTCAGGGATATCCAATTATGTTCAAAAAACCTTATAGCAGTGTATTCAACATGGAAATTTATTACAAAAAATTACAATAGCGATTTCATATACTAATCAATATCGGCAACTACATCCAATCGTTTACAAAATGTAACATACACTTTTAGCTCCATATAACCCGTTACAGTTTTTATTACAAATCCGTTTGTAGAAGAAGATGGATATGTTGATTCCTCCACCTAATATGTGGCATGTTACCTATATATAAATGAGATACATCATGCATAGGGGATATGCAGCCAACAGGGACTTCTCAAAGAATCCAATCTTTTCGACTTGCATTTTAGCATCACTCAATATTGTTCTAGTCAACTGAGTATCTTGCCTAATTTCACTACTTTTGCCAGCAACAGTCCGCCACTCGTCAACTAAACGATTAATCTTATGAAACACAAAACTAAACTTCCTCACAGTCAGGTTACAATACTTAAAGGCATTTTCCACACACAACTGATTAAGAACACTGTTAGTATCGCATTCAGATTTGATTGCAGAATCAGTAAAATCTCCACCACGATACTTAAATTCCACATTAAACGGAATATTTAGAGATGCTACAGTGGAGCACCCCCCCATGAACCATGGACCTTGCCGTTGGTGGGGAGGCTTGCGTGCCTCAGCGATACAGATAGCCGTACCGTAGGTGCAACCACAACGGAGGGGTATCTGTTGAGAGGCCAGACAAACGTGTGGTTCCTGAAGAGGGGCAGCAGCCTTTTCAGTAGTTGCAAGGGCAACAGTCTGGATGATTGACTGATCTGGCCTTGTAACAATAACCAAAACGGCCTTGCTGTGCTGGTACTGCGAACGGCTGAAAGCAAGGGGAAACTACAGCCGTAATTTTTCCCGAGGGCATGCAGCTTTACTGTATGATTACATGATGATGGCGTCCTCTTGGGTAAAATATTCCGGAGGTAAAATAGTCCCCCATTCGGATCTCCGGGCGGGGACTACTCAAGAGGATGTCGTTATCAGGAGAAAGAAAACTGGCGTTCTACGGATCGGAGCGTGGAATGTCAGATCCCTTAATCGGGCAGGTAGGTTAGAAAATTTAAAAAGGGAAATGGATAGGTTGAAGTTAGATATAGTGGGAATTAGTGAAGTTCGGTGGCAGGAGGAACAAGACTTCTGGTCAGGTGACTACAGGGTTATAAACACAAAATCAAATAGGGGTAATGCAGGAGTAGGTTTAATAATGAATAGGAAAATAGGAATGCGGGTAAGCTACTACAAACAGCATAGTGAACGCATTATTGTGGCCAAGATGGATACGAAGCCCACACCTACTACAGTAGTACAAGTTTATATGCCAACTAGCTCTGCAGATGACGAAGAAATTGAAGAAATGTATGATGAAATAAAAGAAATTATTCAGATTGTGAAGGGAGACGAAAATTTAATAGTCATGGGTGACTGGAATTCGAGTATAGGAAAAGGGAGAGAAGGAAACATAGTAGGTGAATATGGATTGGGGGACAGAAATGAAAGAGGAAGCCGCCTGGTAGAATTTTGCACAGAGCACAACATAATCATAACTAACACTTGGTTTAAGAATCATGAAAGAAGGTTGTATACATGGAAGAACCCTGGAGATACTAAAAGGTATCAGATAGATTATATAATGGTAAGACAGAGATTTAGGAACCAGGTTTTAAATTGTAAGACATTTCCAGGGGCAGATGTGGACTCTGACCACAATCTATTGGTTATGACCTGTAGATTAAAACTGAAGAAACTGCAAAAAGGTGGGAATTTAAGGAGATGGGACCTGGACAAACTAAAAGAACCAGAGGTTGTACAGAGATTCAGGGAGAGCATAAGGGAGCAATTGACAGGAATGGGGGAAATAAATACAGTAGAAGAAGAATGGGTAGCTTTGAGGGATGAAGTAGTGAAGGCAGCAGAGGATCAAGTAGGTAAAAAGACGAGGGCTAGTAGAAATCCTTGGGTAACAGAAGAAATATTGAATTTAATTGATGAAAGGAGAAAATATAAAAATGCAGTAAGTGAAACAGGCAAAAAGGAATACAAACGTCTCAAAAATGAGATCGACAGGAAGTGCAAAATGGCTAAGCAGGGATGGCTAGAGGTCAAATGTAAGGATGTAGAGGCCTATCTCACTAGAGGTAAGATAGATACCGCCTACAAGAAAATTAAAGAGACCTTTGGAGATAAGAGAACGACTTGTATGAATATCAAGAGCTCAGATGGAAACCCGGTTCTAAGCAAAGAAGGGAAAGCAGAAAGGTGGAAGGAGTATATAGAGGGTCTATACAAGGGCGATGTACTTGAGGACAATATTATGGAAATGGAAGAGGATGTAGATGAAGATGAAATGGGAGATATGATACTGCGTGAAGAGTTTGACAGAGCACTGAAAGACCTGAGTCGAAACAAGGCCCCCGGAGTAGACAATATTCCATTGGAACTACTGACGGCCGTGGGAGAGCCAGTCCTGGCAAAACTCTACCATCTGGTGAGCAAGATGTATGAAACAGGCGAAATACCCTCAGACTTCAAGAAGAATATAATAATTCCAATCCCAAAGAAAGCAGGTGTTGACAGATGTGAAAATTACCGAACTATCAGTTTAATAAGTCACAGCTGCAAAATACTAACACGAATTCTTTACAGACGAATGGAAAAACTAGTAGAAGCCAACCTCGGGGAAGATCAGTTTGGATTCCGTAGAAACACTGGAACACGTGAGGCAATACTGACCTTACGACTTATCTTAGAAGAAAGATTAAGGAAAGGCAAACCTACGTTTCTAGCATTTGTAGACTTAGAGAAAGCTTTTGACAATGTTGACTGGAATACTCTCTTTCAAACTCTAAAGGTGGCAGGGGTAAAATACAGAGAGCGAAAGGCTATTTACAATTTGTACAGAAACCAGATGGCAGTTATAAGAGTCGAGGGACATGAAAGGGAAGCAGTGGTTGGGAAGGGAGTAAGACAGGGTTGTAGCCTCTCCCCGATGTTGTTCAATCTGTATATTGAGCAAGCAGTAAAGGAAACAAAAGAAAAATTCGGAGTAGGTATTAAAATTCATGGAGAAGAAATAAAAACTTTGAGGTTCGCCGATGACATTGTAATTCTGTCAGAGACAGCAAAGGACTTGGAAGAGCAGTTGAATGGAGTGGACAGTGTCTTGAAAGGAGGATATAAGATGAACATCAACAAAAGCAAAACAAGGATAATGGAATGTAGTCTAATTAAGTCGGGTGATGCTGAGGGAATTAGATTAGGAAATGAGACACTTAAAGTAGTAAAGGAGTTTTGCTATTTGGGGAGCAAAATAACTGATGATGGTCGAAGTAGAGAGGATATAAAATGTAGACTGGCAATGGCAAGGAAAGCGTTTCTGAAGAAGAGAAATTTGTTAACATCGAGTATAGATTTAAGTGTCAGGAAGTCCTTTCTGAAAGTGTTTGTATGGAGTGTAGCCATGTATGGAAGTGAAACATGGACGATAAATAGTTTGGACAAGAAGAGAATAGAAGCTTTCGAAATGTGGTGCTACAGAAGAATGCTGAAGATTAGATGGGTAGAACACATAACTAATGAGGAAGTATTGAATAGGATTGGGGAGAAGAGAAGTTTGTGGCACAATTTGACCAGAAGAAGGGATCGGTTGGTAGGACATGTTCTGAGGCATCAAGGGATCACCAATTTAGTATTGGAGTGCAGCGTGGAGGGTAAAAATCGTAGAGGGAGACCAAGAGATGAATACACTAAGCAGATTCAGAAGGATGTAGGTTGCAGTAGGTACTGGGAGATGAAAAAGCTTGCACAGGATAGAGTAGCATGGAGAGCTGCATCAAACCAGTCTCAGGACTGAAGACCACAACAACAACAACAACAGTGGAGCACACAGGCTTCCGACCATATAAATATTGGGCAAATCTATGAGTCCGATGACGTTGATGACGATAACTGTTTGTCGCATAATAACATCATGTCCACCTCTGGTGAATCCTCTGACCTACAATCATGTGTTGACACCTCCATACACAACCTACTCTCTGCCGCCTCGATGTCAATGTATGACACAATGGGTGATACAACTTCCTTTGAAACCTCATCTTCTACTTTAATTATTGAACACTGCGAAGATGATGCATGCACCTCAGCAACCTTAAATGATTTCTCAATTCTTCATCATAAACGATATCTTCATAAGAAATAAATATTGCAAGACCACGATACTGAATACTAAATCCTGGAGCATTTTTAACACTAACTGTGGCCCTCCTACCTTCAACAATTAATTTAAGAATATCAGCATACTGCAACCACTTTGACCAATCAAAGTCATCAAACAAAATTACCTCACGCACATTCGAAATATAGCCACCACACCCAAATTCGGGACACAAAGGTCGACCCCATGAACTCATCACGACCAATGATTTTGTCAACAACAGTAGATTTATGAATATTGATGGGACCAACTATATAGAGTTGTTTCTTGTGCAGAATGTGATTCCACCAAGGTTCATAATACCAATTCACTACTTCACCAGTCCAACCACAATACTGCCCATGATAAGAACAAAGTCTACCACACTCCACATTCTTCCTATGGTAAACATCATGGAACTTCTCTCTCAATAAATTTCACAAATGTCCAGTTACTAACCATAAATGGGTGCATATAATCAGTCACAGATATTTTACATGCCCAATTATGAATTTAAACAAAAAAACTTAAATGACTACCAGAAATATTAGTCAAAGGATTTGCATCAGCTTTATTATATACTTCAACCAATCTTGCAGTCTCTTACAGGATTGGAAATCCAAATGAACATCTTCACCAAAATTATATCTAATCATTTCAGATATATCATTGAAGGCTTGACCAGTAGCATATCTAATAAAAGAATGACAGTGAATACCTTCCTGCACTTTGCCAATCAACTTGAATACATCAAGAACGTCTGCTTTACCAGCAAAGACTTCACCAATAGCAATACTCAAAAACATCAACAGGTCGCGCCAGACCTTGCTGTCGCTGGAAAATATTTGGCTCCGGTTTAGCAGCGATTTCAACAACCTCAAGGTTGGTTTGACCACCTTTGAACTGACTTAACCAGGTAACTTTAGGGGGATCCACAGCTTAATGTGAAGTGAACCACAGTCCAACTTGGCATTTTTAACATACACAACTCATTGCTGGAGGAGAAAGGAGACTCTGCTGGAGGTGTAATAAGCCACAGAAAAAATCCTAGAAGGAATTTTGGATTGGAATCCAAACCTTAGTATTTGTAGTCTGACACTTATCAACTAAGCTATTGGCCTGTCTGTCAATGTGACATTAAACTCTAACCTTCTTTGTATCCTTTTTCTTTCTCTTTACAAGGAGAGAGAAAATTTTGCACAATGACATTCCATATTATTACACTGTCTATTACTGACACATACCACTGGGAGCTAATTTCTCCTTATGGATTCTGAACTACTTAGATCCGAAAAGGTGCTGGGATTTTATTTAATAATAATGGTGTATGGTGCAAGTCTTACAATTGGATGACACTTTGGTGAGTTGTGAGTCCCTGAGCCAACAACACCCAGTGTTTCCATGTGGTCAACCACATACGTACTAACCAGACCTGACATTGCCTAACTTCAGTGACTGGGTGAGAGCCGATAAATCTGTAGCAGTGTCACTGCATAAGGTAGTTTTAGTGTGAATTTGGAGCAGTAGTTTGCAGCCATACCTGTAATTCAGGCGTGGGCTTGTTGATAATAGTTCTGTGAAAGATGATGTATGAAAGTATGGCAGGCTGACACAGGCACAAGAGTTGCCGAAATGGCTCGCTCAGTGGGACTGCGAGTAAATTTTATCACAAACCGCCATCAAAACCAGCGCACTGGCTTAACTTAATAAGTGTCTGTACATGGCTTAAAGAAGTGAATTTGCAAAACATATGTGTACTGCCGAGTATAAATTGAGGGCAGTCAGGTAATATCAATGTCTTCAGTGTCACAGCTCTCTTGGATGATGGTGCTGTGCTACACGGGTGCCACATGAAAATTCCAATGAAGGACTGCAGTTTCAGTCTGTGGCGAGGCCACAGTTCGACCCTCGGATTTCGCAAGGGACTCGCAACCAGCCAGTAGTGGACCAGACCAGGTCTCCCAGCAGCACAGTCGACTGCTGCAGGGAGGCAGGTGGGACGCCACAATCACGGGTACTGCAGAGGACATTTACCCACCAGCATCCACCTTCTGCTGTTGTGGGGAGTGGGTCAGCGTGGTGCAAGTGCCACATGAAATGGTAGGCCACCCCACAGCCGTCATCAAAGAGTTCACTACTGAGGTAGCATGCCTCAGTGCCACTGTCGCAACTGGGCCACAGGCAACAGGACTGTGTCCTCAGCAAAACAGTGAGACTAAACTGCTGAGTGAGTAGGACAACAGACACCTCTATCATCTGAGGCAAAGGAAAACATAATGTTTACAGACTGTCGCAGTATCTCTCTGCAGCCATGAGCTGCCCTGTACTCTGCCCTATGGCCTCCAATACAGCATCCCTTTACTCTGGCGACTTCATTTGGTGTCACAGTAACTGGTGTTGTCTTTGCAGTACGGCGTTCAGATCCACCGCCTACATAATCTGTAAGAGCTATTCGGATACAGCAGTCACAAGGTGTGGTGAGTGATGAACAGTTTTGTTTTGTAATGTGGAAAAGGCATGGGAGTTGTACAGTTACATATGTTTTTTTATCAGTGTGTTGGCTATTAAGAAAAGGGTGCCGAGAAGCATTTCAGAATTGTTTTGTTGTGAACATAAGTGAAATTGTAGAATGTGGAACCTGTTGTTGTTTTACAGTCTCGTGGGGGTAGGAATCATAATTCTTTGGTACCTGTAGGACACAAGCAGTGTTTGTTGGGTTATTCTGATCCTTATAATAAGTCTGCGGCACTAGTGTGTTACATTTGTTGCCGTTTTGGCCATAATGTGAATCAATGTTTTCAGTTTAAGCAGTATGGCATAGAAATTAGGGTTGTTTCGTTCTATGTTGTATCTGTGTGGTTTAGTATAATAAGTGTGAGGAGTAGTGGCTTGACCAGGCTGAGAAATTTTTCTTTTTGTGGTTGTGCAGTTTGTGATTTGTGATTTTGAAGCCTAAAAGCAGTACAATGGCAGAGACAGGGATGCAAGGCATGTCATAAATTGAGGTGGTGCAGATTTTACTGGAAAAGGTAGCTCAATTAGTAGTGGATAATACACATTTAAGTTATCAGTTAGCAGTGAGGAGTAACCAGTGATCATTGCCTCAAATGCAATAGCAGGAGATAGATCGAGCTGCCGCAAGGTTGATTGTGACATTTTCGGGTACAGCATCTGAGGATGTGCATTCTTTCATAGAGGATCTAGAGAGGTTGGACTGATAATCAGTTGTTGCACATGGATAAGTTGCTGTTAGCGGGAGAAGTTAAAATGTATGTTAAGTGTTCTGAGGCTTTGAAAAAGGTGGCAGTGTTTGAGCAGTTGAAGGAAAGGTTGTTCCAGAGACGTACGAAACAGAATAGCACATGGTACTTTTGGGAGAGGTTGAGTACGATGTTAAAGAGGCAAGGGGAAACAGCAGAGAAATTCACATATAGGATAAGAGAGATGAACAAGCACACTTATGAACTGGAACAAAGTCATAAGGCAAATAAGGTTCTGGTACAAGAGGCCAAGCAGAGAGCACTGAATGTCTTTTTGAAGGGGTTGCTGACAAATATGTCTAGAAACGTGCATGTAGGAACACCGAGGGATTTGTGTTCTGCCAGATGGCGATTCAGTATGAGGAAACAGACATAGTAATGGGGGTATGTGATAAGCAGACAGTGTTTTTGACTAGCATAAGGTGTTACAAGTGTGGTCGTATGGGACATGTGCAGAAGCAGTGTTGCAAGCCACCAGGGCACATGGGTAGAAGTGATAACTAGCAGTGTGGAGGATGGAGGGGTGGATGTGGTAATGTTAAGCAGTTGTTAAATGGCAGAGGAAGCTCAAGGTCCACCTACGGGATTTCCCATTTAATTTCAATGCTACAAGTACGTACATATAGGAGGAATGTTCAGTGGTAGGATTTACAGGAACCTGGAAATTTAAGTTTCTGTTGGAGACAGCAGCGCATGCATTCACGACTAGTAAGAGCCTACTAGGTCAACAGAAGTTGAACCCACCACGTTATAAGTTGCATGGAGTAGGGGATGAGGAGGTCACACCATTGGGGACAAAGCACGTGGATTTTCGAAGGTTTAATTTGACCAGTGCGTGGAGGTTATACCACTTGAGAGAGAAGACTATGACATGATCCTTGGGATAGCTTTCTTGTTCCAGCATCATGCCAAAACTGACTGTGGACAGCAAATTGTGGAGATTAGTGGAATGTTATTTCAGCTAGAGGAAACCATTGTCAATGTGAAACTGTCATAAGGGGTGTTAAAAGTAATGAACAAACCAACTGAACCATGTACATTAACATTAAGGCTCAATTCACATGATTGTGTGTCTAGTGGCACCAGAAAGCCACTTTGGGTGAATGTGGAGTCACATCAAACTGTAGGTATGGTGTGTGTTGTCGAACCATTAGAAGAAAATGGTGTCTTGGATTCATTAGGTTGTTTTGTGAAATGTAGTATTGTACTTGTATAAGAGGAGAATGTTGGGTGAGTAGTATCTGTGAACAGGGGTAATTATAGTGTTATGGAAGTGAATCTGAGGAAAGGGATACTGATAGCAAATTTACTGATTGGTGCATAATGGGTGCCCACAGCGGACAGCCATGAACCACAGGTAGAACTGCATTACGTAAGAAAATTGAGCATATGAAAGAGTTGAGAATGTGTGGATGGAAGAGTTGTTATGGGAATTTGAGAATTTGTTTTTTTCCACAAGAGCCAGTGCCAGCAACTTCAACAGTTCAGCATAGAGTACCAACAGAGGAGGCCGGCCGCGGTGGTCTCGCGGTTCTAGGCGCGCAGTCCAGAACCGTGCGACTGCTACGGTCACAGGTTCGAATCCTGCCTCGGGCATGGATGTGTGTGATGTCCTTAGGTTAGTTAGGTTTAAGTAGTTCTAAGTTCTAGGGGACTGATGACCACAGCTGTTAAGTCCCATAGTGCTCAGAGCCATTTGAACCACTGAACCAACAGAGGACGAAGCACCTGTTTACTGTAAACCCTATTGTATTCCAAGGTGTCTGCAATCAACAGTGGAGGAGTTAATTAACCAGCAGCTAGCTGTCAGTGTAATAGAACATAGGAATAGCACTTTGGGAGCTGGGATCATGGTTGTGCCAAAAATGTCTATGGATGGGACAAGGGAATACATGTTCTGCTGTGACTGTAATCATCTCAACAGCAAGACAATAACAGATGTGTACCCCATTCAAAATATATCTGAGATTTTGGAACACTTCAAACAGTGCCAGTAATTTCTGACCATGGATCTGATGAGTGCTTATCATCAGTTAGACATTGCTCCAGAAGATCATCTGAAAACTGCGTTCTCCATGCCTGTAGGCTACTACCAATATAGGATGCCATTCAGTCTAAGGAATGCTCCCACAATGTTTCAGAGATTGTTGCACAGTCTGTTGATGGATTTGAAATCATGGCAGTGTCTCGTATGCCTAGATGACATCACAGTATTTTCAAGTAGCGTGGAACAGCATGAGTAGCATCTAACGAAAGTGTTTCAGATGTTATGAGCAACGTGTTTAACATTGTGACTGGAGAATCAGAGTAGGTGAGATATTTGGGCCATATTATAAGTACAAATGGAGCTTGGATGAATCTGAGGCTGGCAAGGCACTATGGGATTTTCCAGAAACAAACACAATTAAAGCAGTCCAGTCCTTTCTTGGGATTTCGAATTTCTATAGAAAATTTGGGAAGGGATTTACTGACATAGGACAGCTGTTGACACAGTTTATATCGTTGTTATGAAAAGGTGTGAAATTTGAGTAGGCAGGAAGTACCGGGAAGCATTTGACAAGTTAAAGGAAGTGTTGACATCAAGTCCGGTTTTTGTTTTCCCAGATTTTGAGATAGAGGTTATTCTGGCATGAGACACATCTAATCAGGCACTGAGGTGTGTTCTTAGCCAGGAAATTGATGGGAAGAAGCATCCTGTGGCCTATGCATCAAGACAATTGAATGCAGTGCAAAGGAATTACTCAATTACAGAGAGGAAAATGCTTAATGTGGTTTATGGAGCTACGTATTTTAAGTGTTATTTGTACAGGAAAAAATTTCATGCGGTAACAGACAATGTCACTTTGAAGTTGTCACTCAGACTAAAAGACACATTTAACAGACTTGCAAGGTGGGCTTTAAAGCTTAGTGAGTTCAACTATGAAGTTATACACAAGCCAGGGAAAAAAATACAGTAATGCAGACACACTGAGTAGAAAAGTGGCAATAGTGAAAGCCTGGGTAACGATCTTGCAATATGGCAGAAAATGCAGGACACTGATGGTGATTGTGAGCAGTATCAGACACAGCCGCAGTTTAGCACATATGACAGTCTTCTGTGCAGAGAAATAAGGTTAGCACCATGAGTAGTAGTGCCAGCAAATTTGAAGGACGAAATATTAAGGGCCGTCATGTTGTCTGTAGGTTCACGAACAGGAGATTGGTGGAGAGGTACTGGTGGAAGGGAAGGAGAAATGACATAGACCAGCATGTGAGGAGTTGTATATAGTGTGTGCAAAGAGCCGATTTGAGTCATAAGCAGGTACAACTGCAGAGATTGACAGAAGCATCAAGCCCATTACCTGTGTTGGGGATTGATGTCATGGAACCGTTCAGTCAAACACCAGCAGGGAACAGATTCGTTCTAATGATAATGGAACATTTTTTGAGGTATGTAGAAATGGCTGCCATGCCAAATCAACACTCTGCAATGGTCACACAGGTGTAGGTGAACAACTGGATTCTGAAGTTGGGTGTACCCAAAATGATAATTACTGACCACAGCAGCAATTTTATGTCAGGTCTATTGAAGGAACTTTGTCATTTGCTGAGCATAAAGAAGTTGAGGATGAGTGCACTGCATCTGCATGCAAATGGGATGATGGAATGTGTGCATGCCATTATTGGTAAGATGCTCAAATACTACGTAAACTCACATCATCAAGACTAGGATGAATATCTGGGATATGTTGTCTGCACCTACAACTCAAAAGTCCACACAAATATGGGGTTGTTTCCACATGAGATAATATATGGATGGAAAATGCCATCTCCATTTGACCTGATAAAGGTACGAAAGGGAAGAAATGGGGAATCAGAGTGCGAGTTTGCAAGAACAGTTTGAGAAATATGGAAATGGGTGCAAAAGGCAAACACAAGAGCTTTGGAAAAGCAGGAGGAGGCACTGAGATGAATGACGAGTTTATCTCAAACAGAGTGGGGCAAAGGGTGATGCTGTTCGGCCCATATACACTGAAAAAGGAGACCAAGTAATTCACCACCAGGTATCAAGGGCCATGTCTTTTAGAAGAAACCAGCCCACCTGAAATGTTAAACTTCAAGAGCCCACCAGAATGACAATTGTGCACCTGGGCATATGTGGCTATTTAAGGATTGTCCAGATGTAAATCCCACAAGGGAAGGAAAAAAATAATAGAGTGAAGGTAGGAACAGATAGATGTGATTGGGCTAGAGAATGAGGTGCCATACATGTTATGAGCTAGGGAGTAGTAGGAAGTATATGTAATTTTTTATATTAGTTAGTAGCGAATGACTGTTCCATATAATTGTAATTTAGTTATGTTGTTTGATTTATGTAGAGCCTGCTAGGGGCAGCAGTCTTTTGAAAAGGCAGGAAGGTTGCTGGTGATCCCTGTCCTCAAGTTACTGAAAATGGGAATCTTGGCAGTGATGCATCTCATCATCCTCGTTGGGATGGATGCCTTGGTAGGTGGGAAAATTTTGAAGACAGTATTTGGAACGGCAGATGAAAGTGATGTTAGGGATCTAAACAGCATATTGGAAACTGTAAATAAATTGGCAGAGGAGAATAAAGCAACAGATGTGTAGCACACGGCAGATGGAGAGTTTGGAAGGGGAAGTCTTGAACAACATGTGGTTATTTCATAAGTTGGCACAAAATGTGGTGGACTATGCTTAAACATCATAAGACAAGAATCAAAATCTAGGAGCCTTACAGGGATGCTTGTAAGTGATGGCTATCATGATTGCACTGATGAGACTTTTGCAGGGAGTAGCTGACAGTGTTTGAAATGTGCAGGGAGTAGTGATGAACCTGCAGGAAGCTTTGCATCACACCTTGCATGGGCAGCTGAGTACTAATTTGTTACTTCCGGGCTGGTGATTGCTGGCATTATGTAATGCACAGAAAGAACTGCCTCTGGGGTTAAGTTTGGTAATGGAACCTAGAAAGCAAAACCTACCATTTTACTATCACATTGCATCAGTGGTAGCAAAAACTAACCAAGCACAACTATGTGTTGTGGTTTGATTTCCAGGAATGGGGAAGCACGCAAAATTCCAGTGCTATACCATCCATTCACTTTCAGTAAAGTTGGGGGCTTTGAGGAAGTTCACGGAAGTCAGGATTGAGGGGATGACACTAATCTTGGCAAATCATAGCAGGTAAGCTAAAATTTCAAGGGCAGAATTTCAAAATTGCTATAGAGGAAGGATAACTGTGTGTCCATCCAGAGTGATAAACACTGATCCAAATGCAGGTGTGGTGCAATTATTTCTAGCCAGACAAAAGGAGATAGTTTGCCCGGGGGGTATAGTGAAACCCAAGCTGAGTCTGCAGTGAGTTGGGTTGCATTGGGTTTACCCCATCTGCGAAAGTCTGGAGGTAGTAGCAAAATGCTTTGAGCAGGGTGATTTGCGGAAGCTACACACATAGAACTCAAGAGGAAGTGGAATACTGATTAATGGGACTGTGTGCAATATAATACGACCAACTTTTCATCTAGCAGCATCAGTTTCAAGGGTCACACAACTTAACATCACACAGCTGCAGCTGTACTGGCTGGCGGCAATTTTAGGATTTTTGTCTCAATGAAATACAGTATAACCTTTCTGAATCAGTCGTTGGAGCCGGGTCTGATGCAGTTCATGGAGCAAGAAGAGCACATCTCAGTTGAGCAGCTGATGCAGCATGTCATGCGTTACAGAGAAGGACAACGGCGGGTAACAATCCTTCTGAGTGCCACCGTACCGAATGCCATAGTGGCCCTGGCCCTGTTATGTGTTGCTTTCATTCTTATAAAGTGAAAATCCAGAAAACCAAGGGAACCATATGTGGTAAAAATCCCAGTGGATTGGATGCCAAGAGATGGAGAGGAAAGGGAACTCCAAAATTCTTGGTGCCTAGTGCTTAAGTAACAGTGTAACAGTAGAACCCATGTGCATGTGGGCAAGGCAAAACACCTGCGGTACCACAAATAATATATGTTATTATGAACACTTGAAGAAGACATGTAATAGATTAGAGAAACACATGTAACCGAGTTTTCCCACAGGGGAAAATACTGTAGCGGCATCACCGCATAAGGTAGTTTTAGTGAGTATTTGCAGTGGTAGATTGTAGCCATACCTGTAAGTAAGGCACAGGTTGTTGATGGTAACTTTTTACAACATGGAGTATCAAAGTATGTCGCGTTGACATGGGTGCACGAGTTGCCAAAATGGTGTACTCAGCAGGACTGCGAGCAACTTTTGCTACAAACCATAATCAAAACCAGTGAACTGGTGCTAACGTAATGTATGGCAGTACATGACTAGAAGAGGTGGATTCTCAAAACATATGTGCTCTGCCGAGTATAAATGGGGGCAGTCAAGTAATACTAGTGTCTTAGTGTCACAGCTCTGTTGGACAATGGTGCTGTGCTATGCAGATGGCCACGCGAATCTTCCAATGAGGATCACAATTCCAGGCTGTGGCAGGGAAATGGTATGAGCTTCTGAGTTCGCAAGGGACTAAGAGCAGCAGGACAGACCAGGTCTTCCAGCAGCATGGTCAACTCCTGCCCAGAGGCATGGGGGTCGCATCGTGGCTGCTGCAAAATACATCCGCCTTAGCGCTTAAGGGGAGTGGGTCGGTGTGATGCAAGTGCCACTTGTCATCGGAGGTCAGAGCACGGTTATCATTGGACAGTTTGCTGTTGGGGTAGAGCACCTCACCGCAGCTGTTGCAACTGGGACATGGGAGACAGGGCTCTGTCTTCAGCAAAGCAGAGCAACCAAACTGCCAAGTGAGCGGAATTTGATATGAGCAGGACAACAGACACCCATATCACCTGAGGCAAAGAAAAATAACATGTTTACAGGTTGCTGCAGTCTCTCTGCAGCCTTGAGCTGCCATGTGCCCAGCCCTGCAGCTTCCACTCCAGCATCCCCATGCCACTGGTGACTTCAGAGCCTTTGGCTCTGGGGCCCTACAGAAACGTACAGTCTGACATATCTGAATAAACCATAACAAATAGGGTTATGCAAGTTAGTGTGAGACTGCTTGATCCCCATTCTCTGAAATGCACAATATATCACCACCATGTCTAATAATGGTTGCTGAAGTGTGTACAGAACGTAATATACAGAACTGGGAAAGCTGAACGGCTCCCAGCTTAGTAATGTACCCATGAAGTGTCAACTCAATAATGTCTAGCTGAGATTCCTAAAGTTTATGCCCTAGTGCCACTTAGGGACCATGTTTAACTTGAAAAATGTTCATATGTTCAGCTGTGTGTGAATTCCTAAGGGACCAAACTGCTGAGGCCATCGGTCCCTAGACTTACACACTACTTAAACTAACTTTAACTTATGCTAAGACCAACACACACACCCATGCCCGAGGGAGGACTCAAACCTCCGGCGGGAGGGACCTCGCTATCAGTGACCTATAACCGCACAGCCACTCCACACAGCATTGACAAATGCCTATGATTCCAGTAGATTTTCATGTAAAGTTGTCTTTGTTGACTGACGATAGATACATCACTGTAACCTGTTTCATAAAATTTTGGGTGTGTAGCTGCATGAATTTCACTTCTTCTTTTGATATTTCGGCTATATACTGTCCTGCCATATTCAGAATGAGTCACCTTGGCTCACTCTGAAGATGGCTGGCAGTATACAGATGAAATATCATTAGAAGAACTGAAATTCATGGGTTGCATGCCCAAAATTTTATGGAACAATCATTGAGTTGTGAAAATATGAAGATACACATCATTATAACCTATTTCACATAGAGTATGTTAGGCACAAATCTCTGGCATCTGTTGTACAATATTACAAGAGGCTGCAGAATGGATTACAAGTTGGCAGCACTGATATTTTCTGCAGCCAAGATTATTAATGGTCTTGTTGAAAAATCAACATTATTAACTAACATTGAGGTAATTTTCAAGCAGTTGACTCAGACACACCAACATGCTTTATCATCTGATATGATTCTAATGTAATTTTCCCTAATTTAAAACCAAATGGAGAATGGCTATACTAATCTCTAACATAAATCATGAATAATCAACATATAGAGAAATCATCAACACAAAAGCACTCACCAACAATAATTATCTTCATTCGGTATTTTATTTCAAATGATACATGAAGTGCTACATATTACTTTTACTGGTTTAACTGCAAAAAAAAAAATTTTTTTTTGGGAACTTTTGGACAGCACCTTGTACTACATGGACCATAGTTATTTTGACGGAGAAAGGTTAAGAATGTATGCATTACACTTGCATAAATATTGTCATTGGGCTGTTCCCTCTCTTACCTTTCTTACTTCCTCAGTTCTCAAGAAAGTTACTGCTTACATCTTAAAATACTTTCCTTATTTCAGACACAAAATTTTCCTTTTAGTCATATAATGGATACAACTATGAAAGTCACGTAATCAGTTTATTATTCTGTGACTGTACCTGTCTATATAGAATGGATCAACCCAGTTATCATCCTCATCTCCTTTCTCAGCTTTTATTACTGGAGGTGAAAGCAAAATTATGGCAGCAATCAAGATGGCACAATACATTTCTGTAACAAAACTGTGCAACAAGAGATTAAATGTCTGATTTACATTTTTCCTCAAACAGTAACAACAATAATGCACATCAAATGTAAGTAACATGAAACAGTTTATATCTAACATGGTGACATTACGACAGTATTGGCAGAGAGATGAGAAAATTTGTGATATCTCTTTCACTGTATGTTTCTTACGGCTGATAATTCTCACCTGAGTGTGGCTTCAGTATATTTTCTGAATTTTTAGCAAAACTGCTTATCGACTTAAACCAGTTCAAAGTGACTACAACAATCTGTAACTAAAGATGATGTTAATATAAGGAAAACAGAAATAATCAGTATGGAACTAAAACTGGAAATAATGTAAAAATGTGTTGGTGAGACACATTTCATTGCTTTGGTCAAGACTTAAGAGATTGTTCTTTGCAATAGTACATTAGAGGACATCAAATAGGAGGAAAATAGGTTACTGTATGTAAATCTAATAATGAAAATGATTTGGATGTCATCTAAAGATACATAAAAATTCAAATTGGGCCTGGGTAACATAAAGAAAGAAGTGGGACTGGGGCTTAACACTTTGTTGGTCATAGGAGATGCAGCCCGAACTCAAACTGGACAGGGATGGTGCAGGTAAATCGTTGTAGTCTTTTAAATGGAACCTTCTCTGAGTTTATCTTCAGGGGATATGATGCCAAAACTGATAAAAACAGTCATTTAAAAAACAAATTATTAATGTACGCGGGATGCCTTCTGGAAGAGCTTGATATAAGAAATTTATATGTTTGATGTAATTTAAGAAATGTTAACTGATCTTTGCTCAACATTCTTCCATCAAATGTCATTCCCCTGTTGAAATTAAAATGATGTTTGCATATATTTTCAAGTCTAAAATAAAGAATTTTCAGTATCAATACTGTTTTCCACTCTTCTTGTATCGGGCTGCACTCATTCACTGTTATGAAAGCTTTGCACTGTAGCTTTGTGTATTTCCAATCAAGTTTTGTTTTGTTGCATTGTGGCATGTTAGCACATAAGATGCCTAGAATTTGTTGCTTCATCAGTAACAAACATCATCACGGCAACTGATACATGGCAAAGTGTGCTTCAATAACTGTTGGCAGAGAAGAACCATGCACAGGCTTTTTCTGCAAATAGAAATAGAGACCATCAAACCTATCTTCAGAGATGATTCAAATGAAAACTTATTGATGAATTTTCATAGCAGTACCCAAAACCCAAATCAGATCTTTAACTAATGCGTGTGGGGTAGGTTCCAAGAAACACTTTTGTGTGACGAAACACACTTACAATCTGAATTTATGATGAAGTTTAATGTTTCAGTGATGGTGTACAAACAGGAAACATGTTTCAGAACAAATAAGAATTCCGTTTGGTGTGAACTGCATGAAAGCAATAAATATGGAGCATGGAGTGTAAGCAGATAAATTATTGTTGCATGTTACAAAATCAAGAAGAGTGCATAGAAGAATATGGAAAGGAAGTAAATTAATATAGAAAGTGAAAAAGAAGTGGTTATGGCATTGGGCAGTTTTAAATGCATTTAAATGCAAAAAGATACTTTACAGACCTGTTTTGGCAAATGAAATTTTTGAGTACCTACAACACCTAATTTTTATCCTTATAAACCAACATGCCTTTAGTGCAACCCTCTCAAATCAGTTAAAAATGTGGTAAAATTAAGATAAGTAATTACATATTTAATTTTTTTTCCTAACTGAGATGTTTGAAATATAATGATTTATTCACTTTTTGATCATAAATAATTTAAGGAATAATGGTAATAACTCACTGAGTTGTAAAGGTGATGAGTTGTTACTATCCACATAAACAAGATAAAGAACTTTACTTTTACTATAGAGGAAGGGAATACTGCAGGGAAAAGGATGTCTATGCAGGATGAGTGAAGATAGGGTCCTGGAAGGGGAGCAGGTGGAGGCGGGCATGAGACAAAAAGATTATAGGATGGAAACGTGTTGCAAGGAGAACATGCATTTATCTAATTCAAAGAACCTGATTTAGAGGGTGAGGATAATGATGTTGGTTTGTGGGGCACTCAACTGCACAATTATCAGTGCCCATACAAATTCCCAACCTTTGCTCAGTCCAATCTCGCCACTTTAGTGAATGATGATGAAATGATGAGGACAACACAAACACCCAGTCATCTTGAGGCAGGTGAGATATTAGAGGGAAGTATCCAGAAGGGTAGTGAGGCAGCCATTGAAATTGAGCTTGGGCTCAGTAGTATGTTCTGCCACTTGGTAATCAACTCTGCTCTTGGCCACAGTTTCGTGGTGGCCACTTATTCGGATAGACAGCTGGTTGGTGGTCATGCCCACATAAAATGCTGTGCAGAAACTGCCACAGAGCTGGTATATGAGATGACTGACTGCACAAGTAGCCCTACCTATGATAGGGTAAGATAAGCCTGTGGTGTACTGGAGTAAGATGTGCTGAATGAGTGTATTGTGTATTGGACAGGTCTTGCACCTGGGTCTTTCACATAAGTATGACACACATGGCCAGAAAGTTGGGAATGGGTGTGGAGTAAAGATGGACTAGGACATTGTGCAGATTGAGTGGGCAGAGGAATACCACTTTGGGAGGGTAGGAAGAATTGTGGGTAGGATGTTCCTCATTTCCAAAAATGATGATAAATAGTCACATCACAGGTGAAGGATAAGATTCAGTTGTTCCAGTCTGGGATGATACTGGGTTAGGAGTGGGGCACTCATTTGCAGCTGGGTCTTGGGGGCTGTCTGGAGATTAGCAATGTGCGAGGTGTGGAACATATGTCTGTGGACTACATTTGGAGGATAGTGCCTTTCAGTGAAACCCTTTGTTAGGCCTTCAGCATGCTGGGCAAGTGATTTCTAATCATGGCAGATGCACTATCCATGGGTGGTCAGATTATACAGGAGAAATTTTTTAGTGTGGAAGGGATGGCAGCTATCAAAATGTAGGTACTGTTGATGTTTAGTGGATTTAATATGCACAGTGGTATAGATGGAGCTATCAGACAGATGGAGGTCAGTGTCCAAGAAGGTGGCACATTGGGCTGAGGATCAGGTAAAGCTGATGAGAGGGAAGGTGTTGAAGCTGTAAAAGAATGAGGATAGGGTGTCTTGGCCCTGGGTCCAGATTACAAAGGCATTCTCAATGAACCTGAGCCAAATAAGGGGTTTGGGGTTTTGGGTGGCTAGGAAGGTTTCCTGTAGATGGCCTATAAACAGGTTGACACAGCAGTATGCCATGTGAGTGCCCATGGCCATGCTACAGATTTGTTTGTGTATATTCTCCTCAAATGAGGAGTACAGGAGTTGGACATAAATATGGAAACACCAAAAACACAACACACTACCCTGTCCAGTGAAGAACTAATGGCTGTTTCATCTCAACAGTTATTCATTCTCATGGTGTGTAGTGCACTTTGAGAGTGTCCCTGAAATCCTCTTAATTGTCACATCACAATGAAAGACATCATGGAACAATCTATGGCGTTCACAAATTCCTGCCATGACCTATGACAATGACAGTTTTACACACCCATTGGCATGGTTATCAGCACCCTTGCTAGATACGAATATATGCGTTTAGTGAGAGGAACAAACTCTTTCCTCATAAGCAATCTTCTTTTGGCAATCTCCAATGAACACTTTGGAGACCACCTGACAATATGACAATATCAACATTTGGGAGAGTGAGGGAGAGAGTTTCTAGGACAGATCTGTAGTGAAAGTCAACTTCCTCAATCCATGCCAACACCAACACTGTCTGACCTATAGCTGCCTCTTGCAATGGCATTCTGAAACATTCCCTCACAACACTGGGATACCCAGACATGGAGAAAGTGGCATTGTAGATTAATATTTCACCTTTTTCTTCCTGGGCTTTATCCTGTGCCTTCACAGAGTCGGCATATTAATTTCTGGATATGGCCATGTTAACAGTAGAGGGTGGCCAGATGTCCTTCTTGTGACCGATTCTCCCCCCCCCCCCCCCCAGAATGTAATTTACGCATCCCATTTGTCTCTATCATGTGAAAGTGTGCCAACTTTTTCGAAATGTTTGCGAATCGTGTAACTGAGTTTTCATCTAGCCTGATGTGGAAAACCAAGTGAAAATCACATTCAGGATGGCTGGCACACTGGCCCTTGTTGTTAATCAACCATGTGGATTCGATCTGAGGTCTGCATGCCTCTCCAAACCACAGAAATGGCATGCCAATGCATGCAGCTATCTGGGTGGGTCATGATGAATTTTTCAACATGAAATGGTATTCACAAACCAGCATTTTATTGAGAATGCTTGGTTATGTGAACATTTAGGAGATGAGAACAAACTTCCGGTGAGTACCAACCCTCCCAACCCAAGTGAATGCCAACACTACCTGTCCTACTATTGTCACGTGTTGGGGCAGTCCATAAAATTCTCACTAAAGACTGGGAAGCCCACAGATGGGCAGCAAATCAATCAGAGAACAGGCTTCCAGTTTATCTCTCCTGAAGACTGGTTTGGTGGCATCAGCAATGTAGTAGATCAGCTGGTGAAATGATCCACTCATTTCTGGATGATGCGTCTATGTTCACACAGAGCCACGTGACTTGCTGACTGTTCGTACAGCATTACTTTGCTTTGCTGGGTACTCAAACTGAAGGTTTTCTTTTGAGCCCCAGTCTGTCTGGAACCTGAATCCATATGGTGAAGTGATCACTGGAGTGTAGATCACCACCCACGCCCCACTGAGCTGTTTATGCAAGTGTTGGAGACCACAATGAAAAATTAATGACAAAGAATAACCCTATGGCTGTATAAATGTGCTTTCTCTCATAGTAAAGAAAACAAAACAAATCTTTTGATAGCAAGACTCTCAACAACTTGGCCTTTTGGGGTAAGTAATACAAAGGATGGTCATAAAGTTTTAATTATCACCTTGAAGCAATAAAGTTGCAAAAAATAATATTTTGTTTGTTTGCAGGTACATGTCTAGTCCTGGTACACATTGAAATCCCCACACCTCACTACCCTAGCATGCAGCCAAAGGAGCCTAGACAAAATAGCACAGCCCACTGATAAAGTGGGGTTGTAGTGTCCTGCGGTCGGCAAGAAAGAACTAACAGTCAATTTGAACACACTTTATTATAATCAAAGAAAAATGCCTTCTTGGCATACACTAAGTTTTAAACGCAAGAACAACAAGAAAATCCACAACTCTTGTGGTGGTAAACCAGATAAGGAAACACAACAATGGAAGAAAATACTGACCAAAATCTACTCTACCAATCATAAAATACAACGTGCTACTACAACGCTACGGCGAGTGTATACAATGCTAGGGACAACGTAAGTACTGGCCAGAGCTGTTCCTAGTGGTAGGTAAACACTGCTGTTCTGACTGTCTGGGCATGCTTATAAAGCCGGGTCGGCAGAGTGCTACATGCGTCACGAGTTCCAACTGGTGGAACACTGTTAGATGTTGTATGACGAAATAGTTCCGTGTATATTTGGAAAACCTGTTATTGTTCATATCCGCTGGCGATGTTTCTCTCTGCGCTCCTATAAGGAGGTCGGCAACCCAACTTGCATGTCGGTCATGTGGGTCCTCTAAATAAGGGACTACTATGCCAGGGGTAAAATATGGCAATTCATTATCTATGTTTGAAGGGGACCAAGCCTGCAACAATCCAGTGAAATTATATAGTATGACACAGTGGATTGGTGGCACAAGTCTGAATGATGAAGAACAAAATAGCACACCATTTCTCTCTGAAGAGCTCGGAATCGCAAGGAAAGTAGAGAGCCTGATGAAAAACTGAAAATCAGTGATGGATCAAGTTTCAAAAGCTTGCACAAAATTCTAAACATAATAAAAGCTGCCCCCTGCTAAGTTCCATGACTGCTCACACTCACTCACATAGTCTGCCAAACTGAGGCAACACATGCTGCTATTCAGGGCTATCAAATTATGCCTTACATCAGGATTCTTCTGAAATGGCACATGCTGACTTCTTCCATTTTCATCCGGATGAGAAAACCATTGCACAGCAGGTATTTTCAGAAGGAAAACAAGGTGACTTTTGACGTGTAATTTTTCCTGAACAGAGAAAATGCAGACTCTACAACCAAGGTCTCTGCCAATTCTTCCACTGTTGGGAAAAATATGTTGCACTTAAGGGTGAATATGTAGAGAAGGACTAACAATGTTACCTAGGAACTAGGCTCAAACATGGGGCACAAAAGCTGCAACACTAGCCACTGTGCCACCACTTCGGTTGAACTTACCACACACCAAAAGGCATCTACATTGTACTGAAAACTTTGACAATCATTTTCTCAGAAATGTCAAGTATCTGTATAAGCCGAGACGTGTTCACTTATTTTGACCCTTCTTCCGCTGTGCGAAGTTTCTGGGGAATAGGGTTATGGCCCTTGCTATATTCTTTGTGTTCTCCACGTTAGTTGTGGATTGGCTTCTGAGCTCTTGATATTCACATTCTCTTTTCTCCAAAAGTCTCCTTCATTTTCCCATACACAGCATCTATATTTCCCCCAGTCATGAATGTTTCTACAGCTTTGCATTTGGCTTCTAGCTATACCTTCTTAGCCACTTTGCACTTTTTGTCATCTCATTTTAAGGCATCTATATTCTCTTTTCACTGCATTTTTATGTTTTACCCTTTCATCAGTTTCACTCAATATCTTGAGTGCTATCCAAGAATTTCTAATAAGCTATTTATTCCTCTGCTACCTTCTATTTCTGCTACATCTGCGAGTAGCCGGATATCAGTGCACACATCAGAACCTGGGAAAGAAACAAGTGAAGCCGCAAGGCCTGTGGAAGAAAACAAAAACACACAAACACTATGTGGTAGTCAACACAGCTGACTGACGGCAGACAAGACATAGACTAGGACAAGCCAAAAGTACGCTATGCAACAACAAGGTGCAAAGTAGAAATGTTCTCCAGAATGGTGTCAATACACCAAGAGCACAAGGAGAGACACTCCAAATCGTGACCAGAGAGAAAGACCAAGTGTCAAGTGATGATGATAACCAGCAATATCAGACACGAGTATGGAACTGACTGTTCACTGAGCAGCCGTATTTATACTGGGTGCAAGGAACACCATTGGCTGACGTATTCAAGTGGCAAGATGGGTAGTGCACTCACTACGCAACTGCATCCATATTGTGATATTATGTTCTCTAATGACCATCTCCAGCAGGCATTAAACTCCCACTGGGTCACATACCATATACCTCCTCCCATAACAGGTGTGTAAGGGCAGAAACATCCCGTATGGTGCTGTAGGGAGTGGAGTGAAGGCGCATATGAAGTTCTGGTCCCTTCGACTGCCAGCTGAGGGAAGAGAGTGTGTTTGGCAGCATCCATTGCAATACTGCTGACAACGAGAATGCCTTTGGGGTTTCCACTGATCCACATGGATGTGAAATGGAAAGCCAGTGTAACTGTGGGGATTCACAGGCAACCCACCAGGGGCACCAGTCGTGGCACAAAACTGCCAGCTGAAGGCAGTGGACGAGGTGGCAGTGAATGCAACACCTGCAGTCGAGGCCTCAGTTGGCTGTGCTGGCAGTGCTCAAGCCCCTTCTGTGCCTGTACTGATGTAACCCATTTCCTGTGGGTCTCCACTACCGTTGCTGGTGTCCAAGCCTCAGTGCTCTAATAGGAGCAAGCCCATATTGCCATGCCAGTCATGTACTGCTGAAAGGGATGGGAGAGGAACTCTGAAAGCAACAGTGTCAAAAGATGAATCAACATCTGTGGTTGTTGCCCATGGAGTAGCTTGGTGGGCCTACAATTGTTAATCAGTGTAGTGCAATAAGTGCTCACAAACAGGGTGAGGGCCAATGAAGTGGTAGAGGAATCAACAGCTTTTCTCATTCGCTGCTTAAAAGTCAAAATGAGAGTTTCTGCTTCACTATCTGAGGAAGGATCGAACAAAGAGCTGCAAATATATTTCATGCCATTGGCCTCACAGAAATCTTTGAAGGCAGATGCCATGAATTGTGACCTATTACCAGAGACCAGTGTACAAGGCATCCCTACAATGGCCAAAACCTGGGCCAAGGTGGTGAGGGTGGCATCAGTCACGGTGGACACCATGTGTACAACATATGCGTGCTTCAAGTAAGCACCCACAATGAGAAACCACATCAATTCCAAGAACCAGCTTGCAAAATCGAGATGGATGCGGTCCCGGGTGAGACAGGGTGAAATCTGGAGGGTGAAAGATTTTTGGGGTGCTGTCTGATGCTTGTGCATGTTCTGCAGCACACACCATTCTTTCAATATTGCTGTTGATCCCTGGCCAGTAGATATGTTAGCAAGCTAATGCCTTTATGTGGGACATCCCCCAATGTCCCCATTGAAACAAGCTTAACATCTATTGATGCAATACTGCTGGGATGACCACCCAATGTGTGTGTGTCTCAGTGTTCACATAAATGATGTCACTGACAACCAAGAACCTGTGAGAAATATGTTTCCATGAGCTGAACTCATTTACCAACCAATGGATGAGGTAAGTGGCTAGGCATGGATCACGAAGAGGAGGACCTGCCACAAGGTAGAGTGGCAACACAAGCAGCTGTAATGTGGTAACTGCACATTGTATGTTGCTGCTCAGTATTGATGTGGAGGCAGAGGACCTCCTGTTGCCTGAAACTGGGGTCTGGCCCAGTGAGGAGATGCAACAATGCATCAGCTTTGGAACAGTGGGCCTTGGATTTATACAGGATGGTATAATGTGCAGTCAGGAACAATGCACAGCACTGGAGGCATTGGGCTGTCTGCTCTGGAGCACTGGAACATGATCCAAATAATGCCACCAACAGCTTGTGATTTGTAATTAGAAAGAACTGCTTCCCAAAAAGGAAGCTATGAATTATTTTAATGAAAAACACTATTGTCATTGTTTCCTTTTTGATCTGGGAACAGTTTCACTGTGCAGGATTCAATGTCTTGGATGCATATGCATCTTCATTCCTGTGTGACAAGACTGCCTTGATGCCATAGGTGGATGCATCAGCCACCACAACCCAACAGGTGACCAAGACAGAATGGTGTGAAGTGAGGAGCGTATTTCAGCATGGTTTTCAAGTGAGTAAAAACCTGATCACAGGCATGAGCCCAATTACAAGGCACACCATTTTATGCACCTAATTAAGGGGTTGCGCAACATGGGTCACGCAGAATAGGAACTAGGAATAAAAGTTGATTTTTGTCCAAAAACATCTGCAATCCAGATAAGTTTGTCAGGAGGAGGGGGGAAGATGCCTATTGCAGCAACATTCCTATCAGTAGGCCAGATTCCCTCTTTGGTGAGCCAATGTCCCAAATACATCACTTGTGGTTGAAAAAACCTGCACTTCTCCAAACAACAATTCAGACCTGCATCCTACAGGGTCATAAGAATGGTGTGGACGTATCAAAAATGCTCCTGCAACAATGAGATCATCCAAGTAAACCATGCAAGCTGGAATATGCTCCATCAGCTGTTCCAGAAATCATTGGAAAATTGCAGGGTCTGAGGCAATGCTAAATAGGAGACACTTATACTCGTATAATCCAAAAGGTGTATTAAAAACAGTGATGTTCTGTGATTCATCATCTAAGGGTAACTGGAGGTATGCATTGGCAAAGTCAATCTTAGAGTTATAATCCCCTACAGCAAGGTCTTCCCGCCAAGGTATAGGATAAGTTTCCACCTGTGATTGGGCACTGATTGTAGCCTCGAAATCTTCTCACAATCAGAAAGAACAAATGGGCTTTCTGTAATTGCTAGCGGAATGGCTCATGCACTATATTTCATTGGCTTGATAAGCCCAGCAGCCTGGAGATGATACAGCTCTACAACAGCACATGTGGCTACCAGAATTGGTATGGAACAGTAAAAATGAGACATATTGGGTGGCTGATAGCTGACATGAGTCTTAAAGTTTGAGGCTCACCCAAAATCCAGCTGAAATATGGATGCAAACACAGTGCAGAGATCACCCAGGTTCTGGAAAGAAAGAAACTGCAGTTAATACCATCTTGACTTCATCTGAAATACAAAACCAAAACAACATAAAGGCGTCAAAGTCAAAACTGTTGATGGCAGATGGGTAGTGAATGACAAACACTGTGATGAGCCACGTAACGCATTTGTAGACCACAATGATTGAGAACCATACCTACAGGCCACCAAACACCATTACAAAGGGGACAATTTGGTGAAAACCAGTAGTGCATACATCACCTGGTTTATTACATAAACAACAGTCTCTGTGTCCACCTGGAAACATCCTAGTGAGAAATGCAACGTGTGACAAACAATTTATATGTGAAGGAGTTGCCCGGAGGGACTACTGCATGTACAACGTCCTGGTGCACTCATGGGGGGTACGATGGAAGCAGGTTGCACAGCTTTGAAGCACTGAGCACAAATGCCCCTTGTGGCATGTAGCTGGTGCCTTATGATCCAGCCACACACCACAGTGTTGTAGGTTGCCGTCCTGTCAAGACATCTGAGAGTCATGCAGCTCAGCTTGCACTAACCACTACAGTACTAAGGGTATCATATTCACTGGATAAAGCCACCAATAGCTTATATCCATAACCCATGTGACATAAGACTATTTCCTGGTATTCCTCTGCCAAGGGGCCTTTATAGGACACCACCCAGCAGCTCACCAGTGAGTGCGAATCTGACTGCGACACTGATGTACACTTCAGATGTGCTGTGAGTCTCTTCCTCTGAGTATAGCACGTTGCAACAAATCCAGTACATCACCAGCACAAGTTATACAGACCGTGACTAAGGCAGTGGCTCTACAACAGATTGAGTGCTCACCTGCACCATCCAGAAATGTATTGTAATAGCGACAGTTCTTCAGAAGATGTCGGCATTCTTTGTGTTGTCTATTCTAGGAAGCTGTTTTTGCTGTTCACATTACTGTGTACTTTCTCTGTAGTAATAAAGTTCTATTGCTCTTGGCTATCTGCGTACCTTTCTCTTCGTGAACACGCATCACCCACAATGGGATACTTTCATTAGCAACAAGGGTACACTTTTCTGACACTTTTGACTCTGGATCTTCAACCTCTGGATCTTGTGCTCCACCAGATGGCACTTCTCTTTGTGTCTCCCCAAGGAGATTACACGGTTCTGTTCCACATTTGAACAACATTGTTTCTGCTTCCTTTGGGTTGCATTTGCTGTTCACACTTTATTCTCTACTGTTCTGTGCTTCTATGTCCTATTCTTATTTGTTTTGCTTTGTCTGCATTTAATGCTAGTGTCATTTTCCTCACAATTTGCTTCTCTTGTCAATGCTGATTCCTCTTCAGTGTTTTTTTCATTGGTCTTGCTTACCCATTTACTGTGACTCCTTACAATCCACACCTTTCTGTTCGGCAGCTTTCCCAGTTACAAGGTCAACTGTGGCTCGGTTGACCTGGAATATCACTCACCTGATGCAGCACTGTTCAGTGATGACATCCACAAGTGCTACAGCCAGGACAACACAGCTTCTGCATCTTGCTGGGCACTTCCTGTGCACCCCAGTGCTTCTTCAATGGTGGCACCTTGCTGTCCAGGAGCCTCTCCAGCTCTGGACTCAACAAAGGTGTGTCTCTTTCCTTCAGATTTTGCCTTAGATCCTTGGCCCATGTTCCTTGTTGCACTGAACCAGCTCCTGCACGTTTCTACTATTCTCAATGCTTCTCTCCTGGCCACCTGCAGATCCCAATCCCTATGTCTCTTGCACACACACTTCTTGTGCTGCCTCTTCTGCCCCCGATCTGGTGCCACCAGCTCTGGTGCCTCCATCTCCTAGCTCCTGGACTGCCTGCTCTTGCACCATTGCAGTCCTCACCACTGGGTCAGGCTCACCTGCTGCTTCACCCTGCAGCTCCACCTCTTCCACAGCTGACCTGGTCTGTTGGACCCTCTCCTGTCTTTCTGGTGCCCTCGGCAGCCAACCACTTTGTTGACTCAGCTACTCTATCCACTGGTGCCATCGCTCATCTCTTTGCCACTTCTGCTGATTCTAGACTGTTACCTTCTGACACATCTCCAATCATTCTGCTTGGTATGGCAGCTTCAGGTCCAGCTCCGCTGTCCTTTTACACCTCTTGACCCTCCTCCCTTATAAGTGTAGGTGTCACCAGTCTCTCGTTCTCATCTTCTTCTCTAACAGGCACCTCCACGGTACATGTTCTGCCTTCAGTGGGGCTCTGCCTGGTGCTGCCCACATCTGGTCACCTTCCTCAAATGTCCTTTCTCATGGCTACCTCTAGTGGCCTCAAGGACTTCCCTGCACCTCCCGTCCTCTGGTCTTGGAAGTTGTGCACAAGATCTGGCTGCACCTGGTCTTGCCAGGTTTGCCAATTTGGTTGTCCATTCTTGACAATGGCTCTGCATGTTTTTCGTTCTTCCAGGTCTGCTCCTCACCTCATCTGGCAGCTGGCCCTCACTGGCAGTGCTCAACACTGCTTGCACCTTCTGCTAGAAGCCCACAGCCATCGCTGGCTTCCTTCTGAGCACAGCTGACTACTCTGGGCTCCTCCCACCAATGGCAACGGTATGTCTGACAATCTGCTGGAATGATTCCCATGCTCTGTCACAACTGCATCTGGCTGCTGCCATATTCTCTACTGTGGTTCTTGCCTGGCCGGCACCACTGGCACCCTTGCATACTGCTGACCACTGTTGGTTCCAGCACCTGTTTCCCATCAGGTGCCAGCACTCTGACACTGTCCTCTCAGCCAGCCTGTATTGATCTGACATGAAATGCTTTGTGGTCCCCACACTGGTGGCTCCTGTGACCTGTTCCAATGCCAGAGGCACTCTCGCCACTAACCTTGGCGCCTCCTCAGGTTACAGCAACACCAGTGTCCTCCATACCTCCATCAGTGCACTGCAGGTCACACATTGCTGGCTACTGACTGACCGCCTCTCCCTGGTATCTCGTATGCCATCGGCTTCAGCCTCCAGCATGCCAGCACCTACTCAGTCATCTGGTGGCATCTTTCTGTTCTCTTTCGCCCCTGCAAGTCACCCCTTGTCCCCTCTGGCTGCAAGGCCTGTTGTCAGCATTCCATCTCCATCATCCAGGCCCTGCTTCCTTCCTGGGACTACTCCCCCAATTGTGACTCTCACATGTCTCTTGCACAGGGATTTTTCTTTCATAATAGACATCTTTGCAGCATGCCATACACCTTTGTCATGATCCCGCTCTGTGCCACTCTGTCCTGGTTGTAGGTTGCAGACATCTCCAACTGTGGTCCTGTCCTATGTTCTCCATGGTCTTCCCCTCTCTGTAGTGTGCTGGAGTCTTCTCTTTGTGCCACCCCCCACCAGGGCTTCCATTGGCCTTCATTGGTGCTCCTGTTCTCCGGGCCACTTCTCCCGGATGGCTTTGTCATCTCCTCCATTGGGAAGAAGAATGATGTATCTTCTGCTGTCGTCTCCATTGCAGCCACCATCTACGCAACAAGATTGCTCTGCCATTGCTTCCAAATGGAAAAGGAATGTGGCATATAGGTGGTGCCTTATGATCCAGCAACACACCTCACAACACAGTGTTGCAGGTTTTCGTTCTGTCAAAACACCTGCAAGTTGACACAGCTCAGCTTGCCTGCACTGGACACTGCAGTACTGAGGGCACCACATCCAATCAATACAGTCGTCACCAACTAGTATCTCCACACCACCTGACATGAGAATATTTCCAGGAATTCCTGTCAGGTAACCTTTACAAGATGCTGCACAGCATCTCGCCAGTAAATGTGAATCTGTATTTGACATTGATATATATTTCAGAAGTGCTGTGAGTCTCTTCCTCTGACTGTAGCATGTTAAATCCGAACCAGGTTGTCAACTGTACTGACTGTGCCTACAGGAATGACTCTTGACTGTGACAGACTGAATGCTCACTTGGACTTTCCAGAACAGTATTGTTATAGTAACATTCTTCAATAGAGCAGGATACTCACTAAGTTGTCTGTACAAGGAAGCTGTTTCTGTTGTTCATGTTATTGGATACTTTCCCTGTAGTAATAAAGTTCTATTGCTCTCTGCTTCCTGGGCACCTTTCTCTTATTGAGCTTGCATCACCCACAATAGTATATTACCCCTCTTTGCCACAGCAGATGCAGAACCCCCATTGATCCGGACAGTCTGCTCGGGAGTAAGCAAAAGAATACTCCCAGTAACAAAGGGTGTGATCCCGTGACCATTAATGAGGGGCGACCAGAGTGTCTAATGCCATAGAGACACTGGCCAATGATGAATCACAATATTGTTGCAACCTAGGGGTTGACCCAAACCTGTTACGCATGGGTGGAAAACGTGGTGGTGAATAATCATCACAATTTATGACCCTACCATAAGCCAATACAATTTCGAAGGACTGCACAATAAGCAAGATGTCCTCCATTCAGCTGCAGTGCCAGTGTGTAAATATCAGGGTCAGGTGCCAGCTGAACCACATCATCATGAATCATGGAGTCCATGTACAAAGCCTTGCAACCTTGACTGGTACAAGTGAAATCGCATTTGAAGCTGAAAGCTTGCAAGTCAGTGACCTGGGAGCGGTACGGCTGTCCAGGCTCTTTATGGTATTGGTGAAACATGAGCCTGGTAGCAACAAAATGATATCTCTGGGTATAACAATTAGTCAAAAGAGAGAATATCTCCTGAAAGGAGAGTGTGGTGGGGTCAGACAGAGGCACCAATTTTTGGAGCAGAAGAAATGTGTCTGGTGATGCCCATTACAGAAATAACTGTCACTGCAATGAATCATCCATGACTTGAAATGCAGTGCAATGTTGATTCAGTCAATGCTAGAATGTGACCTAGTCCTCCGTAGTTTCACTGAGAGGTGAAAATGATGGAGGACAAATAGCTTTGTTGACCATGGGCGGTGCTGAGGCATGGTGTGAAGTGGCCTCGTGCACTCGGAGTTTTTTCACATGAAGCTAAAGTGACTTTTACAACAGATCTGGCTGAAGCTGCTGCTGTTTCTCCAGCGGGCAAAACAATTTAGCATCCATGTCACCAAAATAATTCCTTTTTCCTCATTGCCAATGCTATATGACCAAGTAATTGGATATTAATGCATACATCAGAACCTGGGAGAGAAATGGGTGAAGCCAATATGACATCAAGTGGTAGTCAAGCTAAACACGGCTGACTGATGGTGGACAAGACACAGACTAGCACAACCCAAAGCAACCTTGTCAACAGGTCAAGGGAAAAGAAAGAGACACTATCCAAATTGTGATAAGAGAGAAAGACCAAGTGCCAAGAGATGTTGTTATCAAATAGCCCATAGCGAGGCAGGTGGAGCACTCACTATGCAAGTGCAGCATTGCAGTGATTATGCTCTCTAATGGCTATCCAAGTCCATTTCCTGGTGGGCATTCAAATTCTGTGGAGGCGGGTACCAGATTTCAATCTCTCAAAACTAACCATTCCTCTTCTATTATACTTCTTTCCCCTGTATCTATTAATCGTTGCCTAGTGGTCCATACAAAACTCTCAACAAACCCAGATTTTCAATTTATCCAGGTCTCATCCCCTTAACTTTGTATGATTCGATCATCATTAAACCATACTGTACAGCTGCATTCCCCTACGAAATATGACAGCTATAGTTTCCCCTTGATTCCTGCCATATGCAGTATCAACATAGCAATTATATGTTGGTTAAATATTATAAGGCAAAATCAGTCATCTGGAGTTTAGCTCCTGCACTTACTGAAAGGGCTACTGCCCCCTTCACAAACCACAAGTTTATCTAGTCTTGCCACAGACACCAGTTTGTTGCTGTTGCACCTACGGTACAGCTAACTGTATCACTGAGGCATACAAGCCATCCCATCTAGTCAAGGTTCATGTTTCATATCTTCCACTGCAAAATGCAACCCAACTTACACACGAAATTTTGCATGATCTTCAACCTATATCTTTCCGTCATGGCATGGATGTTGAGATGAGGCTCTCTAAGGGGCTTGATGGTTCTGTAAGACAGATTACAATGTCTGGATCAACTATGTAATTTCATCTTCTTCACATCCATCACACAAGAACAGTGCAGCACAGTCTGATGGCTTGGGCTACTTCTTTTGATCTCCAGTTTCTTCACTGCACCTTTTTCCTTGTGTGGAGAAAGTGTGGCCTGCTCAATTTGCTGGCAGTGTGGAGAAGTCAAATTAGTTTGTGGCAATTCCATAATTGCAAGTGAATTTGGATAAGCCAGAGTTCATGGCCACTTCAACCTGTAAAGTTTGCTTTGGAGTAACCATTGTCACAACTATTGCTTTGACCACTGAAGCAAATTATGTCACAAATTAGTGGTTTCTGAGAAAAACATATGTTTTGGATACTGAATAGAGTATTCTTCTTGTGCTTTTTAGTTCCTGATTTTTCTTTTCATCAATTATGTATTGACAGTCAAGGTACTAAATAGTACTGTTGACTTTGCAGTTCACTAAAAACAGCAGATATTAACAAGGTTCTCATCTCCAAGCACAACTTGACCATACTTTCCAGTTGTTGCATGTCCATTGTACTGTAGACAATGAACTGGGTTATGAATGTATTGTCTTATTTGCAGATGGATGAGTCCAGCTTTTATAACTGAGACATCACTGGATAACTGGAAGTTAGCAAAAATTCAGTTGTCTGCTCTAGTTTGCTGTTCCCACATCTACATGCATTAGACACCTGCTAACAACAACCATATGAAAATTGTGGGTAGAGTGTAATTTATGCACAAATGAACATTCATCAAGCACTTTTGATTTGTGTATTTGTTCTGCTTGACACTATGAAGCTGTTTCCTCCCAAAGTACATGTTTCTCAAACACTGGACAGGTTCTGGCATACTTGCTATACAATGCAAGTCTTTGTGTGCATAAAAAGGTGATGTGTCTTCAAAATTTCACAGTACTCTCTCAGTTATAAAGAACACATTCTGATATGCATTTAGTTTATTGTTAGCCATTGAAATTATTGTACAGGATGTAGCTCATAGTGGCCTACCTGAAGACATTTTTTTCTTGAGTGGGTGTTATTGCTTTATGTTTTTAAATTAATAACTGAATGTCATGGTGTTCCCACACGTGAATTGTAAAATTAAGGCTGATCTAGACAGTCTTACTTATCTGAACAAAGTTTATGCAAATGGGGAGTATCAGGTAGCTCAGAAGTTACCTACTTATGACTGTTTCACATCCACCCATCCCACTGACACATTGAGTCATCAGTCTTCTGACTGGTGCAATCTTGGAATGCCTCCCCTGCACTAACCTCTTCATCTCAGAGTACCACTTGCATCCAATGACCTCAATTATTTGTTGCATACATCCCAATCTCTGTCTTCCACTACAGTTTTTACACTCTGCTGATTTCTTAACAAACCTCTTGTCAACCTGTCCTTTCTTCTTGTTAGTGTTTCACATACATTCTTTTCCTCATCAGTTATGTGGAGAACTCCTCATTCCTCACGTTATCAGTCCACCCAATTTTCAACACTCCTCTATAGCATCACATCTCAAATACTTCGATTGACTTCTCTTTTGGTTTCCCACTGTCTATGATGCACTACTATACACTGCTGTGCTTCAAACATACGTTCTCAGGAGTTTCTTCCTCAAGCTAAGGCCTATTTTTGACACCAGTAGATTTCTCTTGAACACGAATGTCCTCTTTGCCTGTGCTAGTCTCTTTTTATGTCCTTGTGTCATCCGTCATGGGCTGTTTTGCTACCAAGGTAAGAGAATTGCTTGGCTTTGTCTACTTTGTGATCACCAATTTCTCACTATTCTCATTTCTGGTACTTCTCATCACCTTTGTCTTTTTCTGGTACATAGCAGTGTTCACCATCCCACAGCTAAGGAACAGAGAGTTTACAAACACCGTACCAAATCAAAAGACGAGTGCTTGCCATTTGGCACAACCCACTATAAACATGTTGCTTACCAAACGCTATGGACAAAGCAAGATTACCTCTCACAATTCTACTGCCTGATGGTCTCAACTGCATTCTTCTCTCTTTTTTTGTGATGTAGGTTTACATCTGCTTCATCACACATTATTTTTAATGGATTTCTCAGCTGGGGAATTTAATTTTTGGTGTATATTTCTTCTGTTGTAGGTAATGGTACTCTCATTAGGTTTGTCTGAAAGCACACCTACATGTTGAAGTACTACTGTGTGTAATATGGGTTCCTCAGTTCTCATACAAAATACCTTTTTAATGTTTGAAGCAACAGGTGGTACCCCAGTGGGAAATTTTTAATCTGCCATTTTCACCACTTCCTGCTACACATCTGATGATTACCAGAACAGCACATGCAGACTAGTGAGGATGAGAACAATCAGCATTTGTCATGTGTATATAGGTCACACTTACTGTGTACTACTTGTCCTTTACACATACATGTAGTAAGTCCATACACATAAAGAAAGGAGGTTTGCATTCAACATCATTTTATTACTGACGGAGAACAAATGATCCTACTGGGGAAAATAAATAATTCATTGCCTTATTTAAGGAACTAGGTGACTGATTGCCTCAAATAATTAAAGAAAACTTAAACTGGGACTACCAGACAGAGATTTGAGCCCCTGCCAAATTAGAATTTAGACGTATCAAACGATTTTAAGTGTGTGTGCATACAGGTTCCATGATAGGTTAGAGAACCTAACAAATACACACATAACAGAGTAAGCCTAATACAAGCTAGATGCAGAAAATGCAACACACACAGCATGGTACAGACAGCTTCACTTCAACACCCAGTCATGCAGCTGATCCACTTACTGGTTTTGTACTTTGCTCATCTTAAGGTTGAGATCCTTTTTACAGAGGTATGTACCAGCCTGAGGGGAAAATGGTTGGCTGATCATTAATAAATCTACATTGTTTGTAAGGAATGAAGACAAATGCTGACAAAACTGTTGTTGGTGTATATGCAACCATATATGCTCAGTTGAAATGTTTAGCAGGTACAGCAGTTAAGATTGATTTAAAACAAGAGCTGAAAGCAACTGAAAGATGTATGATTAGCAGCATCCACAGATTCTGTTCCACCATATCAAATACCATATTGAACAGTATGTGATGCAGCAGTGGAATGTAAATACAATGTCACCTCCGTGAGGAAAGCCAAAAACACACAGAAACCCTGCAAGTGATACCAATACTAATACCATACACCAGGAGATGTTAGCACTTACACATTACAGTAAAGTTACAGCACAAACCAAGGATCATGATACTGAAAAACACCACAGGTTAGGCAAATGTAAAATCTAACACAGGTGTATTGTAGAACAAGGTAAGAGCAGGCACATGATATGGACTGTGAAATCATACTAACAAAAAGGCTTCAAACTGCAAGACATGGATTACAATCCTTTGGCAAACGTCCTGCTACCTCATGCAGAAGAGCAAACGAAGTGTTCACTGGTGCCAAAAGTAAACACAGAAGGGTCATCAGTTACAGCAGCAACCAAATGAGGGCAGCAACTGAGACAAAGGACACTAGCCCTTAGCAACAGCAGCCAGACAGTGTAGGTGCCCAAGCCCTGGGAGATCTGCAGTAGAAGCACCCAGTCAGGGTAGGTGACTGAGACCTAGGAAGCCTCCTACCAGTCAGGGTAGGTGACTGAGACCTAGGAAGCCTGCTACATTAAGTGAGATTTTTTATGGCATCGTGGGAACCGCAGAAGGCCTTGGAAAAATATGTAAGTGAAAGTACTCAACTTAGTTACTAGTGTAAAAATATCACCTGGAATTTAAACATAATACAAAGAGATGAGTCATTTTTGTGCCACAACCTCCAACAATTCAATGCAGTGTAACTGAAGTTTGGGGAGCTAGTGAAATGCTTAGTGCATCGCACAAAGGGGAATCATTAAAATTAAAGACAACAGTTACAATACTTCACCAGGATGTATGGAACATAAATAATAAAGCAAATGAATATGCAAATATAACCAGTTTCTGCAGAACATTGGATAAAGGTGGTGGGGCTACCATTTTCTCTAGCTACATATCAACTAAACCCATCCAAAATACCAAAAATATGCTGATGCAATGAGCTTTGAAATTACAACTGTGGAAATAAAAATTGTAGCAAAGTTGTGTTATTTATTAGGCCTGTATCAATCATCAGATGGAGAAATAAAAACGTTATTTGAACAACTAGAAGGTACAATTCAAGACTTGTCAAAAAAAATGTGCTTATTTAATAATTATTGTGGATTTGAACATAGACACTAGGGAAAATACTGACAACACAAGACACTATTGGACTTACAGCATGCAATCAACCTAAAAATAGAAATTGATAAAGCATGCCAGAGTAACTAAACATAGTGAAATAATGAAACTAATTATTCCAGCATAAAGTCAAGCACTGGCATGCCGGTCGGGAACAAGAGAGCAGAGAGGGCTGTGAAGAAGACATGCCAACTGCATGTGGACCGACCCCTCACTAGGACGAGAACCCGATGGCAGCGTCCTTGACACAAAGAGGACATAAGCCTAGTGCCGCCTGTCCATGGCCCAGTTGAAGACTGGCAGTTCTACGACTTCCACAGCAACATCAAGAACAGGCACTTGTATGGCAGCAACTTGGGAATTTATTAGTTCTCTTGTATTATGAATTGTATATACTGAAGGGATTTCTTGTATGTCTGTTTCCCTTTGCTTGCGACACATCTGTATTTCATAAAGTTAAGTATTGTAATCATTTCATTTTGTAATAAACTTCATTAATACAATTTGCTTGAATTATTGTCTAGCGATCCGAGAAGCAGGTTTCCTAGGCACCCTATATCTGACAAGTAGGCAGGATACAACACTAATATTGATCACATAATAAGGGCAGAAATATTCAATCTGTATATTGAGCAAGCAGTAACGGAAACAAAAGAAAAATTCGGAGTAGGTATTAAAATTCATGGAGAAGAAGTAAAAACTTTGAGGTTTGCCGATGACATTGTAATTCTATCAGAGACAGCAAAGGACTTGGAAGAGCAGTTGAACGGAATGGACAGTGTCTTGAAAGGAGGATATAAGATGAACATCAACAAAAGCAAAACGAGGATAATGGAATGTAGTCAAATTAAATCGGGTGATGCTGAGGGAATTAGATTAGGAAATGAGACACTTAAAGTAGTAAAGGAGTTTTGCTATTTAGGGAGTAAAATAACTGATGATGGTCGACGTAGAGAGGTTATAAAATGTAGACTGGCAATGGCAAGGAAATCGTTTCTGAAGAAGAGAAATTTGTTAACATCGAGTATAGATTTAAGTGTCAGGAAGTCGTTTCTGAAAGTATTTGTATGGAGTGTAGCCATGTATGGAAGTGAAACATGGACGATAACTAGTTTGGACAAGAAGAGAATAGAAGCTTTCAAAATGTGGTGCTACAGAAGAATGCTGAAGATAAGGTGGGTAGATCACGTAACTAATGAGGAGGTACTGAATAGGATTGGGGAGAAGTTTGTGGCACAACTTGACTAGAAGAAGGGATCGGTTGGTAGGACATGTTTTGAGGCATCAAGGGATCACAAATTTAGCATTGGAGGGCAGCGTGGAGGGTAAAAATCGTAGAGGGAGACCAAGAGATGAATACACTAATCAGATTCAGAAGGATGTAGGTTGCAGTAGGTACTGGGAGATGAAGAAGCTTGCACATGATAGAGTAGCATGGAGAGCTGCATCAAACCAGTCTCAGGACTGAAGACCACAACAACAACAACAACAATAAGGGCAGGGGGGGGAGGGGGGGGGAGCATGGGGGAATCAGAAAGTAAGGTTACAAGACAAATATTCCTGGAGTTTCACCTGTTATGGAGAAATTAGTAGTGTGTGATAATTCTCATACCCGTGCTTGGCAACTATGGAAAGTTTCAGCCACGTGCCACCTACAACACTAGTTGTGGGTACACACAAATGGCAACTCGTTTGGAAACCTGGTCTCACAAAGAAATCTACTCAGTTATTTGATTTCTGTGGAATGTGTAGTCACAGCTGAAATTCACTGGCAGCTGTAGAGATATATGAAGATACTGTAATGTTTTATCAGTACACCATGGAATGGTGTCAAAAGTTTGTGGCCTGTAGAGAAAATGTCACTGATGAGAATTGCAATGACTGACTCAGCTCGGCATCAACAGATTTGAACACAGTTTACATGGAGGAGATGATTTAGAACAGGAAGATCATGTTATGACGTATGCCAGTAGAACTGGGAGAAGGTGAAACACTTTGTGACAATGTGTGAACAGGCAAGGACAGGATTTTTACTAGGAGCATGTATACAAACTCAACCTACAAAGTGACTAGCACCTAAACTGACATGGAGACTATGTGAAAAAATAACCTAATGTATGTAGGACTACCATCAGTTGGCTGTATTGATTGCGTGAAATAAACCATAAATGTCTCACCACAGGCTTTGTAACCTTAGTTTCTGATCACCCCTTATCAAATATTCCTTCATGCTACTGTGACACCCAGGTACTAGTAGACCATTTGCCATCATGATAAGACATTAACATAAAGACTGTTTGAAGTTATCAAAAACATAATACACAAATAAAAAAAAGTTTTGCATCACCTCGGTTCCGAGAGTTCTGGAACCTGTCCAGAAAATTGGAACAGAGATCAACATAAACATCATTTCCACCCTTTTTATTGCTCATGAAAACTGCACATTGCATGTTGTACCACTATACAGCGAGACCTTCAGAGGTGGTGGTCCAAATTGCTGTGCACACCAGTTCCTCTAATACCCAGTAGCATGTCCTCTTGCACTGATGCATGCCTGTATTCGTCGTGGCATACTATCCACAAGTTCATCAAGGCACTGTTGGTCCCAATTGTCCCACTCTTCAACAGCGATTTGGTGTAGATCCCACAGAGTGGTTGGTGGGTCATGCCGTCCATAAACAGCCCTTTCAATCTAGCCCAGGCATGTTCGATAGTATTCATGTATGGATAACATGCTGGCCACTCTAGTCGAGTGATGTCGTTATCCTGAGGGAAGTAATTCACAAGATGCACACGATGGGGGTGCGAATTGTCATCCATGAAGATGAATGCTTCGCCAATATGCTACCGGTATGGTTGCACTGTTTGTCAGAGGATGGCATTCACATATCATACAGCCATTACGGTGCCTTCCATGACCACCAGCAGCGTACGGCCGCCCCACATAATGCCACCCCAAAACATCAGGGAACCTCCACCTTGCTGCACTAACTGGACAGGGTGTTTAAGGAGTTCAGCGTGACCGAGTTGCCTTCAAACACATCTCCAACGATTGTCTGGTTGAAGGCATATGCGACATTCATCGGTGAAGAGAACATGATGCCAATCCTGAGCGGTCCATTCGGAATGTTGTTGGGCACATCTGTACCGCACTGTATGGTGTCGTGGTTGCAAAGATGGACCTCACAAGTGAAGTTGTGGATCTTGCAGCCTATTGCACACTGTTTGAGTCGTAACACAACATCCTGTGGCTGCACGAAATGCATTATTCAACATTGTGGCAATGCTGTCAGGGTTCCTCCGAGCCATAATCCATAGGTAGTGGTCATCCACTGCAGTAGTAGCCTTTGGGCGGCCTGAGCGAGGCATGTCACTGACAGTTCCTGTGTCTCTGTATCCCCTCCATGTCCAAAAAAAAATCACTTTGGTTCACTCCGAAGGACCTGGACACTTCCCTTGTTGAGAGCCCTTCCTGGCACAAACTAACAATGCAGATGTGATCAAACCGCAGTATTGGCCGTCTAGGCATGATTGAACTAGACAACATGAGCCATGTACCTCTTTCCTGGTGGAATGACTGGAACTGATCAGTTGTCGGGCCCCAATCGTCTAATAGGCACTGCTCATGCATGGTTGCTTACATCTGTGGGTGAGTTTAGTGACATCTCTGAACTGTCAAAGGGACTGTATCTGTGATACAATATCCACATTCAATCTTCAGGAGTTCTGGGAACCGGGGTGAGGCAAAATTTTTTGATGTGTGTAAAAAAATGAAGGTAATGACAGAAAAATGGTAAGTAATGTATGTAGACAATGATGCAAATACTAAATTGAACCAGTTATTATCGTTATTATTATTATTATTATTATTATGTTACATGTCCTGTCATAAATAGGCTAATTTAACTAATACCAAAAAAAGAAAAGAAGAAAAGGTAGCTGAGTGAGTGATTGGAGAGGTAATCCATTAACCCATGCAAGAAATAAACTGAAAGTGTATTATGACTTCTCAAAAAAAAAAAAAAAAAACATACAAGGGCAGTTCAATAAGTAATGCAACACATTTTTTTTCTGAAACAGGGGTTGTTTTATTCAGCATTGAAATACACCAGGTTATTCCCCAATCTTTTAGCTACACAACACTATTTTTCAACGTAATCTCCATTCAATGCTACGGCCTTACGCCACCTTGAAATGAGGGCCTGTATGCCTGCACGGTACCATTCCACTGGTCGATGTCAGAGCCAACGTCGTACTGCATCAATAACTTCTTCATCATCCGCGTAGTGCCTCCCACGGATTGCGTCCTTCATTGGGCCAAACATATGGAAATCCGACGGTGCGAAATCGGGGCTGTAGGATGCATGAGGAAGAACAGTCCACTGAAGTTTTGTGAGCTCCTCTCGGGTGCGAAGACTTGTGTGAGGTCTTGCGTTGTCATGAAGAAGGAGAAGTTCGTTCAGATTTTTGTGCCTACGAACACGCTGAAGTCGTTTCTTCAATTTCTGAAGAGTAGCACAATACACTTCAGAGTTGATCGTTTGACCATGGGGAAGGACATCGAACAGAATAACCCCTTCAGCGTCCCAGAAGACTGTAACCATGACTTTACCGGCTGAGGGTATGGCTTTAAACTTTTTCTTGGTAGGGGAATGGGTGTGGCGCCACTCCATTGATTGCCGTTTTGTTTCAGGTTCGAAGTGATGACCCCATGTTTCATCGCCTGTAACAATCTTTGACAAGAAATTGTCACCCTCAGCCACACGACGAGCAAGCAATTCCGCACAGATGGTTCTGCTTTGCTCTTTATGGTGTTCAGTTAGACAACGAGGGACCCAGCGGGAACAAACCTTTGAATATCCCAACTGGTGAACAATTGTGACAGCACTACCAACAGAGATGTCAAGTTGAGCACTGAGTTGTTTGATGGTGATCCGTCGATCATCTCGAACGAGTGTGTTCGCACGCTCCGCCATTGCAGGAGTCACAGCTGTGCACGGCCGGCCCGCACGCGGGAGATCAGACAGTCTTGCTTGACCTTGCGGCGATGATGACACACGCTTTGCCCAACGACTCACCGTGCTTTTGTCCACTGCCAGATCACCGTAGACATTCTGCAAGCGCCTATGAATATCTGAGATGCCCTGGTTTTCCGCCAAAAGAAACTTGATCACTGCCCGTTGTTTGCAACGCACATCCGTTACAGACGCCATTTTAACAGCTCCGTACAGCGCTGCCACCTGTCGGAAGTCAATGAAACTATACGAGACGAAGCGGGAATGTTTGAAAATATTCCACAAGAAATTTCAGGTTTTTTCAACCAAAATTGGCCAAGAAAAAAAAATGTTGCATTACTTATTGAACTGCCCTCGTATAATACAAAGCACAAATTAGGCTTTCCAGGCGGGAAGGAGCGCCTGGTCCCTGGCACGAATCCGCCCGGCACATTTGTATCGAGGTCCAGTGGACTGGCCAGTCTGTGGATGGTTTTTAGGTGGTTTTCCATTTGCCTCGGCGAATGCGGGCTGGTCCCCCTCATTCCGCCTCAGTTACACTATGTCGGCGATTGCTGCGCAAACAAGTTTTCCACGTACGCATACACCACCATTACTCTACCATGCAAACATGGGGGTTACACTCGTCTGGTGTGAGACGTTCCCTGGGGGTTCCACCGGGGCCGAACTGCACAATAACCCTGGGTTCGGTGTGGGGCTGCGGAGGGGTGAAGTGGACTACGGTAGTCATCGTGGGGTTGTGGACCACTGTGGCTGCGGCGGGGACAGAGCCTCTCCATCGTTTCTAGGTCCCCAGTTAACATACAATACAATACATACAAGCACAAAATAAAAAAGTAAGAATATTGCAGTTGCATCACAGAAATAAAGCTAAGACAGCTGTATATAAAGGAGAAAATTACTCAAATGATTTATTAAAATGACTTGTGGTCCTTCATAAATGAAGAGAGGGTAAAGGAACAAAATGGACAGAGGACACCTGCCCACTGAAAGATGCCAAAAAGGATGTATATCCTCTAGAAATGCAAACAACTTTAACAGACACTACACAACTGTAGCAGATGAACTGATAAAACAGATGAAGAGAGTACGATACCAAAACTTCCACATATCAACCATACCACAGTATTCATCCCAATAGCTGACACAGAAGTTTCAAACCTAATAAAGAGAGAACTATGGACTCTGATGTTGGTGGGATGGATTGCATGGTTCAGCAATACAGACAGCCATACTGTAGGTGCAACCACAATGGAGGGGTATCTGTTGAGAGACCAGATGACCATGTTCTTTCTGAAGGTGGGAAGCAGCGTCTTCAGTAGTTGCAGGGACAACAGTCTGGATGATTGACTGAACTGGCCTTGCAACATGAACCAAAATGGTCTTGCTGTGCTGCTACCAGGAATGGCTGAAAGGAAGCGGAAACTACAGCCATAATTTTTTCCGAGGACACGTAGCTCTACTGCATGGTTAAATGATGATGGCACCCTATTGGGTAAAAACTTCCGAAGGTGAAACAGTTCCCCATTTGGATCTCCTAGTGGGGACTACTCAGAAGGATGTTGTCATCAGGAGAAACAAAACTGGCATTCTACGAATCAGTGTGCAGAATGTTAGATCCCTTAACCAAGCAGGTAGATTAGAAAATTTAAAATGGGAAAGGAATGAGTTAAAGTTAGATATAGCAGGAATTAGTGAAATTCAGTGGCAGGAGGAACAGGACTCCCAGTTAAGTAAATACAGGTCTATAACTACAAAATCACATAGGGGTTACATTGGAGTAGGCTTAATAATGAATACGAATATTGGAATGCGGGTAAGCTACTATCAACAGCATAGTGAATGCATTATCATAGCCAAGATATACATGAATCCCACACCCTTCACAGTAGTACAAATTTATATGTCAACTAGCTCCACAGATGACGACGAGTTTGAAGAAATGTATGTGGAGATAGTACGTGACTACAGACTGGGGGAAAAGAATGAAATAGGAAGCCACAAGGTAGAATTTTGCACAGAGCATAATTTAATCATTGCTAAAACATCAGTTTAAGATTCATGAAAGAAGGTTGTCTATGTGGACGGAAACCGATTTTAAATTTCAAAACATTTCCAAGGGCAGATGTTGACTCTGACCACAATTTATTGATTGTAAAGTGTAGATTAAAACTGAAGAAATAGCAAAAAAGGTAGGATATTAAATGGATGAGACGTGGATAAGTTGAAAGAACCAGAGGTTGTTGAGAATTTCAGAGAGAGCATTAGGCAATGGTTGATTACAACATGGGAAAGGAACACAGTCAAAGATGAACAGGTAGCTTTAAGAGATGAAACAGTGAAGGCGACAGAGGATCAAATAGTTAAAAAGACAAAGCCTAGTAGAAATCCTTGGGTAATATAGAAGACAATGAATTTAACTGATGAATGAAGGAAACATAAAAATGCACCTACTGAAGGAAGTGAAAGGGAATAAAAAATTTAAGAAATGAAATTTACAAGAAGTGTAAAATGCTGAACAGGAATGGCTCAAAGAGAAATGTAAGGATTTAGAAGCATATTTCACCAAGAGAAAGATAGATACCACCTACAGGAAAATTAAAGAGACCGTTGGAGGAAAGAGAAGCAGCTGTATGAATGTCAGGAGCTCAGATGGAGAACCAGTTCTAAGCTAAGAAGGGAAAACAGAAAAGTGGAAGGAATATATAGAGGGTCTACACAAGAGAGATGGACTTGAAGGCAATCATATAGAAATAGAAGGGGAATTAGCTAAAGATGGGATGTGAGATACAATACTGCAAGAGGAATTTGACAGAGCAATGAAAGACCTAAGTCGAAACACGTCCCCAGGACTAGACAACATTCCATCAGAACTGCTGACAGTCTTAGGAGAGCCAGCCATGACAAAACCCTTTGATGTGGTGTGCAAGATGTATGAGACATGCGAAATAAATATGTGTGAATTCCTAAGGGACCAAACTGCTTAGGTCATAGGTCCCTAGACTTACACACTACTTAAACTAACTTATTCTAAGAACAATACACACACCCACGCCCAAGGGGGGACTCGAACCTCCAACAGGAGGGGCCGCGCAGCCCGTGACATGACGCCTCAAACTGCACGGCCATTCCACACGGAAGAGGTGAAATACCCTGAGACTTCTAGAATAATGTAATAATTCCAATTCTAAGGAAAGCAGTTGCTGACAGGTGTGAAAATTATCAGCCTATCAGTTTAGTAAGTCATTGTTTCAAAATACTAACACGAATTCTTTAATGAAGAATGGATAAACTGGTAGTAGACCAGTGTCGGGGTAGATCAGTTTGGATTTCGGAGAAATGTAGGAACACAAGAGGTGATACTGACCCATGACATTAGAAGATCGGTTAAGGTAATAGACTCAAAAAAAGCTTTTGATAATGTTGACTGGATATTCTCTATGAAATCCTGAAGGCAGCAGGGGTAAAATACAGAGAATAAAAGGCTATTTACAGCTTGTACAAAAACCAGATGGCAGTTATACGAGTCAAGGGGCATGAATGGTAAGCAGTGGTTAAGAAATGTGTCAGACAGGTTTGAAGCCTATCCCCAACGTTATTCAAACAGTACAATGAGCAAACAGTAAAAGAAACCACAGAAAAATTTGCAGCAGGGATTAAAGTTTATGGAGGAAAAATAAAAACTTTGACGTTTACTGATGACATTGTAAATCTGTCACAGACAGCAAAGGACTTGGAAGAACACCTGAACGGAATGGATAAAGTCTTGAAAGAAAGGTATAAGATGAACATCAACAAAAGCAAAAAAATAATGGAATGCAGCTGAATCAAATCATGTGATGCTGAGGGAATTAGCATTGGAAATGAGGCACTTAAAGTAGTAGATGAGTACCATTATTTAAGCAGCAGAGAGGATATAAAATGTAGAGTGGCAATGGCAAGAAAAGCATTTCTGAAGAAGAGAAATTTTGTTAACAAGTGTTAGGAAATCTGTTCTGAAGGCATTTGTCTGAAGTGTACCCATGTCTGGAAGTGGAACATCGATGATAAACAGTTTATACAAGAAGAGGACAGAAGCTTTTGAAGCTACTGAAGAATGCTGAAGATTAGATGGGTAGATAACGTAACTAATGAGGAGGTACTGAAAAAAATTGGGGACAACTTGACTAAAAGAAGGGATCAGTTGATAGGACACATTCTGAGACATCAAGAAATCATCAATTTACTATTGGAGGGAAAACAGGCAAGGGGAGGGGGGTAGAAATTGTAGTGAGAGACCAAGATATGAATACAATAAGCATGTTCAGAAGAACGTAGGTTGCAGTAGTTTTTCACAGATGAAGAAGCTTGCACATGATCAATCTAAAACAATGCATGTAGCATTCCAAACTAGAGTGAAATGTGTAACGTAAATAGAACATTACATAGTGAAACAGTTAAAGAAGTAAGCAGCACAATTTTTTTTAGGAATTATTATAAACAGGCATTTGACATGGGGAGTGGAGGGGGAGGGGAGAACATAGATGTACTGCGTAACAAGATAAACGCACAGATTTTCCTCATGCACAAAACTGCAAACACTGTGGATGATAAAGTTCTGACGACACTTGCGTTTTCACACTTGTCCTGCTCAATTTATATGGAGGGGGGAGGGGGGGGGGGGGGAGTGCACAAGATAGCTACTTAAAAATGGCATTCAAAATTCAGAAAAGAGCAGTGAGCCATATAGCAAAAATATCACACAGCCTGTATATATATCCAAATATTATGGTAGTGAGAGTAAGTGATAAACATCTTCGATATAAATATCTTAGGAGTAAAGGAGATCACTCACTGAAAAGTAGAAGTACTGAGTCATCAATAGGCCAGATGCAAAAAGAGAGAAAACGTGCTAGCTTTCAGAATGTATTTGTACCCCAGTTCGAGAAGGGATAAATCCCAAAAGCTAGCAAGTTTTCTCTCTTTTATACCTGCGAATGACTCAATGCCTCTGCATTTTGGGGAGTGGTCTCCTTCACTTCTAAAGGGTTTACAGTCTATCAGACCTTTCCTACTATAATTATACATCCGAAATAAAGACATACATCAACTTATAACAAGAGGAAAGGAAAATTATTACACAGGACAATGACATCTCAAACTGACAATGAGTGGTCCAGATGAAGTAGGCAAAAGTATTTTACCAAACTACCAAACTCAATCAAGTACAGAAATTAAATTTATTTCAAAATTGTTTGAAAATTGATCTTACAGAGACATGTTTATACTGGTACAATACGAATGAGTATTAAATATCAAAATATATGTTAGCTGTCATACTGTAATGGAAAATAGGTAATAACCCTGTATGTGCCTGTAAAATGTAATCCTGTTTTCATTACTGTACATTTATTGTAATAAAAAATTGTATGATGCACCCGATACTCTCAGCTGAAAATTATCAGCTAATGTCCATTGGCAAAGACTGACTAAACACGAATCTGTAACACTGTGATATTCTTATGGACGCACACAGAGCTGGAACATGATAGGTGAATGGTGCATTACTCCCTGTGTAAAGTATAACAGAGTAGCAGCTGGGATAAACAAAAACGTCATTCTAAACTACTGGCTTTATTATAGTATTACTAACTATGGATTCGAATGTACTTTGAGATGAACTCTCTTCAAGGTAATAGTTAGTTATTGACAACACCCCCCCCCCTCTTGCATTTTGATTTATTTTGCTTTTTTAGTCATCCATAACGAAAATCACATTATGAACTGAGCAGACATAAAACTTGGGATAAAGAGTAATATTTGGTGCAAGTCATTAGCTTTTACCAGTGACATAGTAAACATGCAATAAATGGTGCAAACAACATGGTGACCCTAATATGATGTCAGTGATAATTTGTTTCAAAAGGGTTACACTCAGCCTGTCACCACAACTAAGTTCTTTTTTTACTTTCACATTTGTTAACTATGCCAACTATCAAACAAACTGTCATCTCCTGACATAACCTAGACCTCAGGTTAAGTGACAGATCAATCTGTCAAAACTTTTGCTTTTTTTTGGCATTACCAAGTAACAACAAAAGTGTAAATATACTCACCAAAATGTAACATCACAGCAGCCAATAGTTTTACATCACTGGTCAAAGCTGATGATTCATACATGACCCAAAACTTTGGCTACACTAGAGATTTACCACAACCAAGATTTTGAAGGGGGACATTATCACACTCTAATCCTCTTCTGTTGCCCACATTTCACCAACAATATGAAACTGGCTTGTACTTTTTACAATGTAAAAATGCACCATTCCAATAGAAAATTTCACGTAGGAGTCTCATAGAATGGGAGAAAACAAAACGGACCACTCATCTCAGTAGTATGAACTCGTCTCAACTGAGAATCTCTGGCCTGAAGTACATGTTATTTGTCAACTAAGCTAGACCATACAGAACCAACTGCAGAACAGTCTGACATTGGATCAGATACGAAGAAAGTCATAAAAGAATGGGAAGGACTGCAGCAGTGCAGTCTCCTACAAAGTAATTTCATATGTATGTTCTGCCAATAATGCCTGCAGCCAAGAAAATGTTCTCCGAATAATTGCAGTTAAACTGTTCTGGGTGTTGAATCTAGTAATTATTCAAAGTGGTCAATGCTGATCATAATAATATGGCAAGCATGTATCTAACAGATCAAATGGGTTACCAAAAATATAACAATATCCATCTGTGATGTAGCAAATGGAGAGCTTGATAATGTATGGCAACTTCTATTTGCCAACCAAAACACACATATGTGCTTGAAGAAAGGCACATGGTGCAATGAACATTAGGTGACACGATTTTCTATCGTAACATACGGATACTAGATCAGTCGAGTTGTTTCTGAAAATACTGTCACGAATCGGGTGATCATCTACATCAGCAATGAAGTAATTTTCGATTATTGTTGTTCATACAATTCTAAAAAGAATATTTCAGTCTAGTGACGTTTTATAGTAGTTTAAAAAGAATTTTACAAAAATTGTAGATACACCTGACTCTCTTTATACTGTAGACATGAATTTCACTTCGTTATCGATTTTTTTTCTGTATTTACCAATACACATGTTTAGACTGAGACTAGTCAAGTAATTGTCAAATGTAGCAAACGACTGTTTTTTAAATTTTATTTGGATACAACACTGTATCTTTTGTGTTGATATTTTCAGATTCACTGTAAAGGAGATCAGTTGAGGGTGCGATTAAATCTGCCATGACATACGTGATCTACACACAATGCAGTTACTTAATACTAGTGCAGAAATAAAATTTGGGCATTAGCAGTTAACAGTGTAGAAGATTTGTATTGAATGTATGTGTTATTTTTGTACGCAACACACATCAAGTAACTGCAAAATTATCCCGAACAATTAATACATCACTGATTCAGAGTTAAATCTTACACGATTCAAGTCGAGATGTAGAGTTATCGCTGCATGTCTCCCAAATAAAGACTACCATTTTCTGGACCCTTACTTCATAACAAACATTGTTTGTTTACTAGGCAGAGATGTATACATATCTACATAACAGAACAGCACAGTACAGACCAATGACGCTACAGTTCCGACCATAGATACTACTACTCCCCACGTCCGCTTGCTTCTCCGACCAAAACTTGAATTCTTGGCAACTCAAACTTATGCATCGGCCAAAGACTGTCAGAAGGTATCAACATCTCCAACTACAAAAATATTATAACATTTTGATAGACCTCTGTCTGAAATGAAGCATTTTACGAGGAGGAAAAGATGCACAAAACAAGGGAAAACATCGAAATCCTCAAGGCACTAACGGTACCTCCTTAAGCACGACGGACTTCTCACTTTCATTTACTTCGCGAGTAGATGAGCGATCAGGAAGACGACAGATTATTTGAGAATGGACACATACACATTCAAATATTTACTGCAGTACCACCATTGAACAAATAGATTTGCTTGTTACCTCAGTTAACCAAAGGAGAGGCTCAGGTAGATTTAAGTGTAGTTAATACTAAACAAATTTTCGCCAGGCAACCAACTGTTTCAAAAAAATTAGGAAGTAGAAGGAAAGTTCAGTTGTTAGGTAGTATCCATGCAGGAGATGAGGACCAGATCTTAAAGGAAAAATTAGGTAACAGTTACCAATACACAAGCTTTTTTCAAGCCCAGTGCATGTCTCAGCCAAGTGATAGAGCATGTAAGACCATTGTACAAGGGTTTTAGAAGCAGGATCATATTACTGTAGTGGGTGGAGCTGGAAACAGTATTGATAGGCATCAGTTCTACAATATTAAGTGTGACCTGGTAAAAATAGCATCTGCAACGAACCATACAATTGGTTCCTGCTTTCATGTGGTGTGATTAGCTCCAGCTGAGAAGCTCTGTCAGGAGGGTGAACATGGAGCTAGAGCAGCTGCTTCAGGCAGCCACTTTGTCAGGCATAGGTTTGGTTCCTGTTGATGCTGTTGGTAGGTGGGACTTCACAAGGCATTGCCTGCAACTCAGTAGGAAAGGAAAGTGTAAACAGGGTGGGATGATAGCAAAAATTTTTAAAGAGAGGGCACTGAAACACATGGAAGTACCACTTTTTATACTAAGATTAGTTTCCAGTGACTCAACATTGAATGAAATTTAGTTTAAGATGAAGATCAGACAAGCAGGTTCTAGAGATGGTGAGATCTTGCAAGAGTCTCATAAAAGCGCTGTGGAAAATGATGTTAGTATGTCACAAGATTCTCATAAAAGCACAGTGAAAAATAATGTTAACACATTGCATCAGAATATCAGGGGATTAAAAAACCAAAGTACATGAGCTACTTCGTTGTTTAGAAGATTTAGAAACTGAGGGTGGAATAAATTTACTATGCCTTTCTGAACATCATATAGTCACTGATATGGAAAAGATAAATGTAGATAGATATAAGCTTTCAGCACATATAAGTAGGGACACTATAGAGAGAAGAAGAGTTGCCATACATGTTAAACTTTATGACAGTGTGAAAAATTTTGAAAGTAAACATTTTTGTGTAGAGTAAGATATAGAAGCATGTGTATGTGAACTTACACCAAATAATGGTACTTTTATAATTGTAGCTTTGTGTATGTTTCCATTGACAAATTTTCAGATGTTTTTGAAAAACTTGGATTCTTTTTTCCGCTATTTCTCAGATGGAAGGAAGAAAATTATTGTTTGTGGGGATTTCAATGTAGATTTTCTGAAAGAGTCTGATAGGAAGCTTGACCTTGAAGTATTACTTTTTCTTTCAGTTTGACATCAGTTATTGATTTTCCCACTCTGGTGGAATAGGAAAGCAGCACAATGATGTTTTTATAGATGAAGATAAATTTAATCAAATAAAAACTTTTCATGTTAAGAATGGTATGTATGATCATGATGCACAGCTAGTTACAGTTTATGAGAGAACTCCATACAGTAATGCAAAACAGTTCTCCAAAATAGTGTGCTCAATTAGCTACTGAACAGATGAAAATTTTTGGGAAAGCTCGCAACAATTAGTTTGGGATGAGATGTATAGAGAACCTGATGGTAATTTAAATTTAACCTATTTCATGATACCTTTTTTAGTACATCTGAAAGCAGTGTCCCCTAAGAAAACAGTGAAACATAATTGCAAGAAAATCTAAAAAGCCATGGCTTACTAAAGAGATAAAAATATCTTGCAAACAAAAAAGGGAAATGTATCTTACAACTAGATGGAGCAATGATCCAGGAACAGTCAAACATTATAAAAGCTACTGTACTGCATGAAGAAAAGTTATTAAAGAGTCCAGAAGCAAGTGCATTATGTCTGAGATTAGCACCTCTGATAATAAAATTAAAACAATTTGGAATATCGTTAAATGGGAAACAGGGTAACTGAGAGCACAGGAAGATTGTGTTTCTATCAAACTCAATAAAATGTTTGTTAACAAACAGTCAGAAGTAGAAAATATTTTAAATAATCATTTTTAAATGTTGTAGAGAAAATGGGATCCACCTATTCATTAGAAAATACGAGGATGTATATGGAAGAGGCAATGCCTATGGAATTCGATAAAACTGAAATTCAACCCACCTCTGCTATTGAAATGAGGAAAAAAATAAATTCACTCAAAAGAAAAGCTCACATGGAATTGATGGCATTTCCAACAGAGTACTAAAAGCTTTTTCCCAACAGATAAGTAGGATTCTCAGTCACATATGTAGTAACTCACTGACACAGGGCTTTTCCAGATAGATTGAAATATACTATTGTCAAACCACTGCATAAAAAAGGGGATAGGTCTCATCCTTACAATTACAGCCCAATCTCACTTCTCACAGCTTTATCCAAAATTCTTTAAAAAGGGATGTATTCTAGAGTAGCTTCACATATTTGTAATAATGAAGTACTTACAAAATGTCAATTTGGTTTTCAGAAAGGCTTTTCAACAGATAATTCTATATATGATTTCACTGATCAAATATTAAATGTCCTGAATAACCAAACATCACTCATCGGATTTTTTGTGAACTCTCAAAGGTTTTTGACTGTGTGAATCCTGAAATTCTTCTAGATAAGCTTAAGTATTGTGGTATGAGTGGGACAGTGCACAAATGATTTAATTCATATTTAACTGGAAGAATACAGAAGGTTGAAATTAACAGTGGAGATAGTCTGCAAAAATCACCAGAGGAGTGGGGAGGTATCAAGAATGGTACCCCACAGGGTGCAGTCTTGCATCCCTTATTGTTCTTAATATATATTAGTAACTTGCCACTCTGTATTCATGAAAATGCAAAGCTAGTTCATTTTGATGATGATACAAGTAGATTAATCACACCCAACAAACAGGAATTAGGTGAGGAAATTGTGAATAATGTCTTTCAGAAAATTATCAAGTCTCTGCTAACGGATTCTTACTAAATTTTGAGAAAAAATAGTATATACGGTTCTGTACAGTAAATGGCGTAACACCATTGTAAATATAAGTTTGAACAGAAGTCTGTTGCTAAAGCAGAATATTCGAAATTTCTGGTTGTGTGCACTGATGAGAATTTGAGCTGGAAGAAACATACTGATGATCTGCTGAAACATTAGAGTTCAGCTGCTTATGCTATTAGGATTACTGCAAATTTTGGTGATAGATATATCAGAAAATTAGCCTACTATGCCTATTTTCATTCACTACTTTCATATGGCATCATATTTTAGGCCAAGTCATCATTATGATAAAAAGTATTCATTGCACAAAAGCGTATAATCAGCATAATTTCTGCAGCCCACCTGAGATCATCTTGCAGACATTTATTTAAAAAACTTGGCATATTCACGGCACGTTCACAATACACATGTTGACTTACGAATTTTTTTATTAATAACACAATCCAATCCAAAATAATTGCGAAGTGCATACCTACAACACTAGAACAAAGGATGATCTTCAGAATTTTAGGTTAAATCTGACTTTGGCACAGAGATGGGTGAATTATGCTGCCACAAAAATCTTTGGTCGCTTACTGAATAGCACTAAAAGTCTGGCAGACATATACCGGTATATGAAGAAGATAGTTGTTAGTGCAGTGTCTTGCTGATAAGCATTGGACATTAATAAATGCTCTGTAAGAGAGACTACTGTTTCACATACAGCACAGGCGAATAAAAGCATTTTAGTACGTGGAAAGGAGGGCAACATGAAACTTGTCTCTTGCTGTTACATATCAATTTGATGCATTGTTTTTCAGTTTTAAATGTAGATTGACTGCATGGTACATTTCCCCAGGATATTATTCTGTACCTGATAACAGGTTGGAAATGTGCATGATATGCGTTTAATGCCACTTCTGTGTTACAGTTTTTGTTCAATACTTGTAGCATAGAACAAACAGAATAGCATTTTTAGGTGCAGCAAGCAGAAGACATGCTTTGTCGGTGTTGCACTTTTTCGCGGTTTTGACTGAGACAGACTGACACTGCAGTGTTTACCTTCAGGATGCCAGTGTAGAAGTTGTCACAGAATCAGGTAAGTAAAAATCCGTGCAATCGGCTAGTACGTTTATTCATATTTAATAGCTAACTTCAGAATTTTCCTTTGTGTGAGACCACATGTGTCAGATTTGTGTGTCCTTTTGAAATTCTAGAGTCTCATATTTTACTGTTTGCGTCACTTATGCATAATCTTTCATTGATTATGTGAATACTCTACTTGTTTTTATTGTGATTTATTGTGAAATTTCGAACATTTGCGAGTGCCGCGATAAACTTGTTTTCTTATAATCAGCGGTAGGCTTACTGTTATTTGTGCTCTTTTAAAAGTTTTGAGAATAGCAAGCCTGTCCTTATTCAAAACAAACTTTCTCTAATTTCATTGTATAACTACTTGAGTAATAGGCTTTTTGGGGACTTTCAGACACTTAAAAAACTGTTTTTGAAAATTTTTGCATGTTACCGATATGTGTGTTGCAGGTAACTTATATCGTGACAAATCAGCGTTTGTGACTCACATTTACTGCTGAAGAATAGATCACCCCAGATGTCAGTGTATATCAATGCAAACAATCGTACATTTTTTGAAAATTTGCAGAACTAAATCGTGTGTTACATCTAGTTTTCCATTCAAGAGGAGTATTTATTATCTACACGTATCGTACAGTAACTCTATTTTCGAGTTTTTTTAAAGAACTATAATGAACCTCAAAAAGTTTTAGGAAACTAATAATTTTTACCACAGATTTTTCTGTTGCCTTAATAGGAACCTCATTTCGTGTATTTACTTCACTTCTTATAGCCAACTGGTAATTTTTTAGCTCAACAGATTAAAAGATAGTCAGCAGGCAAATTTTACAGTTATTTGTGAACTGTCCTGTAATACAGAGTACGAGCCACAATGCAGCCCCACAGTGAATGTCGCTATCGAACACAGGATGAGTTAGTTGACATTTGTAAGCAGCTGGAAATCGCCCTGACTACTGTCAAATGGTTGGCAACTGCTGCAGCTCAGTGTGTTGGAAGAGCTTCCAACAATTGTGTAGCTCTGGTACTGGTACCAAAGGCACCTCAAGTACTGTCCCCACCTGTTTGTCCTGCGTCCTCTGCAGGAAGTACAGAATGTGTCATTACTCGGCCACTTGACTGCAAATGGCGTCAGTGGTAGATCTAGGCATCCTGTACAGGTGAGAGCTAGGCAGGACTTATGATGTTATACTGATCCCCTATCCAACAAGTTTGACGTTCTGTCTCTCAGTGAAACTGAAACTGAGACAGTGGGACTCACATCGCCTGTTTTAGGGAAACCTCATTTGTCCTGTGTCAAGAGGGAGCAAACACAAAAGGGTAGGGGTCGATTAATCATCTGCAGTTTAATCATATGGCGAGTGATGGTAGTTCCTAAGAAAATGCAACAAGGGAGAGGAAAGAACACGAGGTGCCAGGTAGTCTGTATGTATGCCTGGGGGCCTTCTTCAACTTCCTGAAGAGGCTATTCCAACAGTCATTGAAGGAACAGGGTACAATGGCTGGCTCTGAGCACTATGGGACTTAACATCTGTGGTCATCAGTCCCCTAGAACTTAGAACTACTTAAACCTAACTAACCTAAGGACATCACATACATCCATGCCCAAGGCAGGATTCGAACCTGCGACCGTAGCAGTCGCTCGGTTCCGGACTGACGCGCCTAGAACCGCTCGGCCACCGCGGCCGGCCAGGGTACAATCAATTGTAGACTGTGACGCACGTCGGAGCAAATGATGCCTGTTGTTTGGGCTCTGAAGTCATTCTTGTGTCGTTCCAGTGACTGGCAGAGAAGATTGAGAAGACCAGTTTTGTGCGTCCAGTTCCAACGAAGCTCACAATTTGCAGCATTGTCCCCAGAACTAATCGTAGCCCCCTGGCTCTAAATCGAGTGGAAGGACTGAACCAGAGATTTTAGAGGTTCTGTGAGAAGCTAGGCTATGATTTTCTGGACTTGCGCCGTAGAGTTGAGAGTTGTAGGGTCCCCTAAATGGGTCAGGTGCGCATTACACATCAGAGGCTACTGCCCATGTGGAGTGCACACAAGGGGTTTCTAGATAGACGATTCTCCATCCAGTCCAGATAACGACAGCTGTAGGAGACGCAGAAGTATAAGTGTAAGATTCCAAAGAATGCCCCCACAGATGAGAGAATTAAAATTCAAGTATTTTACTGCCAAAGCATTTGCTACAAAGTTCCACAGTTTGAAGTGCTCCTGAAGAGCAGTAAAGCTCACATAATATGAGGTACAGAAAGCTGGTTGAAATCTGAAACTGACAGCAGTGAAATCTTTCGGAAAAAGTTAGTGTATATCGAAAGGGTAGGCTACTGGGAAATGGAGGTGGTGTATTAGTTGCAGTAAACAAATCTACTGAGATAGAAATTGAAGCTGCATGCGAGATAGTTTTGGCAAGATTCAGTAACAGGGGCCGACAAATATGACAACTGGATCCTTCTTTTGACCACCAGACTCGTCACCTGTTGCAACGGAAAACTTTAAAGAAAACATCAGTTCACTTGTACATAAGTTCCCCAGTCACACTCTTATCATCAGTGGAGACTTTAATCGTCCAACTATCAATTGGGAAAATTACAGTTTTGTTAGTGGTGGGTGTGACAAGACAATCTGTGAAACATTACTAAATGTCTCCGCTGAAAATGAGCTGGAACAGATAGTTTGGAACCCCACTCACCATAAAAATGTATTGGAGCAAATGGCAACAAACAGACCCAACCTCTTTGAGGAAGTCTACATTGAAACTGGTATCAATGGCTATGAGGTAAGTATAGCAACAATAAATATCAAAGTACAAAGAGCAACTACAATAAGTAGAAAGATTTATATGTTCATTGAATAGGTAAAAAAGCAGTAGTGTCATATTTCCATAAAGAACCTGGAACTTTCAGCACAGGACAGGGACAGGGACTGTGGCTCAACTTTAGAAGAACAGTTGATCAAGCACTGAGTAGACATGGACTGTCATCTCTCTATGCTCGTCGTCAAATAAGCGGTGTCTAGGAATCCTGCACAGTCATTTCGCTAGACAAACATTCAAACAAACCGTAGTAATGAGTTTTATTACAAAATGAAAAGATACAGTACTTAACTTTGTAATTGCACAGATGTGTCGCATGCAAAGGGTGATATACGAAATAATCTAGATTCTTCAGTATAAACAATTCCAAATCTGCTACATAGAGAGTGTTGACGCTTCTATGCGAGTCGCTCATCTTGAAGCTGCTATTGAACTGGGCCGTCACCATTTTTTTATAATTTTCTTTATAAAGGATGGGGCCCGTCCACGCCCACACCAACGTGGTGACCAAACCAAAAGTTCTACTGTCACCTCCGTTTAACATGTTAGTTTTCAAATCGTGAGTCACAGGATGCGGGCTGTGATGTTATCCATGTGTCTGGGTAGGATTACTCTTTGACATGATCCATCAGGAGACAGAAAGTGGACGAAAGCGATGGAAGGGTAGCGGTTGGTAAGGGCAGAGGGAAAAAAGTGCCAAGGGAAGCGCCAAGGGAGAAAGACCTCTGCGACAGTAGGACGGGTAGTAAGGGCAAAAGTCGCTTGCTAGCTGCGACAGTGCATGCAAGATGTGGTTATGTTAGTGAGAGGTGAGAGGTATCGTGCATCGTTACCTTTGTCGTTGCGGAAGCTCGTTGAAGGGATGGCTGCAGCTGCTGCGTCCCTGTAACAATTCAGGGTCGTCATACATTAGTGGGCGATCGATCATAGATCAGCTCACAGTGTAGGGGCTGCTTTGCGTGCTGCTGTGTACAGTACGGTTTCCCTGCGATTGCCTGTTTTTCGGCGGGTCGAGCATCTGGGATTGCCAGTAGTAGCTGTGTTGCAGGGGCTCGCCAGTACTGTCGTGTCAGCGTGCTATGGACCATAGATGTTTAGTTGCTTGCTAATAGTGTCTTTGGTCTAGTATGTTTCCATCTATGGTTGTGGTCGTAGTTGCCCAGAGAAAGGATAAACGGGTTACGCGGGTGTCTCGTGTTACTGTACAGCCGTGTGGAGAGTTTTGGAATTCCTGGAAGATGGTATCTAGCCGATATTCCCGGTGAAGATCCGCAGTGCGTGTGTAGCGCAGAGCGTTGCTTATGATTCTGAGTACTTTGTTCTGTATGAGGTGCAGACGGCGTAGGCGTGTGGGCGCAGTGTATCCCCAGACAGGGGCTGCATACGTCATCGGGGGTCGAATAAGTGTCATGTACATGGACCTGGACAACCTTCTATTCAGAGTGCTACGCCCGTTAAGCATAGGGTAGAGTTGTTTGAGCCTCGCGTTTGCTTTGTTGGTCACGTATTGAATGTGGACCCCCAAAGTAGTTTCCGGTCTAGCCAGACACCGAGGTATTTGACGCTCTCGCGGAAACGTATTGGGCGAGCATGTAGTGTTATTGGGTTGCAGTGTTGATGTCTGCGCAGTAGTCTCGGTCTTCTAGTGAACAGAACCACTTCGCACTTGTCGACGTTTACTCAACAACGTCATTTCACCAGCCAAGGCTCTGCTGCTCTGAGTGCAGTCTGTAATCGTGAGTTAATGTTAGACGGCTTCCAATCTTGCGCAAGGATGGCAGTGTCATCCGCGTAGATTGCCACCGTCGTGTTGCGTGTAGCTGGGAGGTCGTTAATGTAGAGGTTAAACAGTAAGGGTCCTGGGATCCTTCCTTGGGGCACTCCTGCCTGGATACCATGTCGTGTCGATTGTTTGCCCTGCACGTCGGTGTTGATACCCCTGTCCGTCGAGATATGAGTGTATGAGACGTACGAGCCTGTCGGGGAACCCTGCGTCACTGAGTCTGCGTATGAGGCCGTTGTGCCACAGACGATCGAAGGCTTTTTCGATGTCCAGGAACACCACCCCAGTTGCTTTGTTTGTATTGTATCCGTGTGTTATGTATCCGACGCGGAGGAGTTGTTGTGTTGTCGAGTGGTGATTCCTGAAGACGAATTGCTCCGGCCTCAGGGTGTCGTTTGTGATACAGTGCCTAGTGAGTCGTTTTAGTATTATCTTCTCAACGATCTTGCTGAGGGCGCTCAGCAGACTGATGGGTCGGTAATTTTGTGGGAGGGAGTGGTCTTTCCCCGGCTTCCGGAACATCAGGGTCGTCACCAGTCGGTCGCGGCGCTTATATCCTCTTCACATAGGGGCCATGGCTGCCGTGTTGTCGTCCTGGAGAGGGGTCAGTCAGTGTGCGATTGCTGATGTCTTCTCACAGTCATCTCTTCTCTATCTTTTCCGACTGGCGTGCTGGCACTTGACTTCTTGAAGCCACAACATTCTTCTCCCCCCCCCCCCCCCCTCAAAGCGACGGACCGTCGTCGTATATGGAGCACGACGACGGGAGGGGAAGCAGGAGCTTTGACACTTTGTGGGACCGGATACTGTGGGTGCAGGGGACCTCAGACTTACGCTTGTACCCCGCCATCCGGACTTCGCTCTCGCGGAGATGTCCCCCGGAAAGCGCCCAGATGGGTACGCGTCCACCTCCTGAGGCCGATACCACGCTGTAGAAGTCGTCAGCTGCTGCGGCGTGGGCGGCGATAGGACGAGAGGAGGCGGAGGAGGCGAAGGCTCTGCCTCTATGGGGTCGTCCCGCGGTGTCGGATGACACCCTCTGGCGGCTGCTGTGGCCACGCTGTCCCTGGGATCCATGAATCTGGGGGAAGAGTTACGGAAGGATCTTCGTGCACATGATACTGGCGAATTTGATTGTGATATCGGCGCTGCAATCTGTCTGGGCCTGAAATGAAATAAATGCATGCGCCAAGTCGACGATGGATCTCGCCTCGCACTCACCGTCTGCTGGCTCTAAAAACCCTGAAAAACACAATATCATGCAGTGCCAAGCGATACTTGCGGCCTTCCTTCAGCGTCGGATGCTGAGGAGAGTGGAACAGGTGGAGCAGTGTCCATGTTATCTATATAAACGATTTGGGAGACAATCTGAGCAGCCGTCTTAGGTTGTTTGCAGATGACCCTGTCGTTTATCGACTAATAAAGTCATCAGAAGAGCAAAGCAAACTGCAAAACGATATAGAAAATACATCTGAATGGTGCGAAAATTGGCAGTTGACCCTAAATAACGAAAGGTGTGAGTTCATCCACATGAGGGCTAAATGGAATCCGTTAAACTTCGGTTACACGATAAATCAGTCAAATATAAAGGCCGTAAATTCAACTACACTCCTGGAAATTGAAATAAGAACACCGTGAATTCATTGTCCCAGGAAGGGGAAACTTTATTGACACATTCCTGGGGTCAGATACATCACATGATCACACTGACAGAACCACAGGCACATAGACACAGGCAACAGAGCATGCACAATGTCGGCACTAGTACAGTGTATATCCACCTTTCGCAGCAATGCAGGCTGCTATTCTCCCATGGAGACGATCGTAGAGATGCTGGATGTAGTCCTGTGGAACGGCTTGCCATGCCATTTCCACCTGGCGCCTCAGTTGGACCAGCGTTCGTGCTGGACGTGCAGACCGCGTGAGACGACGCTTCATCCAGTCCCAAACATGCTCAATGGGGGACAGATCCGGAGATCTTGCTGGCCAGGGTAGTTGACTTACACCTTCTAGAGCACGTTGGGTGGCACGGGATACATGCGGACGTGCATTGTCCTGTTGGAACAGCAAGTTCCCTTGCCGGTCTAGGAATGGTAGAACGATGGGTTCGATGACGGTTTGGATGTACCGTGCACTATTCAGTGTCCCCTCGACGATCACCAGTGGTGTACGGCCAGTGTAGGAGATCGCTCCCCACACCATGATGCCGGGTGTTGGCCCTGTGTGCCTCGGTCGTATGCAGTCCTGATTGTGGCGCTCACCTGCACGGCGCCAAACACGCATACGACCATCATTGGCACCAAGGCAGAATCGACTCTCATCGCTGAAGACGACACGTCTCCATTCGTCCCTCCATTCACGCCTGTCGCGACACCACTGGAGGCGGGATGCACGATGTTGGGGCGTGAGCGGAAGACGGCCTAACGGTGTGCGGGACCGTAGCCCAGCTTCATGGAGACGGTTGCGAATGGTCCTCGCCGATACCCCAGGAGCAACAGTGTCCCTAATTTGCTGGGAAGTGGCGGTGCGGTCCCCTAAGGCACTGCGTAGGATCCTACGGTCTTGGCGTGCATCCGTGCGTCGCTGCGGTCCGGTCCCAGGTCGACGGGCACGTGCACCTTCCGCCGACCACTGGCGACAACATCGATGTACTGTGGAGACCTCACGCCCCACGTGTTGAGCAATTCGGCGGTACGTCCACCCGGCCTCCCGCATGCCCACTATACGCCCTCGCTCAAAGTCCGTCAACTGCACATACGGTTCACGTCCACGCTGTCGCGGCATGCTACCAGTGTTAAAGACTGCGATGGAGGTCCGTATGCCACGGCAAACTGGCTGACACTGACGGCGGCGGTGCACAAATGCTGCGCAGCTAGCGCCATTCGACGGCCAACACCGCGGTTCCTGGTGTGTCCGCTGTGCCGTGCGTGTGATCATTGCTTGTACAGCCCTCTCGCAGTGTCCGGAGCAAGTATGGTGGGTCTGACACACCGGTGTCAATGTGTTCTTTTTTCCATTTCCAGGAGTGTACATACCTATGAATTACAATTACGAGCAACTTAAACTGGAAGGAACACATAAAAATGTTGTGGGGAAGCAAACCAAAGTCTGCGTTTTATTGGCAGGACACTTAGAAAATGTAAAAGATCTATTAAGGAGACTGCCTACACTACACTTGTCCGTCCTCTTTTAGAATACTGCTGCACGGTGTGGGATCCTTACCAGATATGACTGACGGAGTACATCAAAAAAGTTCAAAGAAGAGCAGCACGTTTTGTATTACTGCGAAATCTGAGAGAGAGTGTCACTGAAATGATACGGGATTTGGGCTACACATCATTAAAAGAAAGGCCTCTTTCATTGCGACGGAATCTTCTCACGAAATTCCAATCACCAACTTTCTCCTCCGAATGCGAAAATATTTTTTTGACACCTACCCACATAGGGAGAAACGATCACCGCGATAATATAAAGGAAATCAAAACTCGTACGGAAAGATATAGGTGTTCGTTCTATCCGCGCGCTGTACGAGATTGGAATAATAGAGAATTGTGAAGGTGGTTACATGAACCCTCTTCCAGGCACTTAAATGTAATTTGCTGAGTATCCATGTAGATGTAGGTGGCGCCGGCCGTGAAGCAATTCCGCCGGCGATGGTCCATCTCGTGGATGCGTACGATAGGAGGCGAGAAATAGTTGCAATACTTGATCCCAGGTGTGTGCGGTGCGGAGTTTAGCCATTTGCTGCTTGAAGGTTCTGACAAAACGTTCCGATTAACCGTTTGACTGTGGATACATGCTGCATACCATTGCGATCACAGAATGTTTCAAATTCATTTGACGTGAACTGAGGGCCGTTGTCCGACACTATGACTTCAGGTAAACCTTCGAGGTAAAAGATAGAGGACAACGCCGAAACTGTGCTACATGACATTGTCGAGTTCATTGGTACAGCAAAACGAAAGTTGCTAGAAGAGTCTACCACAATCAACCAACGAGTGCTCCAAAAGGTTCAGCAAAGTCTATATGCACGCGTTCCCATGGTGATTGCGACTTAGGACGAGCAGAGAATGTTTGTGGCGGCGTTCTACGAATCGGAGCGTGGAATGTCAAGTCGCTTAATCGGACAGGTAGGTTAGAAAATTTAAAAATGGAAATGGATAGGTTAAAGTTAGATATAGTGGGAATTAGCGAAGTTCGGTGGCAGGAGGAACAAGACTTTTGGTCAGGTGAATACAGTGTTATAAATACAAAATCAAATACGGGTAATTCAGGAGTAGGTTTAATAACGAATAAAAAAATAGGAGTACGGGTAAGCTACTACAAACAGCATAGTGAACGCCTTATTGTGGCCAAGATAGACACGAAGCTCACGCCTACTACAGTAGTACAAGTTTATATGCCAACTAGCTCTGCAGATGATGAAGAGATTGAAGAAATGTATGATGAAATAAAAGAAATAATTAAGATAGTGAAGGGAGACGAAAATGTAATAGTCATGGGTGACTGGAATTCGACAGTAGGAAAAGGAAGAGAAGGAAACGTAGTAGGTGAATATGGATTGGGGCTAAGAAATGTAGGAGGAAGCCGCCTGGTAGAATTTTGCACAGAGCATAACTCAATCATAGCTAACACTTGGTTCAAGAATCATAAAAGAAGGTTGTATATCTGGAAGAAACCTGGAGATACTGACAGGTTTCAGATAGATTATATAATGGTAAGACAGAGATTTAGGAAACAGGTTTTAAATTGTAAGACATTTTCAGGGGCAGATGTGGACTCTGACCACAATCTATTGGTTATGAATTGTAGATTAAACTGAAGAAACTTAAAAAGGTGGGGATTTGAGGAGATGGGACCTGGATAAACTGAAAGAACCAGAGATTGTAGAGAACTTCAGGGAGAGCATTAGGGAACGATTGACAAGAATGGGGGAAAGAAATACAGTAAAAGAAGAATGGGAAGCTTTGAGAGACGAAATAGTGAAGGTAGCAGAGGATCAAGCAGGTAAAAAGAAGAGGTCTAATAGAAATCCTTGGGTAACAGAAGAAATACTGAATTTAATTGATGAAAGGAGAAAATGTAAGAATGCAGCAAATGAAGCAGGCAAATGGAATACAAACGTCTCAAAAATGAGATCGACAGGAAGTGCAAAATGGCTAAGCAGGGATGGCTAGAGAACAAATGTAAGGATGTAGAGGCTTATCTCACTAGGGGTAAGATAGATACTGCCTACAGGAAAATTAACGAGAACTTTGGAGAAAAGAGAACCACTTGTATGAACATCAAGAGCTCAGATGGAAACCCAGTTCTAGGCAAAGAAGGGAAATCAGAAAGGTGGGAGGAGCATATAGAGGGTCTATACAATGGCGATGTACTTGAGGGAAGTGGAAATGGAAGAGGATGTAGATGAAGATGAAATGGGTGATATGATACTGCGTGAAGAGTTTGACAGAGCACTGAAAGACCTAAGTCGAAACAAGGCCCCGTGAGTAGACAACATTCCATTAGAACTATTGACAGTCTTGGGGGAGCCAGTCCTGACAAAACTCTACCATGTGGTGAGCAAAATGTATGAGACAGGTGAAATACCCTCAGAGGAATATAATAATTCCAATCCCAAAGAAAGCAGGTGTTGACAGATGCGAAAATTACCGAACTATCAGTTTAATAAGTCACGGCTGCAAAATACTAACGCGAATTCTTTACAGACGAATGGAAAAACTGGTAGAAGCCGACCTCGGGGAAGATTAGTTTCGATTCCGTAGAAAGACTGGAACACGTGAGGCAATACTGACCCTACGGCTTATCTTAGAAGCTAGATTAAGAAAAGGCAAACCTACGTTTCTAGCATTTGTAGACTTAGAGAAATCTTTTGACAATATTGACTGAAATACTCTCTTTCAAATTCTGAAGGTGGCAGGGGTAAAATACAGGGAGCGAAAGGCTATTTGCAATTTGTACAGAAACCAGAAAGCAGTTATAGGAGTCGAGGGACATGAAAGGGAAGCAGCGGTTGGGAAGGGAGTGAGACAGGGTTGTAGCCTCTCCCCGAAGTTATTCAATCTGTATATTGAGCAAGCAGTAAAGGAAACAAAAGAAAAATTCGGTGTAGGTATTAAAATCCATGGAGAAGAAATAAAAACTTTAAGATTCACCGATGACATTACAATTCTGTCAGAGACAGCAAAGGACTTGGGAGAGCAGTTAAAGGAATGGACAATGTCTTGAAAGGAGGATATAAGATGAACATCAACAAAGGCAAAACGAGGATAATGGAATGTAGTCGAGTTAACTCGGGTGATGCTGAGGGAATTACGTTAGGAAAATGGCTCTGAGCACTATGCGACTTAACTTCTGAGGTCATCAGTCACCTAGAACATAGAAGTAATTAAACCTAACTAACCTAAGGACATCACACACATCCATGCCCGAGGCAGGATTTGAACCTGCGACCGTAGCGGTCGCTCGGTTCCAGACTGTAGCGCCTAGAACCGCACGGCCACTCCGGCCGGCAATTACGTTAGGAAATGAGTCACTTGAAGTAGTAAAGGAGTTTTGCTATTTGGGAAGCAAAATAACTGATGTTGGTCGAAGTAGAGAGGATATAAAATGTAGACTGGCAACGGCAAGTAAAGCGTTTCTGAAGAAGACAAATTTGTTAACATCGAGTATAGATTTAAGTGTCAGGAAGTCGTTTCTGAAAGTATTTGTATGGAGTGTAGCCATGTATGGAAGTGAAACATGGACGATAAGTAGTTTGGACAAGAAGAGAATAGATGTTTTCGAAATGTGGTGCTACAGAAGAATGCTGAAGATCAGATGGGTAGATCACATAACTAATGAGGAGGTATTGAACAGAATTGGGGAGAAGAGGGGTTTGTGGCACAACCTGACTAGAAGAAGGGATCGGTTGGTAGGACATGTTCTGAGGTATCAATGGATCACCAAATTAGTATTGGAGGGCATCGTAGAGGGAGACCAAGACACGAATACAATAAGCAGATTCAGAAGGATGTAGGCTGCAGTACGTACTGGGAGATGAAGCAGCTTGCACAGGATAGATTAGCATGGAGAGCTGCATCAAACCAGTCTCAGGACTGAAGACCACAACAACAACAACCCTGCTAAGCACAGTGTCGACGCGCTGTTTCGTACGAATAATCCCCCGTGTCCATGGCGAAGAAACTGTAACAGGTCTTTTTGCAAATTTTTAGGGATCAACACACGTGACTGTCCACTGTCATTTTAAACAAGAATCACACCATGCTGTATAGCGAGGCTATGCCGACGGGCAAAGTATTGGCGCACTACAGAGTTCTTTATGCTATGCAATGGGAGAGGCCAAGATGTGCGAATGTATTTTAGCAAAATGTTCAAATCTGAATCAGCTTTCGTGGCCTGTGCAATTTTCCTGTAGCTCAGAGGAAAAGATTGAAGATATTCAGAACCCTGAGCATCGATGTGACAACAAGACGCAGTAGAAGCGTCAAAGTCTGTATAAGGGCCAATCACCGAGCGAGGTGACGCAGTGGTTAGCACACTGGACTCGCATTCGGGAGGCCGACGGTTCAATCCCGCGCCTGGCCAACCTGATTTAGGTTTTCCGTGATTTCCCTAAATCATTCCAGGCAAATGCCGGGATGCTTCCTTTGAGAGGGCACGGCCGACTTCCTTCCCCGTCCTTCCCTAATCTGATGAGACCGATGACCTCGCTGTTTGGTCTCTTCCCCCAAACAATCCAATCCAATCCAGGGCCAATCGGAAGACGTGAAAGTGCGTCCGTATTACCATGTTGAGTTGTCGGACGATACACAATCTCTTACTGGTATTGAGACAACAACAAAGCCCATCGCTGCAATTTTTGGGCAGCTCGTGCAGGAACCGGCTACTTCGGATGAAACAAAAACTGCAGTGGTTCAAATGGCTCTGAGCACTATGTGACTTAGCTTCTGAGGTCATCAGTCCCCTAGAACTTAGAACTACTTAAACCTAACGAACCTAAGGACAACACACACATCCATGCCCGAGGCAGGATTCGAACCTGCGACCGTAGTGGTCGCGCGGTTCCAGACTGTAGCGCCTAGAACCGCTCTGCCACCACGGCCGCAACTGCAATGGCTTGTGATCCGTTACTGAGTAGAATTTTCTGCCATACAAATAGTTGTGGTATTTGGTGACACCATACACAATAGCCAATGCCTCTTCGTCTGATTGTGAATAGTTACACTGAGCTTTGGACAACACTTTTGATGTGAAAGCAAAATGCCTGTCTTGATCGCCAATTCTGTGGGAAAACACTGCACCGATTCAATAAGAGGAAGCGTCAACTTGCAACACAACTGGTCTGTCAGGATCAAAGTGAACGAAGCATCGATCATTGAGCAATGCAGCTTTAAGTTTTTGAAAAGCTTCTTGACACTCATCTCTCCACAAAAAGGGAACGTTCTTGCGATTCGAGCCATGCAATGGAGCTTCGATTTGCGCAGCATTCAGTACGAACCGAATATAATAGTTCATTTTCCCTAAGACTGACTGCAATTCTGTGACACTGCGATGAACTGGCCGGTCACGTATGGCTAACAAATGTGCCTGAAGAGGATGTACACTTTGACTGTTTATGACATGACCAAGATACTGCAGCTCAGGTTTTAAAAAAAATCACACTTGTCCAGTCTACACTTTAGTCCTGCATCAGATAACGCACGAAACAAAGCACCCAAATTTGCAATGTGTTCTCCTGCTGTACGAGCTGCTACGATAATATGGTCCAAATAGTTTGAACAGTTTCGTACTTGAGCAGTCAGCTGTTCCAAATACCGTTGGGAAACGGGGGATGAGGAAGCACTGCCAAAATGCAAACGCAAATATTGAAACAAGATCGATTGAGTATTCACAACACACACGGTTTGAGATTCTTCATCTGGTGGTATTTGAAGATATGCGTCGTGCAATTCAATTTTTGAAAAGTAGCGACCAGCGCCTAATCTTTCCATGAGATCCTCTGGACGTGGCAATGGATAAGTATCAATCACAGCCTGTGGGTTGACTGTAGACTAAAAGTCAACACAGAGGCGAATGCGACCTGAGGTTTTGGGAAGCGAAGTCAGTGGACTTGCACATTGACTAGCTTTTATGTGCGCAATAACTCCGCTAACTTTCAGTTCTGTAAGTTCAGCAATGAGAACAGTTTTGGGCCTGAAAAATTTCGGCTGAACATTGTCTTTCATAGTAATATGTGCAACAAAATTTTTCGACTTGCCTAAACCTTCAGAAAAGAGTTCAGGATATTCTCTCAGCAAGCTAGCTATGCTGTCGTTGGCACTGAATGCAGTTACTGACAACACATTGTCCTGAATTTGAAAGCCAAACAAATCAAACGAATCAAGGCTAAATATGTTTTCAAAATCGCGTGATTATAGCACAGTGAAAGTCACAGTACCCGTATGCGAGCGATACATGGTAGGCAAACTACATTTTCCGAGAACGGGAATGTCTTGTCCATTATAAGCCGTCAGGTGCGTGCTAGTTTTAGACAGGCGTGAGGAGCCTAAGAGCTCATATGTGTTACGATTCAGCAACGTAACAGAGACACCTGTTTCCAGATGAAATTTCACACGTTTTCCACTAAGAAGCAAATGAACAAAAAGTTTGTTGGTCTGGCGTAGCACTGAAGAAACTGCTTGCTAGTTTTCCTAATGCCTGCAGCAGGCTTCGAATACACTGCATTGATTACATGGGCCTTGGGACTAGATTTTTGTGAGTGGGCAGACTTCTTATACTTCTCATGTTTGTTCCGTTGCAAACATATGGATTGTACATGACCTTTCTTGCCACAAGCATGACACTGTGCTCATCTGGATGGGCAGTCTTGGCGTTTGTGCCTTGAATAGCACCGAGGGCATGACTTAATTCCATTTGCCTGTTTAGAGAACTGTTTATACAGCTTGGATCGTGCGGACTGTCGCTGCCTACTGTGCCGGTCGGAAGCAATGGACGACTCAACCCGACAAATTGGTGGCTGCTCAAATTTATCAGCCGCTACAGCACCTGAATCATGCGGCTCCTACCGTGTATAGCGATTTTACGCCTATGACGAGTGGGTCCTGAAGATGGCATCAATGTCATGCCGAAACTGGTAGCACATAGAAGTTCATAATATAAAATAAATTTCTACAATACATACGGCTGTTGGTAAATTATTGCATCAAGAAATTCATGCCAGCCGTCGTCCCACGATCCATATTGGATCAACGAAGATTGAATCATACTGGTCTAGAATTTGCTTCATCTGGTGAGGTATGACTGCTAGTCAGACACACACATGGTGGGTGTAGTATTCGTGAGCTTGCTGTCCATGTGTAGAATGGGGAAAGTACACAATCTATCTGAGTTTAACAGAGTGGGTATCGTGATGGCCCTGAGGCTTGGCATGAACATTTTGGAACTGCACGACTTGTCGAGTGTTCAAGGAATGCTGTGTTGAGTGTGGTGAAATCATGGTGAAGAGGTGTCCAGGCATCGTGGGGTTGCGGCGCCACTCCTCATTACAGATGTAGGATATCATGGCTGGGCAGACTGGTAAAACAATACAGACAGCAAACTGTGGCGGAAATAACATCAACTTTAAAACTGGATATAGTACCAGTGTATCTGAACACACAGTGCGCTGAACACTCCTAATGATGGGCCCCACAGCCGACGACCCATGCATGTGTCAATGTTAACACTATGACATTGGCAACTATGACTGAAATGCATATGTGACCATCGCCACTGGACATCAGCACACTGGCAGAGGGCTGTGTGGTCTGATGAATCCCAATACCTTCTCCATCAGCCAATGGGAGGACACGAATCCTTCATCTTCCAGGTGAACAGGTCCTTGATACCTGTACAGTGGGACAGACAAGGTGGCATTGGCTCCATTATGGTCTGGAGAACATTCATGTGGACTTCCATGGAATCAGTGTAGGCTGTGCAAGGCACCATGATGGCTAAGGAGTATTGTACACTGGTTGCAGACCATGGTAGTAAGGCAAAGGGGTGTGGCCCCACTCTGCATTCTTGCCAAATTTATGCAAGATGGCGGATCAAAGATGGTGGCTGTAGATGTGGCAATGTTGCACTGATGTTTTGACAGGAAGTTCAAATTTAAAATAGATCAACTGGCATATCTCTACTAACCTAACCCCACACCCCCTCCTCCCCTCCCCACCCTCTCCTCCCCTCCCCACCCGTATTCCCCTCCACTCCCTCATCTGGAAAGTGGTGGGAAAAGAACTCAGTCTGTGCTGGGCTGCTCGACAGGATGGCCATAAGTCCTTATTTTGTAGGCATTGCAATATATTGTTTATTTAAGCAATTTGAGTTGTCATCGACAGTAGTTCGATCCAATACGTTCACCTTGAGGTCCGGAGTCCAACCGACCTAGTTCACAACACCACCCTAAGAGGCCGCTGTTGGCCTGTTCCCCTTCCCTTCCCCCCTCTCCTCTCCTGTGATGTAATCCAAGATGGTGATCTGGGGAAAAATGGCGGGAAATTCGCTCAATCTGTGCTGAGCTACCCAAGGGGATGGACATAATTGTCTACTGTGTACTATGTGGTCAACGGATGAGATTTCTGTGCTGGAGAAGGAAGAAGTTAACAGGTATATTAGCTGTAACTATGCAGCTGAGGACTGTGTCTACAGCCACCAATGATATTTGGTGAATTTATGAAGAAGACCAATATGCTTCATCAAATAACAAAGATGAAGAAGGATGGGGCTAAATTACACTTCGAAACTCATGCTGGTAAATGCTTGTGTTGTAACTGTAGATAAAAGTCCAGTTAGCCTTCTGAAGTGGAACAGGCAAGACATTCACCCACTCTGGCGCAAGCATCTATGTGTACAACTGAGGAAATGCTGGTGATGAGCAGGGACGAATTTGATACGTGTACTACATGCAAGTGCACAGCTGACGACTGTCTCCACAGCCTCCTATAAAATTAGTGGAAAGAAGAGATAATGGATGAGTGTATGGTGAATACTTTTTGACAAATAATGGTAATGCAGCAGGATGGCATGATGATGCATTTCAGAACTCATGCAAATAGATACTTGTGCTGGAACTGCCTCATCTTTTGAAATTGTCTAACATCCCGTATCAACTTCGCGCTATTGAACAATGAACCATATGTGTTCACCTCGAGGTTTGGAGACGAACTGACATAGTTCACAACACCACCACCAGAGGGCGCTGTCAGCTCTACCCCACTACCCTCCCATCACATCATCCAAGACGGCAGTCTAGAAAAAAAAGGGTGGGAACCAATAGGAATGCTGAATCTGGTCACGTGATTGGCTTTTGCCAATAGATTGACGGTATCTGGTGATGTCATTGGAGGTGATGTAGGGCGGGCTCAAGAGCTCCATGACCCTAGTCTCACTCAATCAGCCAGCAGCAGCAGCAGCAGCATAAGAAGAAGAAGAAGAAGAATCATGAAGCATCAGCTACAGCAGGATATCCAGCAGACAGCCACATATCTATGATATTTGAGGGCGTCAGAAGCAAAGTGACATAAGTGATATTTTTGAAGAAAATGAGATAAATGCACAAATATGTTCTAGAATACTGATTCTGTTGTGAGGAAAAGTAATATACGTGACGCTCGATCCAGAGCTGCACTCTGGTGTCTGAAATCATGTACTACTTCGGCTCTGAGGTTTTGGCTCCAAGGAAAAGTAATACAAGTGCATTGTTTACATTCGTTGTGTTGCTCCTTGTTCCTGTTCGTGCATTTATTTGCCACAATGAACGAAGGTGAGTTATTGTTGATTTAATTATACAAAGTTAGTGCCTTATAGACTGAACTTATTTGGTAAATAGATTGTGAATATGTAGGAAAATCGATACAATGATGCAAGTTTGTTTTATGTGGTAATGTGTGAGGCTATGATACGATTTTGGACATTGTTTCGTGATTTACTGTGTACACCTGCGTATCCAGTGCAAGAAACGCGTAGTTGTCCTAAAATAGTGTGCAGTTATATGGAAAAAACGTACTTTTCCTAGGAAGTAGTGATAGTTTTATCAGCTTGTGATATACGCTAAATTGTCGTATTACATGAGTTACTGTGTAATTAAATACCAGATGAAAATGACGCAATGGTTTTTGTTTTATTGTAAATGGGTCCAGTTCCGATTCTTCGCATCTATCTGCAGATGATAAAGACTTCAAGCCACCGGATTGTGATCGTAGTGATAGTGATGATGAATCACTAGTAAAATCAACATCATCTCAATCTTCAGATATTGTGCATTCTAGAAGAATTTTGTCAGAAGAATCTTCTGTGTCAGAAGAAACCTCATCTTATGCTAGTGGTACTTCACCAACTGATGAGAATTCTAATAGAAGGGGAAGAAAACGCTTACCAAATCCAGTTAACCATACGTGTGAAGTTGCAAAACGGCTGCGAAATGCTCGGAAATCCTATGCTGGACACCGAGGAATAGAACATCAAGAGAAATATGTAAGACCATTCAATCACAATTGTTGATATCAACGTAACAGTAATTTTTCAGAGAGAAAGCGTGAAGAGCTATTTACTGCATATTGGGCACTTGGATCATGGAATGTACAAACTGCAGTTCTTGGAGGCTGTGTTGAACTGAAAGAACCAAAGCGAAGAAGGGGAAATGTCACAAAAAGGAAACTTAGTACTATTATAAAACTTAGTGGTGTACGCGTTTATAAAGAGTTTCTGCTAAAGACATTTGATGTATCAAATGTTCGCTTCAGTAGAGTCGTGTCCAGTATATCCATCAGCGGAGTATCACCGAAGGACCAGAGGGGCAAAGTGCACCATCAAACAAAATACATGCTTCTAAACTGCAGGTTGTTGAAGAACATATTTAGTCTTTTCCCACTTATATTTCACATTAGAGCAGGATTCAGAACCCTAACAAGAAATACCTCCTTGAAAGCCTGAATATTTCTGTAGTGTACCAACTTTACAGAGGTACGTGTGTGGAAAGAAATGAAGACCCTGTGAAGGAATGGACATACCGGCACGTTTTCAATACCCGTTTTAATTTGGGTTTTCACCGTCCTCGTACTGGTACATGCAATAAATGTGACAAGTATAACAATTTGTTACGTAGCTGTGACCCTAATAGTGATGGAGAAAAATACGTGCAGCGAGAACAGATGCTCCATCACTGCAAGGCTGAACGTGCATGACAAGAAAAGATATCTGACAAAGAAAGAGCATCAAACAGAACAATGTTGCGGTGATGTGTTTTGATTTACAGAAAACTGTACCATGTCCACGCCTTTCTACTAACAACTTCGTCAGTTGTGGACTTATAATCTTAGCATTCACAACATAGTGTCTGGCAAGGCCAATATCTATATGAGAGATGAAAGCACTAGTCGAGGATGTTGAGAGGAAATCGGTTCTTGTTTGTTGCCATTTGTAAAATCTTTGGATTGTGGCGTTAAGCACATCATAGCTTATTCAGATTGTTGTTCTGGACAAAATCTCAATGTAAATATTGCCAAATACTGGATGCATATCGTTTTTCACACACATATTGAAACAGTCCATCACAAATTCTTAGAACCTGGGCACACGTTCAACGAGTGTGATCAAGATTTTGGTCTTATTGAGAAACGCAAGAGGAATGAAACTCATGAGTACGTGCCTCAGGATTGGGCAGACGTCGTTAAAAGGTCCAGCAAACAATTCACAGTTACCCAAAATGAATCAGGCAGATTTTGTACCTATCGCTAACATGAAACTCTTGACCAAGTCATCCGTTCCACGAGATACCGAAAGGAATGTATTTGCGTGACGGTCAATTAGGTGGATTCACGTAAAAAATGAATGCCCATTTATCATGCATTTTAAGATTTCTTTCAATGATGATGCTGAATTTTATACAGCTGACTTCTCCTAACCACTTCGTGGGAGACCCCCGCAGATTACACTGAATACACTGTACAGTGCTCAGTTACCCATAACGTTTGCGAAGTGGAAGAACCTGCAAGAGCTGAAATGCTTCATTTCCGATATTCACCACGTTTTCTTTGATAATCTGAAGTATGAGAAACAATTTTCAAGTACAAAAAGCTCAGGATGTCGAGGACGACAGGAGGAGGAGGGGCAGGACAACAGGGAGAGGCAGAACGACGTTATGATGAAGAATAATGTTTTGACAGGCCTAGGGGAGTAACAACAGGCATGGAAGAAAAATGGTTCAAATGGCTCTGAGCACTATGCGACTTAACTTCTGAGGTCATCAGTCGCCTAGAACTTAGAACTAATTAAACCTAACTAAACTAAGGACATCACACACATCCATGCCCGAGGCAGGATTCGAACCTGCGACCGTAGCGGTCGCTCGGTTCCACACTGTGGCGCCTAGAACCGCACGGCCACTCCGGCCGGCGGCATGGAAGACTTAACAGATGTTGTTAGTGACATTATGGACAGTGACTACGACTAAAATGTTACCATATGTTATTTAAAATGATCAAAGGTGTACTAGTTACTGCATAATAAACTAATTAACTTGTTCACGTGCACCTGTATTACTTTTCCGCTAAACCTTTCCCATATCAAAATAATATAAGTGACTTTAGGCCCTTTGTTTACCCAGAATGGTGGTAAGAAATTGTGTCATTTTTTGTCTGCAGAACATCTAAGTTCTATAGCACACTATGTGATCAAAAGCGTCCAGACACCCCTAAAACCATACGTTTTCCATATTAGGTGCATTGTGCTTTTACTTACTGCCAGGTGCTCCATATCAACGACCTCATTAGTAATTAGACAACATGAGAGAGGAGAATGGGGCCTCCTGCGGAACTCACGGACTTCGAACGTGGTCAGGTGATTGGGTGTCACTTGTGTCATACGTCTGCATCCGAGATTTCCACACTCCTTAACATCCCTAGGTCCAATGTTTCCGATATGATACTGAAGTGGAAACGTGAAGGGACACGTACAGTGCAAAAGCGTACAGGCCGACCTCGTCTGTTGACTGACAGAGATTGCCAACAGTTGAAGAGGGTCGTAATGTGTAATAGGCAGACATCTATCCAGACCATCGCACAGGAATTCCAAACTGCACCACGATCCACTGCAAGTACTATGACAGTTATGAGGTAGGTGAGAAAACTTGGATATCATGGTCGAGCGGCAGCTCACAAAACACACACCACGCCGGTAGATGCCAAAGCCTCGCTTGTTGTAAGGTGCGTAAACATTGGGCGATTGAACAGTGGGAAAACATTGTGTGGAGCGATGAATCACGGTGCACAATGTGGCGATCCAATGGGAGGGTGTGGGTATGGCGAATGGCCCGGTGAACGTCATCTGCCAGTGTGTGTAGTGCCAACAGTAAAATTCGGAGTCGGTTGTGTTATGGAGTGGTCGTGTTTTTCATGGAGGGGTTGCACCCCTTGTTGTTTTGCGTGGCACTAACACAGCACAGACCTACATTGATGATTTAAGCACCTTCTTGCTTCCCATGTAGAAAGAGCAATTCGGGAATGGTGATTGCATATTTCAACACGATCGAGCATCTGTTCATAATGCACGGCCTGTGGCGGAGTGGCTGCACGACAATAATATCCCTCTAATGGACTGGCCTGCACAGAGTGCTGACATGAATCCTATAGAACATCTTTGGGATGTTTTAGAACGCCGACTTCGTGCCAGTCCTCACCGACCACATCGATACCTTTCCTCAGTGCAGCACTCCGTGAAGAATGGGCTGCTATTCCCCAAGGAACCTTCGAGCAGCTGATTGAACGTATGCCTGCGAGAGTGGAAGCTGTCATCAAGGCTAAGGGTGGGTCAACACCATACTGAATTCCAGCATTACCGATGGAGAGCGCCACGAACTTGTAACTCATTTTCAGCCAGGTGTCCGGATACTTTTGATCACATAGTGTATATGCAACCATTCTCTCGAGTTGAGAGCCAGACATGGCCGCAAATTTGTTCATGGTGCAGCGTATACTGATGTGCTCACCTCTCTTAACGGGATATACATACAGAAACTCTTGGAAATTTCGCCTGTACCTACCATCATTCAGTTTTCAGTGTCCGGATACTTTTGATCACATAGTGTAGACTGAACATTCGCTTGTAGATGGATGCGAAAATCCAGATTATCGTGCATAAAGTTGGAGGCACGCGCAGGGAACTAGACACGTATTACCGGACTCTTCTGAGAATGATTAGTGCATTAAATGAGTTAATTAATGGAATCGGTAAGGAAGAAGCGACTAACTTGAAAAAGTTGAGGCTTTTGAGATGTAGAGGACCTTGTTATTGAGAAGGGGGAGCAGTTATATAAAACCTCACGCTGTAGAGACGTCTGATTAGTATACACCGAGATGTCAACGAAGCAGAAAGTCATTCAGGCGCGGAAAGCCGTGAGAGAAAAATTACGGTCGCAAAGGTTGTTGGATATGTATCGACAGTAAACACTAAGTGAGACCTTCAATCCGGTTACTGAATCTCTCAGGCAGCTCTCAGCAAAAACAAAACTGCACGGACTGATAGTTTTCCAACGACGAATACTACTGAAGCAACGGTGATGGTACTGACATTGAGGATAAAGCAGTGAACAACCGAATACTGTGGTATACACACTGAAGCGCTTAAGAAACTGGTATAGGCACGCGTATTCAAATACAGAGACATGTGAACAGGCAGAATATGGCGCTGCGGTGGGCAACGCCTATATGAGATAACAAGTGTCTGGCGCAGTTGTTAGATCGAATACTGCTGCTACAATGGCCGGTTCTCAAGATTTAAATGAGTTTGAACGTGGTGTTGTAGGTGGCGCACGAGCGATGGGACACAGCATCTTCTATGAAGTGGGAATTTTCCCGTACGACAATTTCACGAGTGTACTGTGAACATCAGGAATCCGGTAAAACATCAAATTTCGGACATCGCTGCAGACGGAAGAAGATCCTGTAACAATTGGACCAATGACGACTGAAGATAATCGTTCAACGTGACAGAAGTGCAATCCTTCCGCAGATGGCTGCAGATTTCAATGTTGGGCCATCAACAAGTGTCAGTGTGCGAACCACTCAACGAAGCATCATCGATGTGGGCTTTCAAAGCCGAAGGCCCACTCTTTTATCCTTGATGACCGCACGACACAAAGCTTTACGCCTCGCCTGAGCCCGTCAACACTGACATTGGACTGTTGATGACTGCACACATGTTGCCTGGTCGAATGAGTCTCGTTTCAAATTTGTATCGAGCGGTTACGGGTATGGAGACAACCTCATGAATTCATGGACCCTGCATGTCAACAGGTGTCTGTTCAAGCTGGTGGAGGCTCTGTAATTATTTGGGGTGTGTGCAGTTGGAGTGATACGGGACCCCTGAAACGCCTAGATAGGAATCTGAAAAGTGACACGTACGTAAGCATCCTGTCTGATCACCTGTATTCATTCACGTCCATCGTGCAGTTGTTTGGACTTGGGCAATTCCAGCAGGACAAAGCGACACCCCACACGTCCAGAATTGCGAGAGTGGCTCTAGGAACACTCTTCTGAATTTAAACACTTCCGCTGGCCACCACACTCCCCAGACATGAACATTAATGAGCAAATGTGGGATGCCTTGCAACGTGCTGTTCAGAAGAGACCTCCACCCCTTCATGCTCTTACAGATTCATGGACAGTCCTGCAGGGTTAATGATGTCAATTCCATCCAGCACTGCTTCAGACGTTAGCCGAATTCAAGCCACGTCGTGCTGTGGCTCTTCTGCGTGCTCGCGGGGCTCCACAAGTTATTAGGCAGGTGTACCAATTTCTTTGGTTCTTCAGTGTATATTATGACGACCACAACGAGCTAATAGGTCGGCTACATCTGATCATGGCATCAGCTGCTGCAGGTAATACAGCTCACTCGAATGAGGCTGTTTCAACTATCTCTGAGCTTAGAGAGAATGTAGGTGATTTGGTACGTATCTCAAAATACACGACAGCATTTGAGAAATAATACCTTCCAAATTGGTCAACATAGATATTTACAGTTTCAAAGGTGTAAAGAACGAATCCTAGAACTTATATCTTGAAGGACAGTAAAGCTGAAGAAACTGCAGGTTGCTTCTGTACCGAGGAGTTGCAGAAAAGCTTAGAACCGGCTGTGTTTTTCTTGGAGAGAGTCATAAGACGTCGGGGAAATAGAGCACTAGTCAAATGACTTGGTTTTCCTGCAGCTCAAAACTGTTATATTTATGCTAAAGATTTGCTATATAGTGGGGTCCGGAGTCCGCAAGCACGGCAGTAGCATAACATGCTTTTGAGGAAGTGGTGGTATTCTAGACAAACTGCTAGTGGAATTACATATTCCGGGATATAACTACAGTGAATCTGGAACAAAGCTTCAAGAGCTCTTGGCGGTAGGTGATAAGGCGATTAATCTGCTTGAAGATGCGTGTATGAAACACGGCATTGGGTACGCTGCAAATAAATGTCTCCCAAGTTGTCACATTGCAGATAGGCTTTTAGCTGACAAGGCTAAGGCGATATGCAGAAGAAAGGATCTGATAAGGCTAAGGTGATACGCAGAAGAAAGGATATTGATACAGGTCAACGCAATGCAGCATTTGCAGTTGATAAAACCATGCATCGAAAAATTTAATTGTTTCTAGGAGTGAGTAATTTCAAGCGAGTTATGAATGCTACATGTTGTACACTAAAGGCGAAGAAGAAGTGTGGGAAGCAAAAGTGTTTGAAGAACTGTATCCCGACAGCATTGTATGCAGCTAAAAACGCTCTGAAGCGAAGGGAGCAGGAAGAAGATGAGGATCAGTTAAAGCACCTCGATTCTACCAATACCCAAAACGTCTGGTGGTTTTCTTCCATTCCTCGTCCCAGCCGTCTCAGCTCTCTTGGCTGTAAGGCCCTCGCTGGTGGTGCTGCAACTGTTAGCTCGAACAGTCAGGAACGCCCAGAACTCCCAATCGCAGTTAGCAGAAGCAAGGAGACATAACAGCATGATGGAAGCCGCAGCCATCGGAAAGGGACTATACTTGAAACGGTACAGGAATGTACTTAGTATACTCACAAATAAAAAAAGCTCATTAGCAATCCTACCAGATAGGGCACTTACAAATAGTGGTCTTCTTAAGCTTTTTAGAAAAAAATCAACATTCCAAGATTCCGTGGTGTGTTTATGCGGAATAATTACCGAGTAACTGGTGAAAGTGGTACTGTAAATTTAGATGTTACTGGAGGCCCCGGTACCCCTGGGTGTCATATGTTATGAAAAATGCTAATTCCGTCTACTATTTCGACTTTTTTGGTGACCTGCAACCGCCAGAAGAATTGCAACATTACATCACTCACAGAAGATATGTCTTCTACAATTTTCTGCGCTATCGGGATTTTAATACACACCTCTGCGGACATCTATGCATCATGTGTCACTTGACGTTTACAAAGAAGAAGAAGAAGAATATATAAGGAAGAGCTTTAAGGTTCAGATGCAATGTCGTACACTTTGACTTTAAAAGAACGACCATCTGTATTACGTACAAATTACTTACCACCAATTGATTTTAGCATGGGTGAAAGGAGTATTGCATTGATTGGACTGGAGACGTACAACATCATCGCAGATATTACGGAGGCTAACAACAAACTGCTTCTGAATGTTAATGGTGGAAAGGAAATCGTAGGGATAGAACCTGGCGCATACGACATCGCCGATTTAAACGAAGTCCTAAAACAGTCTGGAAAACGTATTGGGCTACGTGCAAACATCAATACACTTAAATTTGAAATAAGGACTGTGAATACAACGACTGACTTTACCCAGAAAGGTTCGATAGGACGTATACTGGGTTTCACAAAAGGACAGGTCTTGAAGTAAATTTTACAAGTCAGATCAGACTGTGGACATACTGTCTGTCAGCACAGTCTGAGCCGAGTGTAGCACTGCAACGAACTCCTATCTCAACGACAGTCTGATTCATACTATTTACGGAGTTGGTTCAAATGGCCCTGAGCAATATGGGACTTAACAACGGAGGTCATCAGTCCCCTAGAACTTAGAACTACTTAAACCTAACTAACCTAAGGACATCACACACATCCATGCCCAAGGCAGGATTCGAACCTGCGACCGTAGCGATCGCACGGTTTCAGACTGCAGCGCCTAGAACCGCTCGGCCACTCCAGCCGGCATTTACGGAGTGTTTCCCTCAGTTGCAACAGGGTATAAGATTGTTGAGACTCCCGTCAATGCAATATACTTTACAATGACAGTTCAGACACTGGACTATTCGGAGTTGCGTACTGTGGATCAGAATAATCAACTTGTTTGCTTTCGCGATGAGGAAAACGTTGAACAATTGCATCTAAGGCAGGATGGGCTTACGGTATAAAACCAGTGTACGAAATCCACAGCACGCCACTTCGCTCTGAACTGCAAAATGATAACATATACGAACTACAAGTTTCTTAAATCAGTTGGCTTGAAACTTTGGAATCACGTCCGCACATAACAGAACCAGTCCAGTAGTATATTATGAGCGAATTATATGTCGGGAATACTTATCGCATAAATCTTATGCTTCAACCATATTTAACAAGAATGATGAAATTAGTATTTTCATCCAGCACCAAGACGCACTGACCCTTCCGTGCAAGACATCATACATTTGGAAGAATAATTCAAGAAAACCGACTGCAGTGCTGCTGTGGAATCCAAGCTTACACGTAATGCTTTAGCATCCCTGCTTCAAGGGATACGCTATATACTCAGTGGGTCTGAGATCGACCTTACACGCAGTTTCGACATAACATCAACCCTTAAAGCATATGTTTCTGCATCACCAAGGGATCTGAATGGTTTAGAAAATGCAGGAAGGTTCGTAGACATTCCGGTGGATAGAATAGTTGCAAAGTACAAATGATTTACTGCATTCATACGTCTAAAATTGCGTGTGGGCTACTTTGAGGACATGAAGCAGATTATCACGAATGCTAAACAGGAACTCATTCTGGTTTGGAGTGCGACAGATAATAGCTTATACATTCCAGCAGCTCGAGAGTAGCATATGATCACAATCAGCGAGATAATATGTAAAATGCCTCTCACGAGGAGCGTTTGAAGCTTTCAAAAGTTCTGGATTCCGGTACATATCTATCACTAATATTCCGCTCTTGGGAGATTTATGAGTGCCCAGTGCTACCGCCTGCAAGCAGACAAACATAGGCTATAAAACTCTTCGCAGCTAGAGACGCCTAGATTCATCATACTTGCGTTTCAGACTGATAGAAGAGGGAATATAACAAATGACTTCACTGTATTCGACAACTGCCACTACTGCCACTTAACTAATGCCAGGGTCTACTTGAATTCAGAATTCTACCTATATGACAATTCACACCTGCAGTAGGATGAAAATATATACATTCTAGCATATGACATATGTGCGAGGTTTCGTGCTTCATACTATGAAAGTGCTGAAGAAGAGCAGGCTGTTGTGGCCGAGCGGTTCTAGGCGCTTCAGTTTGGAACCGCGCGACCGCTACGAGTCCTGCCTCGGGCATGGATGTGTGTGCTGTCCTTAGGTTAGTTAGGTTTAAGTAGTTCTAAGTTCTAGGGGACTGATGACCTCAGATGTTAAGTCCCATAGTACTCAGAGCCATTTGAACCATTTTGCTGAAGAAGAAGGAGGAGGGTGTCTACTTAGTCCATGGAAATTCAAGGAGCTATCACCGATCATTGTAATAGACTGCTCAAAACAGAACTAAATAATTAAGTCTGGACCTACAGATGTATGAATTGAGTTTGAATCTTCAGCAAATTTCCCGGAACACACGGCAGCATATACTCTAGTTCTACATGACCGTGTGATTATCTGCTGTCCTCTTACAAGTGTTATGCAACGAGCTGTATAAATGAACAGGTGCTGCGCCATACCCAGAGCATTTCACAGTGGTGTCTCAAGGTGTGAACATCATTGCAGACGTTCAGTGTTTGTATAATGATGATCGTAGACAGTTCATATTTAAAGATGTTGCATGCATAGCATACACAGTCGATGCCGGAATAATAGAGACATTATCAGCAAATGCTGCATCACCGAGGTCTTTCAAGGATGTGAAGTGCACTAAATCACGGAAGAGTGCAAAGTGCTTAACACATTTGTACCACGAAATTCAGTGGGATGATCCTGGTACATCCTATAAAGATATGGTGACGTCGCTTCGATTATTTGACCACAAGGGTATCATCATCTACGTAAAGGGGAAGAAGAACATCTCACGGATGCGTCGAATCTTCAAGTTTGCGGCCACTCAAGATGGGTTCCTGCTGTCCATCGACTCAAGAAGAAGATGTGTGAAAATAGTGTAACTGTGTCTGCTTAGGGCAATGTAAAATTGCTTTTAAGTTGGATGAGAAATAAATGAGCTTTTACCTCATATATTGTGTATTATTTCTCTTCACTCTATTCCCACTTTGATAGTATGCAGTTTCGTCCAGGTACTATGTCTGTGGTTTCTTCAAGCGCAGGAGATATAATTTTAGACATGTTTGCTATGTGTATTTGTAAGTAGACTTGGTCACGTGCCTCCTGCCAATTCGTGCAGCACGAAAGACGTAATTCCACGCAAACATTTTATGTATTTTGCTATCTATCACCTTAAACTTCACCTCCTTAATACCACATATCTTCAGAAAAACTAAAGTCATTTGTATCATGCACATCCTTTATATATTTATACACAATGCAGTAGGGGATGGCTTTTTTTGCAAATAACAACAAAGACGTATGGTATCGATTTTTTTCGTTTATTCAGTTCACACAAATACAATATCGTTCTTGAGATTACAATTCAGTTCTTGAGGTACGGTTCAGTTCTTGAGGTACAATATAGTTCTTGAGGTACAATTTGACTCTGTTATTTGAAGGCAGAGATATTTTTAAGTTAAATGTTATAACAGTAACGCTGGTTGAGAATCTTTATTACAGTTTTTTCCAATAGCACTGGAGGAGAATGTTTAAAATTTTTTCAGATGTTTAAGTCTATGCTAAAAAATAATGTAGAAATACATTTTTTTTTACTACTACTACTTCCACAGTCCCAGTAACATAGCTTTTAGAGTAATTTTGATAGACTGTGTACACTTAGAAACTAATTTTCATAGCCCCAATAGCAAACGTTCTTACAATAATTCTGATGAGCTGTGAGTTGTATAGATATATACACTTGAAAACTAAGCTGTCTTGGATGGCTAGCGGCAGGAGAAAAACTTAAAAACTACTTTATTTACAAGACGCACATTATATATATATATATATATATAATGTGAACAAAAGTATCTGGACACCCCCAAAAACATACCTTTTTCATATTAGGTGTATTGTGCTGCCACCTGCTCCCAGGTACTCTCATATCAGCGATCTCAGTAGTCATTATACATCGTCAGAGAGCAGAATGGGGCACTCCACAGAACTCACGGACTCCGAGCGTGGTCAGATGATTGGGTGTCATTTGTGTCATACGTCTGTACCCGAGATTTCCACACTTCTAAACACCTTTAGGCCCAACGTTTCCGATGTGATACTGAAGTGGAAACGTGAAGGAACACGTACAGCACAAAAGCATTAAGGCCGACCTCGTCTGTTGACTGACAGAGACCACCGACAATTGAAAGGATCGTAATGTGTAACAGGCACACATCTATCCAGATCATCACACAGAAATTCCAAACTGCATCAGGATCCACTGTAAGTACTATGACAGTTAGGTAGGAGGTGAGAAAACTTGGATTTCATGGTCGAGTGGCAGCTCATAAGCCACACATAACGCTGGTAAATGCCAAACGACGCCTCGCATGGAGTAAGGAGCGTAAATATTGGACGACTGAACAGTGGAAAAACTTTGTGTGGAGTGACAAATCACGGTGCACGATGTGGCGATCCGATGGCAGGGTGTAGGTACGGAGAATGTCCGGTGAACGTCATCTGCCAGCGTGTGTAGTGCCAACAGTAAAATTCGGAGGTGATGGTGTTATGCTGTGGTCATGTTTCTCATGGAGGGGTTACCCCTTGTTGTTTTGCGTGGCAATATCACAGCACAGGCCTACATTGATGTTTTAAGCACCTTCTTTCTTCCCACTGTTGAAGAGCAATTCGGGGATGGCGATTGCGTTTTCAACACGATGGGGCACCTGTTCATTATGCACGGCCTGTGGCAGAGTAGTTACACGACAGTAACATCCCTGTAAGGGATTGGCTTGCACAGAGTGCTGACCTGAGTCAAATGGTTCAAATGGCTCTGAGCACTATGGGACATCAGAGGTCATCAGTCCCCTAGAACTTAGAACTACTTAAACCTAACTGACCTAAGGACATCACACACAACCATGCTCGAGGCAGTATTCAAACCTGCGACCGTAGCAACAGCACGGTTCTGAACTAAAGCGCCTAGAACCGCTCGGCCATCGCGGCCAGCTGACCTGAATCCTATAGAACATCTTTGGGATGTTTTGGATGCCGACTTCGTACCACGCCTCACCGATCGACATCGATATCATTCCTCAGTGCAGCACTCCGTGAAGAATGGACTGTCATTCTCCAAGAAACCTTCCAGCAGCTGATTAAACGTATGACTGCGAGAGTGGTTCAAAAAATGGCTCTTAGCACTATGAGACTTAACTTCTGAGGTCATCAGCCCCTTGAACTTAGAACCCATTAAACCTAAGGACATCACACACATCCATGCCCGTGGCAGGAACCGAACCTGCGACCGTAGCTGCGAGAGTGGAAGCTGTCATCAAGGCTGTGGGTGGGCCCCAACACCATATTGCATTTCAGCATTGCCGATGGAGGGTGCAACGAACGCCGGCCGCGTGTGGCCGAGCGGTTCTAGGCGCCTCAGTCTGTAACCGCGTGACCGCTACGGTCGCAGGTTTGAGTCCTGCCTCGGGCATGGATGTGTGTGATGTCCTTAGTTTAGTTAGGTTTAAGTAGTTCTAAGTTCTAGGGGACTGATGACCTAAGATGTTAAGTCCCATAGTGTTCAGAGCCATTTGAACCAGTCTCTTTTTTTTTTTTTTTTTTTTTTTTTGCAACGGACGTGCAAGTCATTTTCAGCCACCAGAGCGGGTCACCAAATTCGATAAGAACTTTGTTGCTGTGAAGACGGCGAAGAGTGCAGGTGGGAAAAAAATAAAAAATAAAAAATAAAAAAAATTTAAAAAATCCGAATGCATAAACAAAAAAAAAACAATACATTTATATTGCCGCGTGGGATTAGCCGAGCGGTTTAAGGCGCTGCAGTCGTGGACTGTGCGGCTGCTCCCGGCGGAGGCTCGAGTTCTCCCTCGGGCGTGTGTGTGTGTGTTTGTCCTTAGGATAATTTAGGTTAAGTGGTGTGTAAGCTTAGGGACTGATGACCTTATCAGTTAAGTCCCATAAGATTTCACACACATTTGAACATTTTTTTATATTTGTATTATTTGTGTATTTATTTATTCAAACACAATTGATGTGTTATGCTTTCTTAATTTTTTTATTTTTTTATACACATGGTGCACATCCTCACACAAATAAGTTTCGTAAATTCTACTGCAGTTTTCGCCGTCTCCACAGCAACAAAGTTCTCATCGAATATGGTGACCCGCCTAAAATTTGATCTGGCAATGAATTTTATTACGCCATAATGCCCATCCCATTTGGTTCTAATCAAAATTTCACGCCATGCCCTCAAATTCTCCGTTGTTTTGCCGAATATTTAAGTATTCATTAAGTTATAAACATCTTACTCAATTTCACACATTGCGGAAGCTCACTGTATCATATTCAGATCAATATACTCCTTTAACCAGGGGGACTGCTTGAAGGAGTTAACGTGGGTGATTCCAATCAGCTCCATTCCCAAGCTGAGACAGTGCTGGAGATTACGATAATGAATAATGTATCTCCACTTATTCCCCAGCATTAACATCAGTTTTGGGGTGGATCCTCCTCACGGAATTAGTTGCTCTGGATACAGCAGTAAATCGGCGTGCGCATCATGCAAACTAGTAGGGTGCATTAAGCAAACTAATAGGGTATGTGTGTTCTGCCTCCGCCATATACCTTACATCAGAATCAGCTGCCATACGCTCAATGGCTTTTCCACCTAATCCCTTGCATTCCTCGAACCCATCGAAACTCACCAATAGGGAGTGATGGTTGCATGACGTGCCTGTATAAGTTATTTACATCCAAATAAATTATGTAACTCGAATCAAGGGATGCGTTGAACCTGTCACCCATCCGTGGGTTATTTGCCGTTGCATGCCTATGGACACATTGGCAAAGTCCCCCGCGGATCCCTCGCTCAAAGAGAAAAAGAATTTCAGCATCGGTCAATAATGCGATGCTGCACTTTGTTTTCTTGAGCATTGTGCCCCAAGACAACCCAGATGCCCTGCAATAAAAGGCGGAATCCAGAGAATATGTGGTCATGCCTTGACTCCGGAATTTCTTGAAAACGTCCGCAAGCAAGCGCACTTTTGTGTCCATGTAAAGCCATGCGTACTCTCCTAAAGTGGAGATGTTGAATTCCTGCCAGACATTCACAGCATGCCTACACTCTGTATCCGTGATGACATCGCCTGTAAGGTTGCTGGAGAACGCAGTCATGTCGGGTAGCCTGGTTTCGTTGGGTTTTGCCATATTATCCACATACTCGTATGGGAAAAGCCCCTTCCTACCTACAAGTTGAAACTTTTCGTCGTCGGGAAATGCAGCTCGAGTGATATGCATATCCCCTCGAGGTAGAGTTTCAACTAGTTTCTGGAGTGGCGCCTGCATAAAACGTATCGTGTTAAGGAAGCAGAGCGTTATTCTTGGCGTCATTCGTTTGGAGATGGAAATTTATTTCTCGACGCTCTCAGGTAGGGCAATGACCTGATTCGTCCCCAGCCAAAATTAGCCAAGTCCTCAACTAGAAAGTGAGCATCATATCCACTTAAATTATGGAAGGAAACGCGTATGTGCCTTAGTAGCTGGTACATCAAATTGCACGAATTGTGAGTTGCACCACGGAACTTCATTGTAAGATGACAGTGGTCCCCATCAGAAGTTTCCGTTTTTCTGTCTAACGGCAGCCCGCAAATGTGACAGTCAACCGTGTTATTGTACAAATATTCATTGTCCTTCTGTTTCGTCACGGGAACGTTGTCGCTGTAGAGTTTAACAACCTTCCATGACAGTATTCCGAGCTCAGTGAGCAGCCAAACTGCAGGATTACATCCGACTTATTATTTATAGCGGTTAAGAGTTGAATCATAGGACGATACAATCTGGTACGCTGCCGCATATGGTACGTGTTTTTCTGTAAAGGGACATGTGAGGTGACCTCCACAGCGGGTCACAGGAGCGAGGAGGCACTGAAAGTCGGCGCATACTACAAACGGGCATCACTACTGGTGGTCAGCATTTTTAAACTTAATGAATTTGTTTTCCTCAGTAGGCATAATGACACTCACCGGATCATTGGAAGCGTACTCGACTAGATGCACTGCTAGTAACCTGTCTGAAGAAAAGGCATTGAGGCACCTTAAGGAAATATGCGTTTTACACTTTCGGTTACACAACTGAGAGGACAGAAGTCGGGACATGTCTTTGATCCAAACATAATGATAATTATCGCCTTCAGAGAAGAATAGCATGTTTACATGGATCTCATGCTCACCGACAGATTCTGAGAAATAGAGAGGACCGGCGGCTATATGCTTGTCATGCTCGACTGGCTTGCTTTTCCTCTCCAGGCCACAAACATGAACCGATATGCTGGTATTCTGCACCTCAAATTAGGGTATGTTCTGGAACTTGACGGGGAACTCGATACGATCAAAGTTATAATACCTAAAAATATTATCACCTACATGGTATGTAACGGGACGCTTAGGATGATTGCTACGATTGTAATTTCTCTCGCAAGCCAGGACTGACCATGCAAAACAAGCCTGATCCTTTCTATTTTCGACATTAGTGCATAACTGTTTATTAGCTATATCCTTAGGGCGTTTGTTATAGCTAGACCCTCCATTTACCGGATCATAGACATGTGTATGGATGTCCAGGTGTAGTACTCGGCTGAGTGCTTTAGCTGACCATCTCACTTCCATCTCGGAAAATCAGGGCAGTATAGTACTCAAGGTGGATTCACGAAACCACTCGGCGATTGACGTGCTCCGTGTTATCACGCCATTTTACCAATAATGATAATGAAGACTTGTCTCTTCAGCGCCAGAGGCAACTCTGGCGGGGGTGCAATAGTTCGACGCAGAGTACTGCACTGCGTTTAATGGCGAGATACCGCGGATCATTGACTGCTTTGACGAGCTCCGTTTGCCGTGCGGGATTAGCCGAGCGGTCTGAGGCACTGCAGTCATTGACTGTTCGGTTGGTCCCGGCGGAGGTTCGAGTCCTCCCTCGGTCATGGGTGTGTGTGTTTGTCCTTAGGATAATTTAGGTTAAGTAGTGTGTAAGCTTAGGGACTGATGACCTTAGCAGTTAAGTTCCATAAGATTTCACACACATTTGACCATTTTTTTGACGAGCTCCGTTTCCGCAACAGAAAGGCACCCTATTAGAAACTCGACATGGCCGTGGTACCCTCTTGCTGGATTCTCGATCCTTGTGAACGAGATACGCTCCACCAAGGCGTCTGCAATCATCGAGTACTCTAACTGCGGTGTGGTGTCACTGACCTGATGTCCTGCCACTAGCCACAGGATCATCTCTATTACTAAATAAAGCTACTTCTAGAGGGCGATGGGATCCATCCTGTTGATGATGGAGTCGGCGAGGTGCACAGGGATATATGCACCTTTCGTACACGACGATCATTTTGACGAAGCTGAGAAGGAGAATAAGGTGGCACTACCGGCTCAGACCAGTGGGAACAGCCTGGTTGTGGCGACGGCTGCCGATGCTGCTGCTGCTGCTGTAGGCCTGACCCGCTAGCCTGAGGGGTGGTACCTCCTTACTTTATCCAGAGACGCGGTGCTGGGGCGGCTGTGGCGGCCGCGGTGGCGGCTGCGGCCACTCGCGCGGCGACTAGCGGCGCCCTTGCTGGCGAAGTGTGTCGCACAAGACTTCGCCTTAATGTTACAGGGTTCACCGTCACCGGTACCCACATCATAGTGTCCTGTAGCCGCTGTAGAAGAGAGAAAGAATAACGAACACAGTTGTGTACAACGTTGTAGACATTGTTTGTCGCTGCTGCTGCAAGGAAAGAAAGAACACTGATTATCTGTAAGTGGAGTGAGTAATTACCTTTCACGCTCTGGGTGCTCGTCAGGTATCTCTACTAGCCTTTCAGAAAACTCATCCTCCAAAGGGGCCAGATCGCGCTGCCTTTGCAGCTCTTCGTCTAGGATTTCTTGACCCATTCAGGTATCTCGTCCTCGTCGGAATCGTTATGGTGCCGACGATCTGTCCTGTCTACAACAACAAGCACAAACAAACAAAAATTACTATTATCTTCTTCCACCTATAGGACTGCTCTACTGTCTCACTGGGTGCCGGAAATTGCTGCTGCATTTGATGAATAGCCTCCAGCTGCCTGTCTAGAAAGTCTAGCCTCTCTAGAATTCATAGCTACTACTACACAGATATTTTTTCTATATTTACGCGACTGTGGGCGCTGTGTACTCGCTGCTTGTGGCTGTTCCACAGTATATGGCCGGCGATTTTTTCAGCCTCCCACACTGCCTGCAGCTCGAGCTGCATTTTCACCATGTGAGCTGTAACAAGAACAAGTATGAAATGGGAAACAAACCAACGATACAAAAAACAAATTACACTGCTACTAATATGAATTTTTTTAATACTCACGTGGCAGCTCTAGTTGCATGCTCTCCATAGGGGACTGGACCTCAAAAGGGAGAGTTCCCTGTGGTCCAGCCTCCTCCTCCTCCCACTCCCGTCTACCATCGAAATCTAAGATAAAATTCTGGAGTTGCGCTGTAAAACTAGGAAAAGAAACTGAGTTACCGAAGAGACTTTTTTTAACACACTAAATTTTTTCCCGATTTCTACACCATAACCACATATTCACAGAAACAAATTATTTACTTACATGGCAGTTTATATTCTTCTTCTTCTTCTACAATTCTACGTCGTTTGCCGCTATAACTGATAGTGCTTGTGAAACGTCCCCTTAGAACAATTATACAGGACTGTGCTTAAACTGACACACAATATTTTGTTAGCGCAACGCAATCTGACTTTCAAAATTCCCTACAAAAGAATGGCCCTGACTAACATTAAACTATACCCTTCACAAATCACTTACCTCACAAAAATCTTCGCTGCTCAAGCTACTGCAATACAGCGAGCGCCACTACTGCCAGCTAAATAAAAGATTCAAACTACTGAAGGCACTAACTACTGATAGGGGTAGTTAGCAAATGAAAGATATTAATAGAGAGCAAACAATGTATTTACCTTAATATCATCACAAATCATAATATATATATATCAGTTCATGACAAACTGCAAACCTCCGCCATCTCTCTCCCCACATCCACCACTGCTGGCGGCTCACCTCCAACTGCGCAACGTTACGCGCTGTTCACAGCCAGCTGCCGCTGCCCAACACTACAATGGCAGACAACAATGCAAACTAGCCACAGACTGCACACAGCACAGCCAGTGATTTTCATATTGAGCGCTACGTAACGTTGCCAATAAGAAAACATAAACAGCCTACTTACATAGAGAAAACATAAACAGCCTACTTACATAGCCCCCATGCTCCCCACAAAAATTTTTACAAATGGTGTTGGGCACTGGCCAATACAGATTTGACAAAAATTTTTCACAATTACAGTAACAAAGATATAAAATGCACACACTTATTAATATTATGTTGGTCAAAAGATCAAAATTTCTCACAGTCCATAAAGACAGTCCACATTGTTCATCACAGTAAAAATGCAGAGTTTTTCTCAAAGTCCAAGCAGTAAAAGAAAATGCACATAGAAGTAGTGGATTTCCATGCAGTCTTGAAGAAGTAGTGTTGACCTTCCAACGGAAAGACAGTGCTGACTCTCGACATGCAGACAGGTAATGGGCCACAACAGAGCAAACCCACAGCAGAGTCAGTCGTAGTTTGGAAGAATATTGGTAGGTAGGTCATCACAGAGCAGACCCACTGGAGTCCTGGTAGAGATTGTGGTATTGGTGGGCCACCAGAGGTGCAGACCCACTGCAGTCCTTGTAGAAATAATGGCGTTGGTAGGTCATCATAGATGCAGACCCACTGTAGTCCTTGTAGAGATAATGGTATTGGTGGGCCACCAGAGGTGCAGACCCACTGTAGTCCTGGTAGAGACGGCCAGCAGCCATCCGTTGCGACTGTGCAGGTGCACAATCACCATCGAAGATTCTTGCAGAGAATATAGCAAGTCCATAAACCACCACTTGTGCACTCAGAAAGTTTTTCTTTTAATTGTCCTTAGAACCAGCAATGCTGTTATCCAGTCCCTTGCTGAATTACCAACACACGTGCAAACACTATCAGTCCCTACTTCTCACATATTGTCCATATACTATGACCAACAGAAACGTGTGCAGTGAAATGTAACTAACAAGTTAATAATGTCATGAACTGGTGACAATTACAATTTTATAACATAAGAATACAATTACAAAGGTACAAAATACATCATTAAAAACATAATAATACAGATAACATTTGTAGTACAGGCTTTACAAAAGAATAGAAATAAACATATACATGAGTGTTACAAAAATAGTGACATAAGTACATACATAAAATAATGAGAATAGTTTTCGAAACATTAATTTCACACATGAACATTGAAACAGAACAGAATTGTAAACAACTTTACAAAGAAAATAACATATTATTAATGCAACTTATATTTGAGGATAACAGTATTCCTCCTCATAGTGAATATAGCTTAGTATTAGAAGAGAAAAAAATTCTATGAAACAGTACACAGAGAGAGGAAGAAAACAAATACTCAAGGGTACACAAACACATAGTGGGATAACACCAATAGGAAAGGACAGGGTTCGTTTTCAGTGTAACATTTGGTACTGCAGTCCAACCCAAAACTTCATATATCTTTCCTCTTATTTCATCCTTTGTTTCCACCAAAAAAATTCTATCTAAGCATGCTTTCTGTATTTATATGTTCACACATTTCTTACCTCAACATTTATTTCCAAGAAAATCCTACCTAAACCTGTTTTCTCAATGCATTTCTTCCAATTCATCGCAACTCATTCTCTTAGAGGCTACCCCCTCTTAAGCTAACTTAAATCTACTGAGCTCAGATGCTAAACTAAGGGACGAGGCAATGCAGCATCACATAACAATTAATATAAACAGCAATTACCAAAAAATTGGAAAATTGCAAAGCAAGCTACCGTAAATCTAAATTAACAGATAAAATGCAAAATTACAACTAATATGAGCCAATGTGCAGCAACATGAAAAATCAATGAGTAGTAAAATTGGCTTAGCAGAGTAACACAAATTAAAGTTCAGTAGCACTATGCCTGGCAAACAGCAGCTTATATCTAAATATGACATAGCTCAAGAAGAAAAAATATTACAGTAAAAACAACAATGCAGATAAGGGAAATGTATATTCACATCTTAATGTCTATGTAATTAAAGTGGTGCACCACAACAACTTATTGTAAAAGAAATATTACCATGTACTTGAAAAGAATATTATGTATGCAGTTACTAGTTCCTTCTTATTGTTCTTTCCTTTCCAAGTGCTCCTTTTTTAAAGAATGTGGATCATAAAATAATTATTTAATAGATCTGTTGACAGAAAGTGTTCACATTAGCAAATGCATTTTATTTTATAAAAGCAATGCTGCAACACAGCTGGAAACCAGATATCAAGTGAAATAAGCAATTACGCAAACCAAAGCATAAAAACATCATTCAATAGTCATGTGACATTTCATAAGTTAGTAGAAATTCTCTCAACTCTCGTAGAAAGACGCTTGTCGTAATCAGGTGTGCAGATGTACGAATATTTCCCATCAATTCATAAGCATTTCAGTAATTAGCACAAAGTGCGAGTAATCATATGTTTTCAAGTAACGAGGGTGTCGCATTAGCGATGAAAGGCACACCCTAATGGCTTGTTCTCCAGGTGTTTTCCTGTGCTCTGAAAGGCACGCGCTAATGGCTTTTTCTCCAGGCGTCTGACACAGCTGGGTGCCCACGACGCATTATGTGTAGGTGGTCCGTTAACTTTCTTACGGAAATATTTACGACAGCAGTTTCCGCTACAGAGACAGTCGCACATAAAAATATTTCACAGGTCAAGAATTAGCGTTGCAAATCTGTAGAAACAAAATCCTATAAATATAAGTGTCCAAAAAAAATATTGGTCAGCATTGTGATACAGTCACACATTTCATAACTCTTAAAGTACGTTTCTTGGTTTCCAACATCCTTTTCATAAATCAGAGTCCCTAAACACTACTCATTATTCCTTACCTCATTATACATATACATATTCGTCGACACTTCTTCAATATTTCATCATGAGAAATACGTAGCATAATAAACATTCCTCAACAACATAATACACATCGTCGTCGTAATAATAACATCATAACACTTCAGTCAAATCTCAAAATCGTCGTAACTTCCTCCAATAATTTCTAAGCCTAAAATAATTCTCTGCTCATGTCAAAAGTGTCAGCTGCCTCAAACGTACTTTAAAAATCATGATATCATACCAAATACATCATTCAAAGCTCTCATAGTATCACAATGATTCCGAAAAAATATGAACAGTTTACAAAGTACAGACAAAATACAGTTTCATAAGTGTGAAGTTATCCAACGGTGTAATTGCGTAAACATCTGTCACTGATGTAGTAAAAAACATGTTTATCTCTCAGTTAAATGATCAGATAGCTGTGTAATTTGTGTGTTAGAGAAATATGGTACCGATGTGTAAAGTTGTATAAGCAAATACCATATTAGCTAGGGCTCCTTGTGCTTGCCAAACACATGGTACACAAAGTAAGCGTGTACCCCCCTGAGGATTAATGTAATTATACCCTCAGGTGTTACAGATTACAGCAATGAAATGAAATGTATCACTGAAAACCTTTGTATCAATGTACTTCAAATATCTTTAAAACATAAATGTTTTAAGTACAAAATTAATCACTCAAATACGTGTCCTGTAGCGCTAAATGTGCATATTGTTGTAAGATAATCTCTGTGAAAGTGTCGTAGTTATTTTCCTCCAAAAGCTAAGTTCTGCAGAAGCCAATGTACTTACCTCATGATAAACAAAGTGAAATGCTTTGCGTATAGATATCATACTTATTACGCTTATTGCCGTGATGAAGAAAGTACTGTGCTGTAACGTATTGTTGTGCTACAGAAAAGGCTGTCTCCTTGTAGCTATACCATAAAAGTTACTACTAAAACATGTTTTACTTTCCAGAATAATACAGAAAAACTGTGCAGATATAAAACAGAAACACCGCAAAATCAACATTGTAAATTGTCACTCATTAGTAGCGTCGTGATAAAATCGTGTAGCTGTCACATAAACTAACCTCTGTGTCATCTGGTATCTCTCAGAAAGCACTTTAAATTCAGAATGTATTTTCAAATAAACCAAAATGTAGCATTAAAATCTCATTAGCAGTACTGGTATATGTTCTAAGTATGTAAGCCTTATATTCATTACGTAATCGTGCAACTAACAAGGAGGAATGTATAAATAACAACACTGTGTCGTCTGTTCGCAATAACAATGCATTAGCAATTACTTGTCTAAGTTACCTATGTTCTTGACTGGATGGTTAGTTAGCTTTTAAACATAGTTGCATGTTAACAGTTTCTCAGTGTGACAAATTGTACAAGTATCGTGAAGTGAAAATTGCAAAGACTAAGTTAAAAAGCAGATTATCTCTCAGTAAGCGGTTTTACATGTGAAGTGTGGTGCAATCCTTTACTCTTCCTAGTACGCAGACTTTCAACTTCAAACCAATTATCATGTTGTTTACATCGCTAAAGGATGCTAAATCTTTTCTCAAGGTTCGCGTCTTTGTTATTTTTCTCTGAGCCAGCCCGCGCACGCGGCTGCCTGCTGTGCGAGTCATTGTCTGTGTCTTTGTTGGCGCGCGCCGTTATTGGGATTAGGAGACCTAACTTCCACAAATTCGCCTTGCCGAGAGGGCCCAGCTCTGTTTAAAGCTCGCCAGTTCTGATGGAATTCAGGTCTGTCGTTTTGTCGGTAGTTTACACAGTTTCTTTCGTGTCCGTCACGTTGTGGAGAATTTCTCCCTGAGTCGTAACTGTGCGCCGAACTGTTGCGTCTGAAGTTATTCTGTCTCCCTTGATAATAATTATTTTGGTTCCCATATTGTCTGTTTCTATGGCTGTCTCTGTGATAGTCATTACTATGTAAATGCGATCTTTCTCTGTAATTATTTTTACTCTGCCAACGGTTGTCATACGGGTGGTGTCTATTTTGGTCACGATTTGTGTGGTGAGAATAGCCTTGTCGCGTCCAGTTATCGTTTCTGTCGTCACGGAATTGTGACGGATGTGACCTGTAGTGATTGTTTTCCTGTTTTCGCATCCCGCGACTGTCTGTGTCAATTTCTAATTCTTGTAAGAGTCCCTGAAAAGCTTCAATGTCGTCTTTGCAACGTCCTGCCAAAATAATATGCCGTAAGTGTTCAGGCAGTTTGATTAAGCAAATGCGGATGAGTTCTGAGGGGCTGTATGGGTTTGATAAGTACTGATTCTTGTGCAACATGTCTTCAAAATATTTGACAAGACTGGAAAATTCAGATTGTTCAAAGTGTTTCATCATCATGATGCTATGTTTTACGCGGTCCTGTGTATCTTGAGACCAATATGCTGAGAGGAAGGCGTGGTAAAATTCTCCTTCACTGTGACAATCGTGAATGACCGATCGCATTCTTACAGCTGGTTCATTCTCCAAGTAGCCACCCATAAATTCTAATCTGTGTTCTAACGACCAGTTGGGAGGAAAACAATGAGAGAATTGATGGAGCCATGCTTGTGGATGAATGTCGTTGCCAGAATTCTTAAATGTTTTGAATTTACGTGTAGTAATGAACAGCTTATAGTCAAAATCATCATGACGGCGAGTCGCATATCGGTCATTGTTAGGTCGTGTCAGCCGTTCCATCTCAAAATTCGGTGCACATTCCCAATTTCTTTCATTACTTCCGAAATGCCCTGTGTTATTATTTTGCAGCTTTTCCGTGTTTCTAAGTCCCTCTTCCCGTGTTGGAGCGCGAGTGTCCTCTGAAATACGTAATTCTTGTATTACCTGTGTCAGCTGATCTTGTACTTCCCGGATTTCTCTTTGGTGTTGTGTATTAATTTGATTCTGATTTTGTTTGAATTTTCTTATTTGTTCATACTCTTCTGTGTCAGTGAAGGCTACGGGTCTTGTGTCATTCAGATCATCATCTACCTTTGTAGATAAGTTAGTGAATTGATCCGAAAGTTCGGCTACTTTCTCTGATAGTGTACTTATTTCCTCAGCGTGTTTTTCTGAACCAAGTTTCAGAGTATCTACTTTGTCCTTTAAGTTTTCCTGAGCTTTTGCAAGTTGCGTAACCGAATCGGTAGATGCAACTGAGTCAAATTTAGCCCACAAGGTCTCAAGATTTTCATGAACAATGGTTTGCAGCTCTTTTATGGCTGCTTCGTGATTCTGTAATGCATTTTCATGCCGCGAAAAAATAGGTTGAAAATGCTCACAAATTTGTGTTTTTACGTCATTACAGACTTTTTGACATTTCGATTCGATGTTTTGTAACTCAGTGGTTAAATCTTCACGTGTTTGTTCAAGTGTAGTGTCTAACTTTTTGAGATTTTGTTCCACTGTGTCTAACTGTTGCTGTGTTTGTCTCTGGTGTTGTTCCATTGTGTCTAACTTTTCAAGCTTTTGTCCCATTTGTTGCATTAATTGCAATAATAATGTATTAGTGTCTGGAATCTGTTTCTCTACGCTTTTCGGCAGTGCATTTGCACCGACAACATTCACATTTTGACAAGCAGAAAATGTGTCTTGACTTATTTGAGAAAACGGTGATGACCCAAAACCTGAATCTACAGTATTTGCGAAATTGTGTCCTGTCATTTCGGATTCCTGAGGCGAGCTGTTGCCGACCGATCGATCGATAATGCTTCCCTCTTCACTAATTGTTTCACTGTCCACGCCATTGTTTGCCGCCCGCTCCATTTCCCTATGCACAATTACCAAATTACTACTTTGAACATCAGTTAATTCATAACTCGGTGGCGCTAACACACTGCTCTCATTTTCACTGTCATTTCTCAGTTTACTTTGGAGCCTAGTGTTACGTTTTTCACACGCCATTATTGTCACAGTATTTCACACGACAACACAGAAAAACACAATTTGAAGAGCAAAAATAAGAGAACACATTAACATAACACTGAAAATAATATCTTGTTAATTACAGCTGCGAAATACTTGGTGCAAATCTATATGCATGCCACAACTGTTTTACTGTACAACAATGAAAGGCTACAACTACAAAGGAGATTCTCTCTACAATTACGCGCTAGCAATAAACAAAAGCTACACTAAATACACAAACTACAAGAAAAAATCAGAAGATTCCAGTGAGGTATCCTGGCAGGGTCGCCATATGAAACGTCCCCTTAGAACAATTATACAGGACTGTGCTTAAACTGACACACAATATTTTGTTAGCGCAACGCAATCTGACTTTCAAAATTCCCTACAAAAGAATGGCCCTGACTAACATTAAACTATACCCTTCACAAATCACTTACCTGACAAAAATCTTCGCTGCTCAAGCTACTGCAATACAGCGAGCGCCACTACTGCCAGCTAAATAAAAGATTCAAACTACTGAAGGCACTAACTACTGATAGGGGTAGTTAGCAAATGAAAGATATTAATAGAGAGCAAACAATGTATTTACCTTAATATCATCACAAATCATAATATATATATATCAGTTCATGACAAACTGCAAACCTCCGCCATCTCTCTCCCCACATCCACCACTGCTGGCGGCTCACCTCCAACTGCGCAACGTTACGCGCTGTTCACAGCCAGCTGCCGCTGCCCAACACTACAATGGCAGACAACAATGCAAACTAGCCACAGACTGCACACAGCACAGCCAGTGATTTTCATATTGAGCGCTACGTAACGTTGCCAATAAGAAAACATAAACAGCCTACTTACATAGAGAAAACATAAACAGCCTACTTACACTTGATGTCGCTGAACGCTTCATTTTCAACAACAAACTGACGCAGATGCAACTAAAATAGCAACCACACTGGAGAACTGACACTGGCAGAATGAGACCAGGCGGGAACCAATCAGGAAGCGCGGTTGATGGAAAGTCCTGAACAGTATTTTCAGGAGCCAATAGGAGTGCAGCATTTCACTCCACCTACCGATGGATGCTGGTCTGTGTACGCAGGACAAGGTCTGCTGGCCATGGATTGCGTGCGCTTTTGCACGTGGGGCTCTGGAAATACCTAGTCGTTCTGCTGATCCGTTCTTTGTGCTGGAGTGGCTCCGCTTCCCGTCACCGCTTCACTCTCTGGCGAGCTGCGGCCGCTGACGGATGCGCCGCGGTTTCGTGGGTCGCGAATTATGACAGTGCCTCGTGTAGCAAACTACTGTGATAGCGTATTTAACAATAGTCTTCAGAGTTTTGACGCGGTGTATTTGCGCTCGTTTATTTTAGTTTCAATTTATAAACAATATTCTTGCCCAATGTACTTTCGAGTGCTTTTGCTATAATGTAGTTCCGTTCCACGTGCATCTGGGAAGATAATACAGTGCTTTGTGTGTGAATGTATTTGAAACAAATTGTTTAAAACAACATTTTCAAATGTAATGAGGCGTTAAACACTTTACATAATTTGTTTATGCACGTAAATTTTCCAGGGCAGTGGAGAGAGACAGTGAGGTTTCACAGGTGTGCCACAATCTTTTTAGAGTCTGTGTTCAAGTGTGGCGGTATGCATCGCAAAACTGAAGCACACTACTGTGCAGCGATCTTTCTGTAAGTGTATTTAGAGGCGTATTCAATTGGATTTAATAACTCCTGAAGCAGCTGTTGCTCAGAGACAAGCGAAGGTTGTGGCATTTTCCACAAAAGCTCGCGAAGTATCTCAGGGAGGTTTCACAAGCGTGCTCTGATCTTTTTGAGTCCGTGTTCAAGTGTGGCGGTATACATCGCAAAACTGAAGCAATCGTTTTGAAAGTGTATTTAGAGACATATTCAATTGAAATTAGTAACTCCCGAAGCATCTCATGCTCAAAGACAAGAGAAGTCTGTGGTATTTCCCACAAAAGCACGCGAAGTGTCTCGGAGAGGGCTCACAAATGTCTTGTGATCTTTTTTTTAGAATCAGTGTTCAAGTGTGGTGGTGGTATTCCTCGGAATAAAACGTTATAATTGCATCGCAAATTCTTTCAATATTCTTGCTCTCTCTCTCTCTCTCTCTCTCTCTCTCTCTCTCTGCTCTCTCTCTCTCTGTTAGTGTAGTGGTACATTTAGTCCTGTAACATCTCCAAGGTATGTATGTGACAATGTTCTGCACATCGCTTAAGCACCAGATTTAATAATTCCTGAGGCAGTTCGGTTCAACGACCAGGGAAATCCGTGTGCTACAAAGATGGCTGAGGTATTTCCAGTGAGACAGGAAGTGCCTAGCGCACGGCCGCCCTGTGGTTGTTGGTTGCCGGTGCTGCAACCCTGGCGCAAGGCTTCTTCCTGTGGGCGCGAAGACTCTGGGGGGCAGGGAGTGCACGCTCTGGAGAGGGTGAACGTCTTGCCTTTTGGGCTTTCGGAGACTGACTGGATCTTTATCAGATGACCTACAGTTATAGCACACACATTTATCAGCATAAGTTGCGAAGTGTAACTTAGCCCTAACCTGCTGCATCTTCATTATTTGATGAAGCTTATTCGTCTTATTATTGAATACGTCTCCCTGCCGTCGTTGGATAAGCAGCTGCAGCAGCAAGTCGTATACTCCTAGCTCACTCATTTGCTACATAGTTTAATTCTTAATTTCTTTGCGTGTTTTTGGTACTTGCATTGTCTAATTCATAAATTTCTGGCGTATTATAGTATTTGAGAGTTGTAGCATCGCGTTTTAGTACCTGAATAGTGTAAATTCGCGTAGTCTCCTTCCGCCGCCGAGCAGTGTGTCAGCAGTGCGCAAGTAGCAGCATTACTGCATTTACTAGGCAATCTAGTATTTTAATAACCGTTTAAATTTTGTATCGATTTGTTTGCGCTCCCTGTAGATTAGTTCAGACGTTCTTTGCACACAGTTTTTAGCATGGATAGGGACTGCAACTGCTGTGTTCGGATGCAGGCTGAGTTGGCATCCCTTCGCTCCCAGCTTCAGGCAGTGTTGGCTTCGGTCACACAGCTTGAGGTTGTTGCCAATGGACATCACTGTGGGGTTGGGGATGGGGGTTTGTCGGGGACGGCCAGCTCGTCCCACGCATCCCCCGATCGGACTACGACTGTGGTTGCCAGGGATATTGCCCGCATTGAGGCTGATCCCTCACCTGTGGTAGAGTGGGAGGTCGTCTCAAGGTGTGGCAGGGGGCGAAAGACATTCCGGAGGGCTGAACGGAAAGCCTCTCCAGTTTGTCTGACGAACCGGTTTCAGGCTCTGTCTCAGGCTGATACTGATCTTCGGCCTGACATGGCTGCTTGTCCTGTTCCAGAGGTTGCCCCTCAGTCTGCAAGATCCGGGCGGTCACAGAGGGTGGGCTTACCGGTAGTTGGGAGCTCCAACGTCAGGCACGTAATGGGGCCCCTTAGGGATATGGCAGCAAGAGAGGGGAAGAAAACCAATGTGCACTCCGTGTGCATACCGGGGGGAGTCATTCCAGATGTGGAAAGGGTCCTTCCGGATGCCATGAAGGATACAGGGTACACCCATCTGCAGGTGGTCGCTCATGTCGGCACCAATGATGTGTGTCGCTATGGATCCGAGGAAATCCTCTCTGGCTTCCGGCGACTATCTGATTTGGTGAAGACTGCCAGTCTCGCTAGCGGGATGAAAGCAGAGCTCACCATCTGCAGCATCGTCGACAGGACTGACTGCGGATCTTTGGTACAGAGCCGAGTGGAGGGTCTGAATCAGAGGCTGAGACGGTTCTGCGACCGTGTGGGCTGCAGATTCCTCGACTTGCGCCATAGGGTGGTGGGGTTTCGGGTTCCGCTGGATAGGTCAGGAGTCCACTACACGCAACAAGCGGCTACATGGGTAGCAGGGGTTGTGTGGCGTGGGCTGGGCGGTTTTTTAGGTTAGATGGCCTTGGGCAAGTACAGAAAGGGCAACAGCCTCAACGGGTGCGGTGCAAAGTCAGGACATGCGGGGACCAAGCAGCAATCGGCATTGTAATTGTAAACTGTCGAAGCTGCGTTGGTAAAGTACCGGAACGTCAAGCGCTGATAGAAAGCACCGAAGCCGAAATCGTTATAGGTACAGAAAGCTGGCTTAAGCCAGAGATAAATTCTGCCGAAATTTTTACAAAGGTACAGACGGTGTTTAGAAAAGATAGATTGCATGCAACCGGTGGTGGAGTGTTCGTCGCTGTTAGTAGTAGTTTATTCTGTAGTGAAGTAGAAGTGGATAGTTTCTGCGAATTATTATGGGTGGAGGTTACACTCAACAACCGAGCTAGGTTAATAATTGGCTCCTTTTACCGACCTCCCGACTCAGCAGCATTAGTGGCAGAACAACTGAGAGAAAATTTGGAATACATTTCACATAAATTTTCTCAGCATGTTATAGTCTTAGGTGGAGATTTCAATTTACCAGATATAGACTGGGACACTCAGATGTTTAGGACGGGTGGTAGGGACAGAGCATCGAGTGACATTATACTGAGTGCACTATCCGAAAATTTCCTCGAGCAATTTGACAGAGAACCGACTCGTGGAGATAACATCTTGGACCTACTGATAACAAACAGACCCGAACTTTTCGACTCTTGTATGTACAGAACAGGGAATCAGTGATCATAAGGCCGTTGCAGCATCCCTGAATATGGAAATTAGTAGGAATATAAAAAAAGGGAGGAAGGTTTATCTGTTTAGCAAGAGTAATAGAAGGCAGATTTCAGACTACCTAACAGATCAAAACGAAAATTTCTGTTCCGACACTGACAATGTTGAGTGTTTATGGAAAAAGTTCAAGGCAATCGTAAAATGCGTTTTAGACAGGTACGTGCCGAGTAAAACTGTGAGGGACGGGAAAAACCCACCGTGGTACAACAACAAAGTTAGGAAACTACTGCGAAAGCAAAGAGAGCTTCACTCTAAGTTTAAGCGCAGCCAAAACCTCTCAGACAAACAGAAGCTAAACATTGTCAAAGTTAGCGTAAGGAGGGCTATGCGTGAAGCGTTCAGTGAATTCGAAAGTAAAATTCTATGTACCGACTTGACAGAAAATCCTAGGAAGTTCTGGTCTTACGTTAAATCAGTAAGTGGCTCGAAACAGCACATCCAGACACTCTGGGATGATGATGGCATTGAAACAGAGGATGACAAGCGTAAAGCTGAAATTCTAAACACCTTTTTCCAAAGCTGTATCACAGAGGAAGTCCGCACTGCAGTTCCTTCTCTAAATCCTCGCATAAACGAAAAAATGGCTGACATCGAAATAAGTGCCCAAGGAATAGAAAAGCAACTGGAATCACTCAACAGAGGAAAGTCTACTGGACCTGACGGGATAGCAATTCGATTCTACACAGAGTACGCGAAAGAACTTGCCCCCCTTCTAACAGCCATGTACCGCAAGTCTCTAGAGGAACGGAAGGTTCCAAATGATTGGAAAAGAGCACAGGTAGTCCCAGTCTTCAAGAAGGGTCGTCGAGCAGATGCGCAAAACTATAGACCTATATCTCTGACGTCGATCTGTTGTAGAATTTTAGAACATGTTTTTTGCTCGAGTATCATGTCGTTTTTGGAAACCCAGAATCTACTATGTAGGAATCAACATGGATTCCGGAAACAGCGCTCGTGTGAGACCCAACTCGCTTTATTTGTTCATGAGACCCACAAAATATTAGATACAGGCTCCCAGGTAGATGCTATTTTTCTTGACTTCCGGAAGGCGTTCGATACAGTTCCGCACTGTCGCCTGATAAACAAAGTAAGAGCCTACGGAATATCAGACCAGCTGTGTGGCTGGATTGAAGAGTTTTTAGCAAACAGAACACAGCATGTTGTTATCAATGGAGAGACGTCTACAGACGTTAAAGTAACCTCTGGCGTGCCACAGGGGAGTGTTATGGGACCATTGCTTTTCACAATATATATGAATGACCTAGTAGATAGTGTCGGAAGTCCCATGCGGCTTTTCGCGGATGATGCTGTAGTATACAGAGGAGTTGCAGCATTAGAAAATTGTAGCGAAATGCAGGAAGATCTGCAGCGGATAGGCACTTGGTGCAGGGAGTGGCAACTGACCCTTAACATAGACAAATGTAATGTATTGCGAATACATAGAAAGAAGGATCCTTTATTGTATGATTATTTGATAGCGGAAAAAACACTGGTAGCAATTACTTCTGTAAAATATCTGGGAGTACGCGTGCGGAACGATTTGAAGTGGAATGATCATATAAAATTAATTGTTGGTAAGGCGGGTACCACATTGAGATTCATTGGGAGAGTCCTTAGAAAATGTAGTCCATCAACAAAGGAGGTGGCTTACAAAACACTCGTTCGACCTATACTTGAGTATTGCTCATCAGTGTGGGATCCGTACCAGATCGGGTTGACGGAGGAGATAGAGAAGATCCAAAAAAGAGCGGCGCGTTTCGTCACAGGGTTATTTGGTAACCATGATAGCGTTACGGAGATGTTTAACGAACTCAAGTGGCAGACTCTGCAAGAGAGGCACTTTGCATCGCGGTGTAGCTTGCTCGCCAGGTTTCGAGAGGGTGCGTTTCTGGATGAGGTATCGAATATATTGCTTCCCCCTACTTATACCTCCCGAGGAGATCACGAATGTAAAAGTAGAGACATTAGAGCGCGCACGGAGGCTTTCAGACAGTCGTTCTTCCCGCGAACCATACACGACTGGAACAGGAAAGGGAGGTAATGACAGTGGCACGTAAAGTGCCCTCCGCCACACACCGTCGGGTGGCTTGCGGAGTATAAATGTAGATGTAGATGTAGACATTCACCAAATATCATTGCTTCCCAAGCATTGTGCAGGTGGCTATAGACACAGTCCTCAGCTGCATGATCACAGTTAATATATCTTTTAAACTCTTCTTTCCCGAGCATAGGAATCTCATCCATTGAACACATAGTACACAGTAAACAATAATGTCCGTCCTCTTGGGAAGCTCAGCACCGACTGAGCGAATTTCCTGTATTTTTTTTCCTGGACCACCATCTTGGATTACATCACAGGAGGGGAGGGGAGGGATAGGGGGGAGGGGAGGGCCAGCAACAGCCTCTGGTAGTGTTCTTGTGAATTAGGTCAGTTAGACTCTGGACCTCAAGGTAATAATAATAATAATAATGGCGTGTGACGAGGGCCTCCCGTTGAGTAGGCCGTTCGCCTGGTGCAAGTCTCTCGATTCGACGCCACTTCGGCGACTTGCGCGTCGATGGGGATGAAATGATGATGATTAGGACAACACAACACCCAGTCCCTGAGTGGAGAAAATCTCCGACCCAGCCGGGAATCGAACCCGGGCCCCTAGGATTGACAGCCTGTGGTGCTGACCACTCAGCTACAGGGGGCGGATGGACCTCAAGGTGAACATACTGGATGGAGCTACTGTCAATGAAAACTCAAATTGTTTAAATAAACAATATACCACAATGCATACAAAATAAACACTTACTTTTGTCCTATCCAGCAGCTCAGCACAGATTGAGTCCTTTTCCTGACAATTCCCAGATGGAGGTGGGGAGGGGAGTGGAGGGGGGGGGAGGGTTGTGGGGTGGGGAACTTCCTGCCATGACATCAGTGTGACGTTGCGACATCTATGGCGGCCATCTTGGATCCACCTACTTGAATGGATTTGGCAAGAATGCAGAGTGGGGCCACAAATCCTTCGCCCTACTACTTACAACCCTTCATGACAATCAAGTTTCCCAATGGCAGTAGCATTTTTCCACGAGATAATGCAACATGTCACAAGGCAGAAGTGTGATGGAGTGGTTCGAGGAACACAGTGGAGAGTTGCAATTGATGTGCTGCCTCCCAGCTCACCAGATCTGAACCCAATCAAACACATCTGTGATGTGACTGAAAGTGGCGTCAGAGCTCAACGCCTCCCTACATGGAATTTATGGGAATTAGGTGATTTGTGTATGCGGATCTGGTGCCATCTCAACCCAGCGACCTACCACGGCTTCATTGACTCCTTGCCACGACACTTTGCCTCTGTCATCTGTGCCAAAGGTGGAAATACTGGCTATGAATTAAATAGCCACAATATACTTGCTGACCAATGTATAATGAATTTTCAGTTGAGTGAGCCCCTCCTGTAACTATAACCTATCATAAATCTCGAACAAAAAACCCTGCCCAGTAGTTTGAAGAAAGTACAGGTCACACCCAGTCACAAAAAGATAGTAGAACTGACCCAAAAAACTGCTGTCCAGTATTTTTGACATTGGTTTGTTGTAGTATCTTAGAACATATTCTGAAGTCAAACATTAGGAGGTATCTCGAACAGAATGATCTCCTCCGTGCTAACCAGCATGGATTCAGAAACTGTCTTTCATTAAAACCAAACTAAGGCTTTTCTCACATGACATACTGACTTTGGATGTAAGCAGTCAGGGAGATTCAGTATTTCTTGATTTCTGAAAAGCATTTCACTTAGTACCACATCTACACCAGTAGAGAATAAATGTAGGTTACAGATCATTAGACTAATTTTATAAAAAATTAAAAATTGATCGTTAACACACACATTTTATATTTTCCATAAAATTGATCTAATAACCCAGAACTAGCATTTATTATCTACTATCCATTTTACCTAATAGTAATATAATATAATAATAGCTATAATAAAAAATCATTTTATTTTAGATACATTTCACATAGGTGAATGTAATGTAATCAAATATATTAGAGATTTAACTATTGTTTTAGCAAACCATTTTTTAAAATAGCATTTTAACAACTTTTTCTTAGCCCTAAAAATTGTTCTATTTTTGACTTTCGTGAAAAACGTGTTTTTTAAAATTTTATTAAAGGAAGGTATATAAAATTATATAACTTCTGCTTTAGCAGCCATAAGATTATTATGAGTTGTTGTTTGTAAATGTTTTTTTGCGATAACACCTATTTACAGTTCTACCACATTTACAAGTAAATTTAATTTTCTTATATTCTTTACATACATAACAATGTCCACCTGTTCGATATTTATCTTTATAGATTTCCTCAATACTTTTTTTAATCATACATTCACTACACTGTCTTAACAGTGGCTTAGTGTTGTCCATTTAAAGAAAAAAAATTAATGAGAAAAATAATTTTACATTGTGAATGCAAGTAAATAAAAATTTATTATTTAACAAAGCACATTTTAAAAAATTATTGTTAATATAAACTCTAAATTTATTTTTGTAAAAGTAATAAAAGTTTTTCTATATAAATGGAGATAATAATCATGAAACTCAATGATGTTAGTGTGTCAAAAGAGATTAAAAAAATAAGTGAACTAGAGACAAATATTTTATATATTACTGACTGCGAATTTTAAATACTAGATATGGAGAAAAATTTGTATGGAACTTAATAATGATTTAATGTTATTTTACCAAAAAGATATTACATATTAATTGATCCTTGGGAACATGAAATAAGTAGGAAACGGCAAATGATATATAAAGGAATGAAGAAACTTAAAAACATAAATAATGAATTTCATGATACAGAGTTCACAATGTGATTTTTTAACAATATTGTAATTTTGAAATTGTAGCTAAATGATTATTTTTAATTTTTTATAAATCTAAGAAAAATTATTTCTTATAAATAGAGAAGCAAAACGAAATGCAAGGTAAACAAAAAGATACTTACGATATAATTGAGATGTGAGAGAAAGATATTGTTTCTCCTATTTGCTTAATTGATGAAAATAATATTCACTTTATTAAAACAAATTGAAATCTAATTTTTCAGAAGGAATGCATTGACAAATGGTTAAAGAAAAAAGAAAATGCCCACTTTGTAAAACTATTATTAAAATAAAAAATCGACATCAGTTGACATATTGACAACACTTGATTCTTTACAAGTAACTACAATTAGATCTTTTGATCAACTTTTTGATTCCTTGCCAGAAACTACAAGCTCTTTTAATCGTTTATTTTATAGAAATTGACAATTTAGCAATAAGGATTATGAATCTGATGATGATTCAACGATGATTATTTTTAAATAATTTATATGAATAATTATAAACTAAAATTTAAAAAATTATAAAAATTTACTTTTTGGAATTCTAATAAATTTTTATATATAAATGGGACAAGTTCAACAAGATTGTTTTGTTAAACCAAAATTTTGTAAATATTATAATACAGAGAAATCATTTGATAATTTTACTTTAGAAAAATTTACAGAAGATGACTATAGAACTATATTTAGACAATGTATAAATTAATATTATGGACAAAATTACAATACAAACCGAATTCCTTGTGTATGTGGAAAAGATTTTGCTAAATATTATTTTAAAGATTATTTATGATGAAATACAAGTGAAGAACATACAAAATTATTATTAACAATGGAAAATGAAGACAAATCTAAATCTACATTGAATAATGAAGAAGTTATAACTGAAGAAAAATCTACATTTACAAAGAAATGAAAACATTGTCAAGAAATTAAAGAATTACGTTGTTGTTATATAAATCCATCACATAAAGATAAACATAATAATGAATCTAAGAAATGTACTTTAGAATATAAAAAGAATAAGAAAGCATTAAAATTATGATTTATTATTTATGAGATAATGGTCCTTTACGATTAGTTATCTATTATATAATAATACATACACATATATTAAGTAATTATCATTTTATTAATAAAAAAAATTCTTACAAATCTAATGAATTTTTTTGTAGTAATTAGAAGAGCAAACTAATTCATTGTTAAACTTAAGAGTAAACAAAATAGAAAACTAATTATTTTAAAAACTGTTTGCTTAAAAACTAATTGATTGTTAAAGCAAATAATATACTATTTCTCTTCTTAATTAATTATTAATTAAATAACTATCCATATGGACCTATTAAATCATTATCATTAAAAAAACTAGTTTTTAGAAAATTAATAAATTTTCTTTTAGTAAATAGAAGAGATAAATGGAAACCAACATTGTTGCACAACAATTCAATGAGTTTTGTAAAATAAATAATTTACTAGAATATTCAAATTTACATAAAGCTTATTTAATTAGATATATTATTAGTCATCGATCAATTATTATTAGTAATCATCCATATTTTGTTAGAAATAATGTCTGAAACAAGTGAAAATAAAATAAATATTGTTCAAAATAATAATAAATCTGAAGGAAGTGAAAATAAAAACATTATATAACTGAAGAAAGTATAAATTATAAAGATACTGTTAATATCTATATACCTGAACACAGTGAAAATAACAAAAATATTGTAAAAAATTATAATAAATACGAGAGTAGTGAAAATCTTTGGAAAAAGTTGCCATTTTATTATATTTATAAGGTTTTTATAACTAAAGAACATAAACCATTAAAAAGAAAATTTCCATTTTCTACAAATATATATGTAAAACCAAGAGACAGAAAGACAATTAGAGATTACTTAGTTGGAAGAGCAATTGTAAATAGATTACAAACTATAATTTAAAAAATAGTATATAAATACTTGATCTTAACCACTTCTTAAATGCAGTAAAAACCAAAATTTTTAAATTGTTGCAGACTATGTGACATTACATCATGGTGTAAACATAAATTTTTATTTATATTGTGTATATAAAATACAAAAAGATGAAATAAATGAAAAATATCAAGAATTGGGACGAGAAACACCAAAATCTACAATTTTACAAGAAAAATATATTCAAATATGATAAAGGACATATTTGAGAAAAAATTTCTAATTATCAAGCACAGGAATTAGGATGGTCATTAAATAAAATTATATGTTTACAGCTAGCAGTTAATATAAATGTTCCATAAAAGGGATCATCTTATATTGAGACACCTGAATTAATAAAAAACAAAAAATCTTGTATTAATGTAAAAAATAATGTTGAAAAATGTTTTCTATGGTCTATAATTGCAGCTTCATTTCCTGTAGATAAAAATGCTGAAAGAAGAACAAAATATAGATGTTGGTCTTGATCTTGATAAAAAAACTCGAAAATATTGAATTACCTGTATTAGTTGATCATATTCAAAAATACGAAATATAATTAATGTATTTATTAATGTTCAGTCATTTGATAATGATGAAGATGAAAACAATTAAGAATATCCATTAAAAATAACAAAATCTAAAAAAGAAAGACATGTAAATCTATTTTATTATAATGAAGATAATAATATATATTATTGTTATTTAAAAATTTATCTAGACTTGTATCAAGTCAAATGACTAAACATACTGAAGCATAATTTATTTGTGATTTATGTTTACTACATTTTAATAGTAAAGAAAAATTAGAGAATTATACAACAAATTGTTTAACTAACATACCATTATAAGCTGAAATACCAAGTGAAGTAGAATATGTTAATTTTAATAATTATCAATTTACACAAAAAGATCAATTTGTTATTTATGATGATTTTGAAAGTTTACTTTTCAAAACTGATAATTGTGTACCAAATCCTGAAAAATCATATACAATGAAATATCAAAAACATGAACCAAGTGGATTTTGTTATTGTATTAAATATATATATGAAAATTATGTAGATCCTGTTGTTTATATACGACCAAATTGTCATAAAAAATTTTATTGAATGTGTAAGCAAAGGACTTAAATAAATTGGAAGAATATATTCTGAAATTGAAGAAATGAATCCACTTACACTACATGAATACAAAATATTTCATAAATCTACAGTTTGTACACTATGAAATGTAATTATACAAAAAATAATAAATAGGTACGTCATCATGATCATTTTACTGGAAAATATATTGCTCAATTACGTAGTAATTTTAATTTAAAACAAAAACATCCTGATTTTGTAACTATTTATATGCATAATTTATCAGGTTATGACACATCTTTTTGTAAAAGAAGATAAGGAATAGAACTAGTACCAAATAATGTAAATAAATATATTAATTTTGGTAAATATACACAGATTTTAAAAATGAGATTTGTTGATAGATTTAAATTTAGGGAGTTTTCACTTGATAAACTTTCATCAAATTTAACGAAAAATCAATTAACAAATATTAAAAAGAATTTTTGTTCAGAATTTTTTAATTTAGTAAATTTAGTAAATTTTAGAGTGAATTAAATGATTGTGATATAACTGATGAAAATTATGAACATGCAAAATTAGTTTGGGAAGAATTCAGTATAAAAATATTGGTGAAAATCATGATTTATATCTTAAAACTGATGTATTATAGTTAAGTGATGTTCCTGAGAATTTTAGAAAAATATGATAAATACATATAATCTAGATCTTTCTTGGTATTTTACAGCACCAGGATTATCTTGGGATGCAATGTTAAAAATTATTCAACAATGATATGCTCTTAATGTTGAAAAAGGAATAAGAGTTCGAATTTCACAATGTTGTACAAGAGATTAAAAGCAAATAATAAATATTTAAAAGATTATAATAATAAAGAAATGTCAAATTATATAATGTTTCTAGATGCAAATAATTTTATGGTTATGCTATGAGCCAATATTTACCATATGGTCGATTTAAATGGGTAGAACCAAAAAATTTTGATTGTACAAAAATAAGGGAAATTTCAAACAATAGTCAAGATTGTTATATATGTGAACTGGATCTAGAATATCGAAAAGAATTACATGATTTACAAAAAGATTTTCCATTATCTTCCGAATCAATACTTGTTCCAGGTACAAATGAAATTAAATTAATAATTACTATAGAAAAAAATTATAAATATGGAGATCATTATAGAAATCTTAATCAATATTTCACTTTTTGAATGCAACTTACAAAAATACATAATGTTTTAAAATTTAAACAATCTAATTATTTAAAGAAATATATAGATCTAAACACACAGTAAGGACTAAAGCTACAAATGATTTTGAAGAAGTTTTCTATATAGTAATGAATAATTCTGTATTTTGTAAAGCAATGGAAAAGTATCAGAAATAGACAAGATAAAAAATAGTTTCAAATAGTAAAATATGTGGTAAACTTCTAGCTAAACCATAAAACTATATTTAATGAAATCTTTCTGCTATTCACGTGTATAATATTTAATAAACCTTTTATTTTGGATTAATTATAATTGATTTATCTGAAGAATTAATGTATGATTTTCATTATTGCCTTATGAAGCTTAAATATTAAGAAAATATTGAATTATGTTATCAAAATACAGTTAGTTATATTTATAATATTAAAACAGAAGATTTCTATGAAGATGTGAAATCGATGAGTGATTACTGTGATAAAAATGCTTAACGTACCGATAATAAATATAATATTCCACAAAATTTAAAAAGTAGTTGGTAAAATGAAAGATGGATGTAATGGAAAGGTAATGGATGGATTTTGTGGTTTAAGAGCAAAGGTGTATGCATTTAAAGTTGGTGACAAAATAGAAAAGAAATGTCAAGCAATTAAAAAAGTGTGTTGTTAAAAACAGAATATATTTAGAAGATTACAAAGATTGTTTCTTTAACAGTATAGAATATTTAATTTAACTAAAAGTGAGAAACATGAAGTATTTATAATTCAAATAAACAAAAATGCACTATGAACTCATTATAGTAAAAGATATGTATTGGAAAATAAAATAGATACATTACTACATGGTCATTATTGCGATATAATAAATTGTATATAATTTTTTTACGTATAAATGGAATCTTTTTACGAAGATAAAATAAAATTTTACAAAAATCAAATAAATCATATCTACAAAAACTACAAAGGTTGAATAAATTAAACGAGATAACTTAAATGAAAGATGGTAGAATTCAATTAAAAGAAGAAAGTATTAATTAAAAGACGAAAGAATAAAAATAAATCCAAGATCTTCATATTTAAAAACTGATGGAAATATTTGACACTTATTTTTTAAAATGTAATTGAATGTCAAACTAAATACTAAACTATTTCTTTAGAAAAGTATTTCTTCTTTACGTATCCAATGGTTGAGTTAATTATCAAAGCCTAACCATTTAACATAAACTTTATCTCCTTCCTTTCTTAAAACTTTTAGAACTACGTATACATCTGTGTATTTCGTTTTCTGCAGTTCTTGTTCATAAACATTTCCTTTTTATCTTTTAATTTATATATAACTGGAATAGAATGAAGAACACCTTCAATTTGAAATACGTCTGTTGACCATTTAGCTGTATATCCTTTTTCAAACAGACTTTTATCTTTACTAATTCTAACTTTATCACCTTTATTAAATTTCGGTTCTTCAATAGTTAAAATATAACTTATTTTTAATTTTTTGTCATTTACTTCTATTGTTTCATGTTCGTTGAATGTTTTGTATTATATTCATCAATTAGATTTTTAACTGAATTAAACCATTTATAATTTCCTTGTAAAGCAAATTTCTTCCACATCTTTTCATTAAGTGTTTCTGTTAAAACGTTCAACGACAGATGCTTGTTATAAAATTCTTTACCATTATCTGTCTATAAATTATTTGGCTTTCTAAATGTAAAAATAATTTGATACACATCACCTATAATTTTAGCTGTTTTAGTTTTAATAGGTACAGCAAAAGCATATTTTGAAGAAACATCAATTATTGTTAATAAATATTCATAATCTTTATTTATTTTAAAAATTCGTTTTACAATTCGAGAACACATTTCAACTATATGAGCTTGCCATATACCATCTATATTACAAGAAACAACATTTCTTCTTTTAAAATTCTTTCTAATGTGTTTATGTAATTCATTAATTATATATTCAAGAATATTATTACTCAGACCTTCACCAACTACAAAATTATTTTAACAAATTCACTTTTTTTAGATATAGATATTGTACAAAGACATTCAATTCTTTGTCTTCCATTTTTAGTAAATACTCTATGTGGATTATGTGTTTAAGTAAACTTCCTGCATTTTAAATAATAACTATGATAATTATGGTTTTCCATTTATATAAATAAGTAATCTACTATAGTTTTTATTATTTCATTAAATACAAATATATTTACATCTACAGGAACAGATTTAACAGAATCCTTCAATGTTACATTTCAAAATTTTATTTGTGTACCCTAATTGATTATTATTATTATTATTATTATTATTATTATTTGATACAGATTATCAACCACATTTACTGTTATTTGAAAATCATCATAATTTAAATCTCTATTTATATTTTTCCAAGAACAATATTTCTTTTAAGTATGAAAATATATTCAAAATTGTAAATTTTTTGTTCACCACCAGTAATGAAAGAAAATTCAATAATTTGTTTATCATATACCTTATCTTTAAGATTACTTAACTTATATATATGTTCTTGTGTAATAATCTCAAAAAGCTTTTTTTACTTCCTTTTTTGTAAAGATATTCTTGAAAGTGTTGTAGTTATCTTGATTAGTTTGATAAATTTTTTCATTAAATTGTGTATTGTTGACATAGTTATTAAATTGTGTTAGAAAGTTGGTGTATGCAGGTTTTGTAACATACTCCTTTTCTAAGTATTGTTTGGTAATAGCACTCTGGAGATAAATTGAATCATTTACATTAACAAGTCTTTTGTTTTTAAAACCAATATAGCCTTTAAATCTCCAGAATCTTCTATATGATAACGATGTGGAATCATTAATTTTTCAACTTCCCTATTTTCTTCAATTGCTTTTACAACATTATCACCTCAACACTCAGTATCTCATTTTACTTTTTCAATAGCATCAATAAAATTTTGATCTTCCTTTTTATATTTATTTATTCTGTTCGTGGTAGCGTTTTCCAAAGTTTAAAATTTTCTTATAATTCTGCAGCTTTCTTTCGAGTTTGTTTTGCTTTTTTTAACAAATACTTTATCATACTATGCAAACATTTATTAAGGAAGAAAAAACATTAAATATGCTTAATGTTTATGTTTAACATTTATGTCTATGTTTTACATTTGTATTTAATGGTTATGTCTGTGTTTAACATTTATGTTAGAAAAAGGTTAACGTTTCCAATACATGATAATTATGAGAATGTCTCATTAGTTGGTTTTTATTAAATTTTCTTAACACCAAATATTACAACAAAAAATAATAAACTTTATTGTGATGGTGAAACAATAGAAATTTCTGTAGCTCAATAGAGCTTAAAAAATTTAAACAATTTTATATTTTCGGAGAAACCTAATGTACACATTAAAGCAGATGAAATTTTAAATACAATTGTTATTGAAAGTGAAGAATAATTATATATGGATATAAAGGATATCTTTGGAAATGTACTTAGTTGTAATTATCAACTTGTTTTACCTAATGAAAAAGCTGTAGCTAAAGACGTTCCTAAATTAATTCCTTTTGAATTAATATGTATAAATTTTAATCTTGCTGATGGAATGTATCTAAAACAAAATTATCATTTTCATAATGAAACTAATACTATTGCTTCATTTAAGCCTAATGCAGGATTTGGTGGACCAATAATTTATGAACCAAAATATCTTGTAAATGTTCCTATTTTTACTATATTTCAAGAATTAGAAGTTACTATAACTGATGTAAATGATAATTGAATTAACTTTTATGGTGCTACTGCAATAGTAATTTTAAAATATCTTTCTTTAATAAATAATTACTAAAATAATATTAGACTGCATCATAAATAAAACGAAAATTGTCAGTTTTATTCATTTCCTGTTAATGAAAAAACTAAAAATAATTTAAATGTTCCTAACACTATACAGAAATTGTAATAGATATTGGTGATGGTTGGCTACATCCAAATGATGCACAATTATACCTGAATTTTAGTATTATTGGAAATGATGGTACAGATTATCCAACTTATGATGGAGAATTAGACACAAAGTTACTTGATAATTATCTAACTAAATTGTTTGGGTATGTAACAATAAAAAAAGGAAATAATATTTTATCTAGAATTGAACAGCCTTTTATTTTATCAACAGTTTTATTACAATTAACTTCATCTGTTAGTGACAAAATAAGTTTAGAAGGAAATATTCTTAACACAGGAAAAATAAATAGTAAAAAAATAAAGTACTTTATCCATTATCATTACTTGGTGGATTTTTTTAAAGATTATAAAGGAAATATGTTTCAAGGAGACTTAACTGTAAATTTTACATGTAGTTCATCTTCTGGACATGAAATTCTACATTGGTCTGATACCAATGATGCTGGAATTGAAATAAAAGATACGTTACCTAAAGAAACTAAAATTATTATAGAATTTATGGAAATTCGTGTTTTTGTTGTTAAATATGAACCAAATTATGAACTTGAAAAATATGATTTTTAAAAAACCTTAAAATCCTATTTTTTTATGAACTTCAAACAGAAGAAGTTGCTGGTTTATCGGGTAAAAACAGTTTTGAACTAGATATAACAAATTACTATAACTCTATAGAATTTGACATGCCATATTTTGTATTTGTTGTATTTCACACAAATCATAAAAATAATCAGTTCATTAATCAATATTTTATCATGTTAAACCACAGAATATATATTTAAAAAATGGTGGAAATGAAGTTTTTCCTCAAGAAATTTGGAATATCAATCCTCCAAATAATTTTCTTGAAGCATATGATGCATTTCTTGATTTTAAAAGAATTATTTTACTAAAATCAGATATTGATATTAGTCCATTTAGTTTTATAAATAATTATCCAATTTATGTAATCAATATGACATATAGAAAGAATGTTGTAACTACACAAAAACAATTATGAAACTTTGTGCAACTTTTAATGATAAAGTTCCGAATGATACACTTGCTTATGTAATTATATGCGGTAAAAAGAATCTTACACACGATGCACAACATAGAATACTTACTGAAAATGTTTAATTATTAATATTTGCTTCTATACAAATGAACAAAAACTTAAAAAATTTATAAAAATGTTAAATTAATGTTTATATACTTTTCTGAAACATTTTAAGAAAGATACAAAAATAAAAACTGAAAATTTTAGTACAATTTAATTTTTTAACTACTTCGTTTTAATTATTTAATTTTGGCAACTAATACATTTGAATCATATACTTACATTCTCACTATGGTTTTTAAAATAATGTACTTTGTTAAGTAATCAATTTTATTTATTTTCTTATAGTTGTCCATTTTTTGTCCATTTCATTTCGTATATTATTATTTTTGTAACTAATACATTTTAATTAATTACTTGTTTTCAAAAAGTAGCTGAAACTAGGTAGCTGAAAGCAAAGTAAACTACTTTTATTATGTATCTGAATGTGGTTGAACTGTAAATAAGTCTTATCTCAAAAAACATTTACAAACAATGACTCATAATAATATTATGGCTGCTAAAGCAGAAAGTAAATAATTTTATATACTTATTCTTCAACATAATTTTAAAAATCACGTTTTTCACAAAAGTCAAAAATATGACAATTTTTGGGACTAAGAATAAGTTGTTAAAACATGATTTTTATTTACTTATTTTTTAATATAATTTTTCTAAAAAACACATTTTCCACAAAAGTAAAAAATAAGACAATTTTTGGGGCTAAGAAAAAGTTTTTAAAAATGCTTTTTTGAAAATTGTTTTTCAAAATAATAGTTCATTCTCTAATATATTTAATTACATTACATTCGCCTATGGGAAATGTATCTAAAATGATTTTTTGTTGTAGCTATTATTATATTACTTTATTATATTATATTATTATTGGGTAAATTGGAGAGTAGATAATAAATGTAGGTTCTGGGTTATTACATCAATTTTATGGAAAATAAAAAATGCGAGTGTTAATGAGCAAGTTTTTATTTTTTATAAAATTTGTCTATTGGTGCAGAACCTACATTTATTATCTACTTACACTCACTGTCAAAGATACATCCACATGGATTATCAGGCGAAATTTACGACTGACTGAGGGTTTTCTGGTAGGGTGGTGGCAGCATGTTATTCTGGATGAAGAGCCATCGTCATGTATAAAAGTAACTTCGGGTGTGTCCCAGGTGAGTGTACAGGGAGCCTTGCTGTTCATATTGTATATTAATGACTTTGTACAGAATACTAATAGTAGCCTCAGACTTTTTGCCGATGATGCAGTTATCTATAATGAAGTACTGTCTGAAAGAAGCTGCATAAATATTCATTCAGATCTTAATAAGATTTCAAAATGAGCAAAGACTAGCAACTTGTTTAAATTTTCAGAAACGTAAACTTCTGCACGTCACAAAACGTGGTATTCTATGTCTGTAATGTCACTGAGTCACAGTTGGAGTCGACCAGCTCATACAAACACCTGGGTGGAACACTTTGCAGGGATATGAAATGTAATAATTACATAGGCTCAGTCATGGGTAAAGCAGGTGGTAGACTTCGGTTTATTGGTAGAATACTGGGGAAATGCAATCAATCTACAAAGAAGATTGCTTATGAATCACTCAAGTGGCCCATCCTAGAATATAGCTGAAGCCTGTGGGATGCATAGCAAATAGGACTAATAGGGGATATTGAACATTTACAGCGAAGGGCAGCACAAATGGTCATAGGTTTGTTTGACACATGGGAGACTGTCGCAGACACGCTGAAGGAACTAAATTCGAAGACTCTTGAAGACAGATGTTAACTATCCCACGAAAGTCTACTTATAAAGTTTCAAGAACCGACTTTAATTATGACTGTAGGAATATACTAAAACCCCCTACATATCACTGTTGTAGAGATCGTGAGGACAGATTAGATTAATTACAGCATACACAGTGCCATTTAAAAAAGTATTCTCCTGTGCTTTGTATGTGAATGGAACAGGAAAAAAGCCTAATAACTGATGCAGTGGGACGTACCCTCTGCCCCTCTGAAGTGCATGGTTTGAAGAATATCGATGTAGATTTAGATGTAGCTGTAGATGATAACTTGGTTGAAGAGTTTGAACGTGTGTGTACCATTTTAGGTCACTCTACAAAATTATACATAAAAAATTCATATCATTAAGCTATCTTTAACTTTTGCTGTTTATTTTCAAGAAATGATAGTTGTTTTCCTAACTTCATAGTTAAAGTTCCGATGTTTCTAGGCAGTACAGTTTTCTATTTAGCATAAACAGTATCATTCGGATCAATAATGTACGGTATAAGAGAAAGAAAATTACACTTGATGTGGATCTTTGCAGAGAACTATATTTCATTAAAGTTTTATCTGATGAGATTGTGCTTGTTTTTGTGATATGTCTTACTTAAGAACACCTTGTTTTTACGGTTAGTGAGGTAGTATTTAATCGATTCATATATTGTACTGCCAATCCATTTTATTTCAAAATCATTCAGTAGAGCAGCATGACCTATAATATAAAACGCTTTGGACAGGTCTGGAACTATTCTAGCAGCCATTTTCTTAGCAGCTGTAGCTTTTAGGACAGCATGTAGGTAGTTGTGGATAGTAGTGGTTGTGGATCTACAGTGATCAGCCAGAAAATTATGACCACCTACATAGTAGCGAGTATGTCCACCTATGGCAGAGGAAATGTTGGCGACACCCCATGGCACCGAAGTAGTGAGGCCTTGGTAGGTCGCTGGAAGTAGTTGGCACCATATCTGCACACACAAGTCAACTAATTAGCGTATATTCTGGAGAGGGGGCGATGAGCTCTGACACCACATTCAATCACATCCCAGATGTGTTCGATCAGGTTCAGACGTGGCGAGTTGGGAGCCAGCACATCAATTGGAAATCGCCAATGGATTCCTCAAACCACTTCATCACACTTCGAGCCTTGCAACTTGGCGCATTATCCTGTTGAAAAATGCCACTGCCGTTGGGAAATATGAACGTAACGAAGGGGTGTACATGGTCTGCAACCAATGTACGATACCCCTTGGCCTTCATGGTGCCTTGCACGACCTCCACTGGTCCCATAGATACCCACATCAATGTTCTCCAGAGCATAATGGAGCCACCAGCAACATGTCTCCATCCCGCCGTACAGGTGTCAAAGAGCTGTTGCCCTGGAAGACGATGGATTCGAGCCCTCCCAACGGCATGATGAAGAAGTTATCGGGATTCATCAGACAATGCAACGCTCCGCCACTGCGACGTCCAGTGCCAATTCCTGTCATATTTGCTGATGTCATGGTGTTAACATAGGCACATGCATGGCCCGTCGTCTGTGGAGGCCCATCATTAGGACTGTTCTGTACACTGTGTGTTCAGATGCAGCATTAAAGTCTGATGTTAGTTGCGCCACAGATCGTCGTCTGTCCTGTTTGACCAGTCTGTCCAGCCTACGACATCCTGCATCTGTAATGAGGGGCGCGGCCCAATCCCACAACGTCTGGATGTGTTTTCACCTTGGTTTCGCCAGATGTTGGCGACACTAATAACAGCATTCCCCGAACACCCGACAAGTCGTGCAGTTTCCGAAATGCACATGCCGACTCTCAGGGCCACCACAGTCTGCCCTCTGTCAAACTCAGATAGATCACACACTTTTCCCATTCTACACATGGATAACACGCTGACTAATGCTACATGAACGATGTGTGTGTCTGACTAGCAGTCATTCCTAGCCAGGTGACACTGCTGTCTCCTGGATGGGTTTGTATCGATAGTAGGTCGGTGCTCATAGTGTTCTGGCCGATCAGTGTATGTACTCTGATACTATGGTAGTAGTTTGATAGCACTGAGTTTTGTTCATAAAATCTTGTAGCTTATTGAAAAATAGGTGTTTAAAGATAATTGAGAAACCATTAAGCTGTGCTACAAGCACATAATCATGAACATTGTCTGTAGCTCCATTTTTGTGACCTTAACAACCTTTAGAATATTTTGAAATGTTCCTGACGGAAACGAGTGGTTAATTATAGGCTTCAGAGGGTCTCCAATACAACGCCCTGGCCGTTTTATGATACAACCTGGAACATCATTAAAATCACATTTCAATTTCTTTAGTGATCTCATTGCTAAAATGAGCTCATCTTGTCTGACCTGGTTAAGAAACATTGATTCTCCGTGTAGAGTGCTATTTTCGTTGTGGTGCCTATTATGAGTTCCAAAGCCATGTAGGCTGTCATCATTTGGTTTTGACATTGGTTGTGAACATGTTTCAGATTCGATGTTTTTTTCATCTGGCCTCTGTTTTTTTTATTTGGAGGTGTATTCATCATTACTTTATTTTTATATCTTTAATAAGTTCTTTGTAGTGGTAAATCGTATTGTGTAATTTGATATAATTTTGAATTTTTAGTAATATACGATTTAGTTAGCTGTATGGATGGAGAAATCATTTCTTTGCACTGGACATTATTATGCTAGCTGTAATCCAACTTTTATTTCCACGTTGTATAAGTCTACATTGTTTAACTGGAGTGGCTTGGTCAAAATAATACCTACTTCTTTCATTAAAGTTACTGAACATGGCATTTACATCTGTCTCACTGAATACTTCACCCCATCTTAGAGTGTAGCATAAGGTTTTAGTACTACCATTGCCGAGGTCCCTACACCCACTTGCTTTGATGGATGATCTATTTTCTGAACATAGTTTGTGAGTGCATAGACTGTATTTAGTGCTTTGGTATTGTATGGAGAGTATGTTTCTTGAAAAATTAATGTAGAGTAGTTTTAGTAACCCTTGAGATTCTAGTTGGTGTATCTACTTATAGGATTAAATTGAGTCTTGGTGTTACGTTCAGAAAATCATCTTTTTAATCTGAGGATTTCAGGAAATCTGTGTTGTTCTGAAGTAATTACTGATCTTTAAAATTTTAAAAAGAAGTGTTCAAACTCTCTATCAAGGAATCATTAAAAGTTACGGTCAGTAGCTGTCATTTCAAAGTCGTTTTCCGTTATCAGATCGATATATGTTTGAATTGATTTTTGCTAGTATAAGCAGTGAAAGAGTGCGAAAGTTTTCAAGTGACTGCGAGTCATGTAACTGAGGTGGAACGTGGGGACCAGCATGGCATTCACCTAGGGGGATGTGGAAAACTGCCTATAAACCAATATGTTTGAATTGATCTACGTCTTAAATTCTGCTTTCCAAAGATGGTCATGCCTCTATGTTTATAATAAGATCTGCAGAAACAGCTGTCTAGGAGAAAACCAGGGTTATTTATGGTTTCTATTTGCAATTTTCCTTGCCAAACTCTGTTATGCAGATAACATCAATATTTATGTCAGATATTAGTATTATTTACGATGTCTATAATTTATAGGTTAGAGATTGAACATTATGGACCGTTAGCTTAAATGAGAGAGAGTTGGTTTTCCTTTTTTTACTGTTGGTATTGCTTTAATTATTTCAGGTGAACCACTTACCTGAGATAAAATATTGTCTCTGTTTATCTTAAGAGCTTCCTGTTAATTCTGATTTTTTTTCTGTAGGTGTTTCCATTTCTTTTGCTGGTAATGTTGCTGCTGTTGGTATAGCCCTGCTGTCACTGATGTTGGATATTTATCTGTTGCTGATGTTACTTTGGATACTTCTGATGATTCTGGTGTGGCTTCTGATGATTCTGCTGCTGCCGGTGTTGTATGATTCTAGTGCTACTAGTGATGTAGATTTTGCTGTTTCTGGTACTAGTGCTGCTCCTGTTACTTTTGTTGTTCCTGCTGATTCTAAAGTCGCTACTGTATCTGGTGATGTTATCAGTACTGGTGTTGGTACTGCAGACGTTTGGTGTTGCCTCCTGATTTCTTTGGGTAGTTTTTGCCTCATAAGATGCTTCATAAGGATATTCAAGTAAAATATTTGTGAATTATGAAATCCATATGCAATGCTGTACCATTTTTGTTTTCCATTTTTTTCTGCTTCTGTATCTTTATATGCAAGACCTCACATTTTAGGTGGAAACATTAAATTTTTTGCAAACTCCAAATCTTTCGTCCTTTTAGCGGTTTTGTCGTCTCTCTTGATATCTGTCTGACTGTTTCTTGTTCTGTTCTGTTGTATGGAAAAAATCCTATTTAAGGTAAAATTATTTTAGATGACAAGGTCTTTGAGAAAGTAGTCTATCATTATGCAGCTATTTGGCTTGTCAAATCGAGCATGATTCCAATAAAGATCCTGAAACAAGGTTGGTAAGACTTGAACATATATGTTGAACTATCCACAATATTTCCAAGAAAAAAACCTAGCTAGACACAAGAAATAAGTTCTATAAACCTATTGCTCTTTCCGCCCTCTTATATGACAGTCGAAGCTCGTGGCCAAGAAATAGAACTCAGCACTAAAATGACATTTCTAATAACAAGTGGTTACTGTGAGATAAAACCGTGAGAACAATGAGGCAAAATTAAATAGGAACCGTGTTAACACCAAATGCTTTATTATATTACTGATGATACACATGTAATTCACAAAATCGTACATGTTACACAAGCGAATTACACAAAGACAAGGCAGGAAACGGAAAGCACTCCGTAGTAAGTAATTCAGTCAAAGAAAAGACATACATTCCACGCTTTTTGTCATAATAATCAACTGTTTGCATCGCCGCACATTCAGCCCCTACCCCTGCCCACCTCCTGCCGTGTGGAGCGAAGCTCCCAGAAAGAATGGATATTTGTACTGGACAGTTCTGCCAGCCCTGGCTCGTACTGCATATAGTGTTGGAGGAACTGGGTGAGTGTTTTGAGAGTGTTCTTCCTGTGGCGGCGTAGCGTCATTAGTGGCTGCATCTGTTGGCAAAGTTAGAAGAGCGGTGGATCCGTCCGGTAATAGCGTAGGTTGATTGGCTAATGCATACTGCAGAGTCGTCGTTGGGTGGCATTAGAGGCAGAAACTCACAGCATTGTCCGTCTGCAGCCGATAAACTGTCTCGACATGCTCTGCGGAAGCCTTGGTGTGTTTAGCATTAGTGAAAATCGTCACTGTGTGAGTACTATGGCCCAAAAGCGTGTACGAACCTATATAAGGCGGTTGCAAAGGGGCTGATGGAGTCTGTACATAGCCTCACGTGAGAACATATAGATAAGTCTTTGTGCATAAAAATGGGAGAGTGTATGTGGCGGGACACAGTGGGTGGATAGAAACTGGAAATGAAGTTTCAGATATGTTGGATTAAGAAGGAGAGGGGTCTTGAGGAGGGTAGTCCGTTGTTCACTGAAAAATTCCGAAGTAAGTCTGACGGGGAGATCAGGTTTGAATGTAACATGCAAACCAAATGATACAAGGGACAAGCCCGTCAACCAAGAAGAGTTGTGACACATTAGGGTCGACTTGATAGTCCGGTGCCAATAGTCTACCATGCTGTTCTGGATAGGTAGTAGTTGGCGCTATGATGTTGTATAAAACCACATTAATCCACCAGTTCACACGAAACAAGGTTCACTCAAATTGGCGGCCTTGCTCCATCTGCGCGTCCGCAGGGCAGCCAAATTGAGAGGTCCACATAGTTAAAGTTTGTGTGACCGTTTCTGCTGGGATGCCCTAGATGAGTGTATTTTCTACTCGTCGGGTGGACATATCAGTTGCAGTGAATACGTAATTAAAACCTTGCATGGGGGTGAGCATCAGTATTGTCAATTCAAGTACTGTAATAAACTCCATTAATAAGATTTGTTTGTATGTTGTTTAGCTATCCGAAAACGCAGCTTCCTAGGCACCCTATATTACAAGAGTGGGCAGTACCCAACAGAATGTACCAAAGGTTGGTAGACCTGACGTCCCACTCTAGCTGGATGAAAGCCAAACAAGTTTTCACCCATAACCGGCAATCACGCCACACGCCCAGCCACACAAATCTTTTTGTGACCATATAGTGGTGTTGACTCCTTCATGAGTGAGTTGATGAATTGTATTGAAAACCTGTTCTCGAAAACTCGATGGAACGAAAAATTGTGGTTGGTTTTAACAAATGTGGAGCCACATGAAGAAGATGTCCACTGGTAGTTTCTGCTAACACAGTGCTGTGTTTGAGTTTTCGATAATTCCTGTAGCTCTGTGTCTTGAACAGCAGCCAATTGTTTTAAGTCGACACTCGTGGAAATTGCATTTATTCGAGAGCACCCTGCGAGTGACGAAGTTCAGTTGTAAACCAGTCGATGAATTGTATATGGTGGAACTGCCGTGGTGAGAAAGGATTGCGGGGGTGGAGAAAGCCAAGCAAACTGGTTTGCGATCAGCAAAAGCTGTAAAATGGCGTGTCTTTACATACAGTCTAAAATGCTTGATGGCTTCATAGACCTTCAAAAGTTCACTGTTGCAGGCACTCTATTTTGTTTTTGCTTCTGTCAATTTACAGAAAAAGAACCCAAGTGGCTACCACGTAACATCAAGTTACTGCTCTAGGGCAGCTCCTGTCACGGTTTGGCTCACATCCACAACAATATTGCTAGTAGTGTAAAGGGAAGACGGTTAGCACAGTGTCTGTTAAGCTGGATTTGACATCTTCGAATGGTGATAACACATCTGGGTTTCATGTTACGGAGTGTTGTCCTCATGAAGTTGGGCACTACAGTACAGCTGTTAGTGGTGCTTGTGTAGCAGTGGCGAGGGGCAGGTGGCATCTGTAGAAGTTTGCCATACTCAAAAAATTGGAAGTTCTCTGGGAGGGGAACCGACTGAATCAAGTTAGCCTTAGTTTGTAAAGTTCGAACGCCTGGGAGGGTTACCCAGCGTCCCAAGAAGTTCACCTATGTTGTCAGAGCACACATATGTCTTTGTTGGTCTTTATTTCGTATCGGGAAAGTCCATCAAAAATAATTTGCAGACGTTTCTCGTGTTCAGCGTCAGAGGCCGAGCAAGACAATAAATATTCGAGATACGTGAAACATATGAGCAGGCCACGAAGGACTGCATCGACCAATCGCTGCCATGTTTGAAGCACATTCTTTAGGTCAAAAGGCATTCTGATAAATTCAAAGAGGCCAAAAGTCGTGATTACTGCTGTCTTTTGTATATCTGCTGGGGCGGCGTTGGAATCTGGTGATATGCTTTTTGAAAATCAGTCTCTTTCAACAATAGAGTGCCTGCTAAACACAGCCGTAAAATCCTGGAGATATGGAACAGCGTAGCAATGAAGTGTAGTCTGCGCCTTAAAGGCACAATATTCCCCATAACCCCATAAGCACGACAGAAACCATCTTTTTTCTTTACTAAATGTAGAGGGGGGGGGGTGCCCACGGGCTGTGAGAACGTCAAATAATTTCAGGAGCCAGTAACTTTTCAAATTCCTTCTTCACTGTAGTATATTTCGTAAGTGCCAACCGGTGGGCTTTGGAAGCAAGCGGCGTTCCCAGCGTAATGAAGATGTGGTGGGTAGTACAATGCTGTATTCTGAGCTGTGACGCGGACTGCCGGTTCGTGCTGTCCAAGGTTCTGTAGGAGTGACATCATCCCGTAGCCTACTTATATGAACCATGGCCGTCTTAAGTGCAGCTATGCAGTCAGTAATGTGAGTTGTACACAATAACGTGTCCTTTAATTTCCTCGATGACTTAATAAGTTTTGGTATGTAGGACATCTGCAGCTGTGAGGCACGATTAATTAAATTAAAGAGTTCCGCCCATTTGTACCAATAAATTTATTCCAACCACGGATGGTTTCGGGATAAAAAAAAAACGTATTTTGTAACGCATAACATGCAGTCAGGCCGGTCAGTGCAAGGGCTCCAAATCACTGCATCTTGGCTGAGACCAAGAGATGAATAAAGCAAGCAGGTTCAGAAGGATGTAGGTTCCAGTAGTTATTCAGAGATGAAGGTGCTTGCACAGGACAGAGTAGCGTGGAGAGCTGAATGAAACCTGCCTTTGGACTGGAAACCACAACAACAAACTTCCTTGAGTGAGCGTTCTGTGCAAGCAGTTGCTACGTTTTATTTCACTTTTCTTCTAGAGAGTATAACTTCACAGAGAGAATATTTAACGAGACTAACACTGTCAGGAAATTGTTTAACATATTGATCACCTGAAAGATGGATGCCTCAGCGATTTTGTGTGAATCAAGTAATGTCTTTGAGTGGTATCAGTTGAGGGATGTACCACTAAATCAGTAAGATTTCGTGATACAGAATAAAAACTTGCACCGCAAAAAATGCAGAAATTGAAACTGCTACTGATGAGCGATATTCACAGACTGGCTTGGTAGTCACGGGATCGTATTGTTAGTCTACCAACAGATTGTAAGAATACTTAGGAAGTTTAGTTTTCGTGCAAACATACACTTCTTTTAAAATCGACATTAGGAAGCTAAAAGTAGGGTAAATTTGAGTATCAGTGGTACCTGTTGCAGGATTTTAGTGCGAATCGCATTTTGAAAAGCCCTCACACCGACATTTGTACAATACCTGTTGTAACATAGACTAAAGAACATGAGAAGTGCATACACTAGTTATGTAGGTTCTGACTATTAACGAGACAATTGACCATCACAGGTTGTGTTCAAAATGCGCACCGACGGCGGCAATACACGTTTCCAGTCTAGTATGGAACGAATTCTGCACACGTGCTAGCATTTTAGTGGATACGTCTGAGCAAGATGTAGTAATACATCGTTGCATGTCATTGAATGTAGTTGGTATGTCGCTGTAAACAGCGTCTTTCAATTTTCCCCACAGAAAAAAGTCTGCAGGTGTCAAATCCGGGGAATGGACCGGTCAATGTACAGAAGGATCCTTTATTGTATGATTATATGATAGCGGAACAAACACTGGTAGCAGTTACTTATGTAAAATATCTGGGAGTATGCGTGCGGAACGATTTGAAGTGGAATGACCATATAAAATTAATTGTTGGTAAGGCGGGTACCAGGTTGAGATTCATTGGGAGAGTGCTTAGAAAATGTAGTCCATCAACAAAGGAGGTGGCTTACAAAACACTCGTTCGACCCATACTTGAGTATTGCTCATCAGTGTGGGATCCGTACCAGATCGGTCTGACGGAGGAGATAGAGAAGATCCAAAGAAGAGCGGCGCGTTTCGTCACAGGGTTATTTGGTAACCGTGATAGCGTTACGGAGATGTTTAATAAACTCAAGTGGCAGACTCTGCAAGAGAGGCGCTCTGCATCGCGGTGTAGCTTGCTCGCCAGGTTTCGAGAGGGTGCGTTTCTGGATGAGGTATCGAATATATTGCTTCCCCCTACTTATACCTCCCGAGGAGATCACGAATGTAAAATTAGAGAGATTAGAGCGCGCACGGAGGCTTTCAGACAGTCGTTCTTCCCGCGAACCATACGCGACTGGAACAGGAAAGGGAGGTAATGACAGTGGCATGTAAAGTGCCCTCCGCCACACACCGTTGGGTGGCTTGCGGAGTATCAATGTAGATGTAGATGTAGATGTAGATCCTTTACGTCCAATCCAACGAGTTGGAAACAATTCCTGAAGCGATGCTATAGTACTTCGTGCACTATGGGCTGGATAGCCATAACTTTGGTGCCACAGGTTCCTCCTAGTCTGCAGAGGAACGTTTTCTAGCGTCCGTGAAAGATGATCTGTTAGGAGGCTGCAATACTTGTAAACGTTCAGCGTTCTGTCTATGAAAACCGGGCCTATGAGCTGATGGTTCACTGTCCCACACTACACGTTTACACTCCATGGACGCTGACCATCCACCTGACGAAGCCAACTGGGATTGTCAACAGCCCAATAGGGCATGTTTTAGCTGTTTACCTGGCCATGATTGGTAAATGTGGCTTCATCACTAAACATGATACACGACACATTTGAAGTATCCTGTCTTAATGCCCATGTACAGAAGTTAAAAGACTCTCCTAATCGTTTGCATTCAGCTCTTGATGGACAGAGACGTGACAAGAATGGAACCTGTATAGATGGCGAATGACCGAGCGGTCTGAGGCGCTGCAGTCATGGACTGCGCGGCTGGTCCCGGCGGAGGTTCGAGTCCTTAGGATAATTTAGGTTATGTAGTGTGTAAGCTTAGGGACTGATGACCTTAGAAGTTAAGTCCCATAAGATTTCACACGCATTTGAACATTTTTGATGGGGAATGAGTAGGACACTTGCCTGACTCATGTCACTTCCTCGTGCGACTGCGCGGGAGCTAACGTACGGATCAACTGCAACAGCAGCAACAACATTAACCACTCTCTCATCCGTCGTCATTTGTTTCCATCTGTAACACTTACTAAGTGCTACATTACCACTTTCACGTAAATGGTTGAAGAGGATGATAAATAATTGAAGAGATGGTTATTGTCTATTGGAATATCTTGCCGCCTACACCGTACAAGAACGAACTGCATTCTTCCTACACTCTCTATACACCATGAGCATAGCGGCTTTTTCTGCAATAGTAAATCCCTTTGTCCGCTCACGAACTACTGCTTGGACTGTCACATACCAACTGACTAGCAAATCACGTCGCACTCAAGGAACACACAAGCACACTGTAAGCAGACATAATAGCATCGTTCGTAGAAACTACACATTATCAATGGCACACCAACATTTGTCGGTGTGGAAACTTTTCAAAATACATCTCATAAACGACTCTCACTAGAATCCTGCAATAAACACCACTGACATTGTAACTTAGCCTACTTTTAGCCTGTTAACGTCAATAGGCACTGTTCGATTTAAAAAGTGTATGTTTCCATAAAAAATGCACTTTATAAGTACTATTACAATCTGTTTTTGTCTAATACGAGCCGCTGCTACCAATTCACTCTCTGAAAACTGTGCATCCATAGCACTTTCCATTTCTGCAATGCCGGCCGGAGCGGCCAAGCGGTTCTAGGCGCTACAGTCTGGAACCGTGCGACCGCTGCGGTCGCAGGTTCGAATCCTGCCTCGGGCATGGATGTGTGTGATGTCCTTAGGTTAGTTAGGTTTAAGTAGTTCTAAGTTCTAGGGGACTGATGACCTGAGAAGTTAAGTCCCATAGTGCTCAGAGCCTTTTGAACCATTTCTGCAATATTTGCGGTGCAACTTGTAGTTGATTCACCTGTATATTAAAATCAGTGTGTGTACAGTCACTTTTTGTATATTCTCACCTGCCCAACTTCAGATAAGTATTTTCTCTGTTGCGTAAAATAGGTGGGCTGCAGTGCTGCCTGGTTTCATAGTTAACTAATGAACGATCTGACATATTTTTTGCCAAATAATTTTATTTTTCAGGCATGAACCAAGTCAAGTTGGAGTTTCATTATTGCACTTCATATTGGCAGGTATTAAATAGTTCAGAAAATAGGAAGAAATACGTGTTTAGTGCACGTTGTCAAGATTGTCACAAGAATAAACAGATTCATCTGCATGAAACTGGCAAATTGTCCCACATGCTCAATGACTATAATAACTTCACAGTGAAATAGTGTAGAGCTGTCTGTCCAGCTCCGAACACTTTCTGCTTTGAGAGTTTGCCCTCGATGCATCTGACGCTGGCCGCCAAATTTAACTACCGAGATCATCGTTCCCTAAGCTTACACACTACTACATCTAACTTAAAGTAACTTACGCTAAGGACAACATCCACACCTATGCCCGAAGGAGGACTCCATCCTCCGACGGAAGGAGGTGCGCGGACAATGACAAGGCACCTCAACCCACGCGGCTACTCCGCGCTGCTGCCCGCCAAATACTGGCCGCTAGGTGGTACATCTAGGAGTAAACATTATGCAGTGACGACAGCGATGTAAGAATCCCGCATGGAGAGTATATCGGGATGAATATTTAAGTGCGGCATGTAATTTTCTAACCAGTGTTCAGACTGACAACCATAGCAGCAATAACAAATATACCATCGTACTTAAAATTTATTTAAATATACACTCCTGGAAATTGAAATAAGAACACCGTGAATTCATTGTCCCAGGAAGGGGAAACTTTATTGACACATTCCTGGGGTCAGATTTATCACATGATCACACTGACAGAACCACAGGCACATAGACACAGGCAACAGAGCATGCACAATGTCGGCACTAGTACAGTGTATATCCACCTTTCGCAGCAGTGCAGGCTGCTATTCTCCCATGGAGACGATCGTAGAGATGCTGGATGTAGTCCTGTGAAACGGCTTGCCATGCCATTTCCACCTGGCGCCTCAGTTGGACCAGCGTTCGTGCTGGACGTGCAGACCGCGTGAGACGACGCTTCATCCAGTCCCAAACATGCTCAATGGGGGACAGATCCGGAGATCTTGCTGGCCAGGGTAGTTGACTTACACCTTCTAGAGCACGTTGGGTGGCACGGGATACATGCGGACGTGCATTGTCCTGTTGGAACAGCAAGTTCCCTTGCCGGTCTAGGAATGGTAGAACGATGGGTTCGATGACGGTTTGGATGTACCGTGCACTATTCAGTGTCCCCTCGACGATCACCAGTGGTGTACGGCCAGTGTAGGAGATCGCTCCCCACACCATGATGCCGGGTGTTGGCCCTGTGTGCCTCGGTCGTATGCAGTCCTGATTGTGGCGCTCACCTGCACGGCACCAAACACGCATACGACCATCATTGGCACCAAGGCAGAAGCGACTCTCATCGCTGAAGACGACACGTCTCCATTCGTCCCTCCATTCACGCCTGTCGCGACACCACTGGAGGCGGGCTGCACGATGTTGGGGCGTGAGCGGAAGACGGCCTAACGGTGTGCGGGACCGTAGCCCAGCTTCATGGAGACGGTTGCGAATGGTCCTCGCCGATACCCCAGGAGCAACAGTGTCCCTAATTTGCTGGGAAGTGGCGGTGCGGTCCCCTACGGCACTGCGTAGGATCCTACGGTCTTGTCGTGCATCCGTGCGTCGCTGCGGTCCGGTCCCAGGTCGACGGGCACGTGCACCTTCCGCCGACCACTGGCGACAACATCGATGTACTGTGGAGACCTCACGCCCCACGTGTTGAGCAATTCGGCGGTACGTCCACCCGGCCTCCCGCATGCCCACTATACGCCCTCGCTCAAAGTCCGTCAACTGCACATACGGTTCACGTCCACGCTGTCGCGGCATGCTACCAGTGTTAAAGACTGCGATGGAGGTCCGTATGCCACGGCAAACTGGCTGACACTGACGGCGGCGGTGCACAAATGCTGCGCAGCTAGCGCCATTCGACGGCCAACACCGCGGTTCCTGGTGTGTCCGCTGTGCCGTGCGTGTGATCATTGCTTGTACAGCCCTCTCGCAGTGTCCGGAGCAAGTATGGTGGGTCTGACACACCGGTGTCAATGTGTTCTTTTTTCCATTTCCAGGAGTGTATTAAAGTTGATGCAAAGGTTTGTAGCGCTTTCCCACGGATTTTGACGTACAGCTTACTACGAGTATGTTTACCAACTGTAATTGTTTGTTAGGAGCTCTAGTATATTTCAAGAGGTTATACACTGAAGCGCCAAAGAAACTGGTGTAGGCATGCGTATGCAAATACAGAGATATGTAAACAGGCAGAATACGCCTCTGCGGTCGGCAACGGCCTGTATAAGACAGAAAGTGTCTGGTACAGTTATTAGATCGTTTGCTACTACTGTAAAGCCAGGTTATCAAGATTTAAGCGAGTCTGGAAGTGGTGTAATAGTCGGCGCACGAGCGATGGGACACAGCATCTCCGAAGTAGCGATGAAGTGAGGATTTTCCCGTACGACCATTTCACGAGTGTACCGTGAATATTAGGAATCCGGTAAAACATCAAATCTCCGACATCGCTGTGGCCGGAAAAAGATCCTGCAAGAAAGGGACCAACGACGGTTGAAGAGAATCATTCTACGTGACAGAAGCGCAATACTACCGCAAACTGCTGCAGATTTCAATGCTGGGCCATCAACAAGTGTCAGCGTGCGAAACATTCAACGGAACATCATCGATATGGGCTTTCGGAGCCGAAGGCCCACTCGTTTACCCTTGGTGACTGCACGACACAAAGCTTTACGCCTCACCTGGGCCCGTCAACACCGACATTGGCCTGTTGATGACTGAAAACATGTTACCTTTGCGGACGAATCTCGTTTAAAATTGTATCGAGTGGATGGACGTGTGCGGGTATGGAGTCAACCTCATGAATCCATGGACCCTGCGTGTCTGCAGGGGACTGTTGAAGCTGATGGAGGCTCTGTAACAATGTGGGGCGTGTGCAGTTGGAATGATACGGGACCCCTGATACGTCTAGATACGACTAAGACAGGTGACACGTACCTAAGCATCCTGTCTGATGACCTGCATCCATTCATGTCCATTGTGCATTCCGACGGACTTGGGCAATTCCAGCAGGACAATGTGACACCCCACACGTCCAGAATTGCTACAGTGTGGCTCCAGGAACACTCTTCTGAGTTTAAACACTTCCGCTGGTCACCAAACTCCGCAGACATGAACATTATTGAGCATATCTGGGATGCCTTGCAACGTGTTGTTCAGAAGAGATCTCCAACCCTTCGTATTCTTACAGATTTATGGGCAGCCCTACAGGTTTCGTGGTGTCACTTCCCTCCAGCACTACTTTAGACGTTAATCGAGTCCATGCAACGTCGTATTGCGGCACTTCCGCGTGCTCGCGGGGGTCCTACACGATATTAAGGAGGTCTAACAGTTTCTTTGGCTCTTCAGTGTATATTGAATTTTGCAAATATAAAGTTACTGAATATTTCTATGGGTGTTAAAATGAGTGTCAAGTTAAAAAGTCAAACGTTTGTGATACACTGTTCATTTTTGGCGTAACAGAGGGATGAAGGCAGCAGAGGCAGTGTGAAGCACTTTTGCTATGTAAGGAGGTGAGGGGATGGGGTTTGGGGGAAGTGCCAGCTGAAATATCACATCAGAAAGTGATGGACGTGTGTAGGCTGTCACAGCCAAGTACCTTTAACTTTTCAGGGTATGGTACTGCATCATATTGTAAAATAACTGTTACTGAATAAAGCTGACGTTTCAGCCACAGGTTTATTCAATGCTATGTGGTACCATACCCAGGGAGCTTTTACGTTAACGGGCGAAAATGGTTTTCTCCTTTCAGGGAATCTTGAATTGTTCTCCACATTCTGTAAGATCTAAGAGCTTTGATAAATACTCTTTAAAGGCTTCAGTTCATGATAGTATACTCCAGTGTACCCGATAATTATCAAATGTGATGAACTACGACTATTTAATCTTTGTGCCCTATTTTAATTCAACGGTCAAGGTACGAAATAGAGGTATATTGATACTGCACGTTACAATTCAAAACAACGTAAATCATGGGTGGCTATACACGCGTTTTTCTCGAACATTGTAGGTTTTTTCATGAATTACACCGACTATTTCTGTCTGTTATCGTTAATAGTGAAGTAAATATTAGTATCTTTGTGTCAACTTCATAAAATGAAAGTAACGGGTGAACTCTAACAAAAACATCTCTTCAAGAATCCATAAAAGATGTGCATCCATAAAAGATAATCTTCTGCATCTGGTGGCACAAAGAAGGTGTTTTGTACGATGGCCTGCTGAAAAACAGTGCCACCGAATCTTATTATGTGAAAAAACTTAAAATTTTTTAACATTTTCGCTGCCATGCGGCTTATGTAACTGTTGTCACCCCAGGCCAAAAAAACAAAAAACAAAATTTTTTTCTAACTATGTATTGAATATGTTCTAATGTTGTGACGTGCACCCCGAATATATGAAAGCTCGAAATCCTTCAAAAGACGGTTTAATTGTGAGGTAGCCGGAGTCTTCATGGCCCAGAAGTGAAACGAGTTTCAAAGAGGGTGTCATTGTGAGTTGTGAGGACGCCGGCTACCTCACTTCTTACGGGACGTGATAAAGAAACAGGATATAAATTACATGAAAATACATCCAGTTGATTGTTATTTATTAGGTGTACATAATAAACAATATACAAACATAGGAACAAAAATTATTTTTCTTACAATTTGTGTGTTTTTGAAAAACAGTAAATGCAAACAAATTCATGACATTCCTTGTAGGTTGTGGTTGTTTTTGCTACAAGTTTCTGCGCTCCATTTTTTTCCTTTATCTCTTGAAATCTTCAAGTAGCAACCTCTGCACCTCCCCAGTATTTTTCTATTTCGCTTGTCTGTCTGCATGCTCTCTACAAGGTATGGCTCTTGAAATTTTAAGAAAATCGATTGGGAGTCGGTGTATCGACGTTGATCTCCAAGAGGCTCATGATTATTTCCTCCCTAAAATTATTTATAGGAATATTTGTTCCGGTAAATATTTTTTAAAAAGTGAGCATTTACTACTGCTGTGTTGAACGTAATTTCAGACGCCACTTTATGGTACCATCTTATTGTTTTCCTCAGTGGTGAAAAATAACATCTGATCTGCCACATCGATCCCTCACTTTGCCGCATTATAATGCAGAATGACTGCAGGCTTAAATATTTTCTTTCCAGTTTTCTTGCTTATCTTCCCAGTGCTTCGCCATGCTCAGTAGTGAGAAACATCACATCTCTTTTGGCTTGCCATTTTGCTACTACTATTCCATTACACTCTCTTCCAGTGTGTTCGCCTTTTCTTATTTGTGACGTCGTGATGGTAGGAGCCCAATGCTTTCTGTTTTCTCTCAGGGTACCTACAATGTTGGTATTTATATCTAGCAAATGCCTAATTAATGACACGCTTGTGTAATAAATGTCACTAACAACGGTGCATCCCTTATCGACACCCTTGTCTACATGTTTTTCCATCAAGGCTAAAACTACTTTTTCTGCAAGATTTTTATTGACATTGTACAGCCATACTGTGTAAAAACTCATTCTCAGCGTATAACCAGCTTGGTTACAAAGTTTGAAAACCTTGGTCCCATATCTATGGGTCTTGTTGGGGATGTGCTGACGAAATAAAAGTCGGCCGCGAAAGTGTACCATCGACTCGTCCACTGCTAGCATATCACCTACTTCATATTGCGAGCAAAATTTACTCTGGATCATATCAAGGAGTTCTCGGATCTTGAATAAATGATCACTTTTATCTGCGTTGTCCTCGAAATGGACGAATCTCAACGGCAGTTGAAATCGATTACGGGACATAGTTCTAGCGACTAGGTTGACCCTGTGAAAAACACCTGTACTCCAATAGCCGGTAATGTGTACCTATTAAACTAGCTTCATGTAGATAATCACGCCAAAGAACTTGCGCATCTCATCAGCGTTTGTCTCCTTCCAAGCCGTAGCCCTTGTCTTACCTTGGGCTGAGTAGGAGACAAGAATTGTACAGTATTTCTGTTTGCTTCAGTAACAATTAAAACTACAATATCGTCCCCGATGAAAGTTCTGAAGACTTGTATAAGTTTCAGATCGATCCGATTCTCGAGGTAATGTGGGTCATTATATTCAAAGGTTTACCTACTTTTGAATTGTATGTTCCTCAGTGTGCTACAGTCCACTTCGGCCCAGTTTTCATTTTTACTTCCTTCTAGAAATTGAGGAGAAATAGGTTGTGTAATGGATGGCTCAATACCTTCTTCCAATTTCTCGTCCATTTCATTCTCAGACACCATTTGTTGCTTGGGTCAGGAAGCTTCGTTAAGTGCCTAGTCATCATCATTGTCGTCACTCAAATCACAAACATCAGATAACTCACCATCATGAGCATTGAGAACTTTTAACAGCGATTGTCTGTCAAGATATCAGACTAATCTTTCCTTCCTTGTTTACCAGTAGAGGGACCGGGGCTTGTATCTCCACCGCGTTTCGTCCGTGGCCTACCATTAGACTGCGACATTTACTGTACAACAGAGAGCAAAATAATAGTGCCAAACCGAGCGAGGTGGCGCAGTGGTTAGACACTGGACTCGCATTCGGGAGGACGACGGTTCAATCCCGCGTCCGGCCATCCTGATTTAGGTTTTCCGTGATTTCCCTAAATCGCTCCAGACAAATGCCGGGATGGTTCCTTTCAAAGGGCACGGCCGACTTCCTTCCCCGTCCTTCCCTAATCCGATGAGACCGATGACCTCGCTGTCCGGTCTCCTTACCCAAAAACAACCAACCAACCAATAGTGCCAAAATATATATGGTGTTTAGCAAGTGATTACAGACTAATTCGTAATGTGCCAAATAGTTACCTGAGATATTCTTCAGTTTCTTATTCAAAGACTTCCAATCACACTGCCGCACGGTTACGCAAAATTATTTCTAAACAATTAAAACAAAACTAGGAAAACAATTTATCAAAACCATGTCACACGGATGGCAGGGTTTTACAAGCAAATGAATCTGCTACATAGCGGCCACTGTGAGTACTATTACAGTGTTACCCATAAGGCCGTTGAAAAGGCAGATTTGGGTTTCCTGCCAGGCTAGCCTGTTTCAGAGTTGATTGAATGTAACTGAAGCTGAAGGAGCTGACGCCCTCGTGGACTGTGAGTAACCCACTTCTGAGGTTACTGGCGCCCTCCTGGCAGCGAAAGTGTTAATCAAAACAAACTTTATTAACATTTTACATCTTTATTATTTATGTCTACATATTCATTTCTCAACATAGTCTCTCTGGCACATTTCTACCAACGGCGGACCAGTTTGTTGATCTGTCACTGTAGAATGTTTGACTTTGTTGATGGAGTCACAACCTCACCTCTGCTTGCACCATCTCATCACTATCAAAATGAAGTCCTGTTCTGAAAACATATGAACATCGGATGGGGCCAAGTCGGGACTGTGTGGAGGATGAACGATGACAGTGAATCCAAGGCGTCCGATTGTTGCAGATGTCAAGGTGCTCGTGTGTGGTCTGGCATTGTCATGCTGAAGGAGAGGGTGCTCCACGTGTGGACAAACTCTTCTAATTCATGCTTTCGGTTTTCCGAGGGTCTAACAGTTACTTGCAGTGTTTAGGGTGGTGCCTATGAATTCCGAATGTATCACAATCTGGACATCTCAGAACACACTGTGATCATGACTTTGCCTGTTGATGGTATATTATTTAACTTTCTAGGCGTCGGTGATGCTATGTGACGGAACTCCATTGATGCTCTCTCGTTTTCGGGGTCAATGTAGTCAATCCACCTTTCATCACCTGTCACTATGTTGTTAAGGAACACATGACCCTAACGCTCAGAACGGAGAAGAAATTGAAACTTCCTGGCAGATTAAAACTGTGTGCCGGACACACACTCGAACTCGGGACCTTTTCCTTTCGCGGGCAAGTGGTCTTCGGGTTGAAGAAATTGTTAACAAATATCCGTTCTCCTCTGTTTCATGTTAGGAGTGACCATTCGAGACACTCACAGTGCACACGTCTTTTTGTACCAGTACCGCAGATTTGCAGTGATGACTTGTAGATGCTTTCGTGATATGCCACACTTATCTGAGAACTGTGTCTGTGTTATCTGACGATTTTCTCTGATGAGCCCGTGAACCCGATTCCGATGAATCTTGTCGGTTGCCGTAGGTGGTCGTCCACTTCGAACTCTGCCACACACGTTGCGGTTAGTGTTGTGGATTGGCAAGACAGCCAACCGACTATGAGAGGAAGCCGAAAGGCACGCGTTTTAGCTCACGCAGGCTGGCGTGAGGTCTGGAACAGGTCAAGGAAATGAGACTAACAAAAAACGTACGTAGCTGCTGGAATACTTAACTTTAATCCATAATTGGTGAACATCGCTCTTGACGGTACATGTTTTACAGCATCAATAGTAACTGGTAATGGCGCCTTGCTAGGTCGTAGTAAATGACGTAGCTGAAGGGTATGCTAACTATCGTCTCGGCAAATGTATTTTGTCAGTGAACCATCGCTAGCAAAGTCGGCTGTACAACTGGGGCGAGTGCTAGGAAGTCTCTCTAGACCTGCCGTGTGGCGGCGCTCGGTCTGCAATCACTGATAGTGGCGATAGGCGGGTCCGACGTATACTAACGGACCGCGGCCGATTTAAAGGCTACCACCTAGCAAGTGTGGTGTCTGGCGGTGACACCACAGTTAGCACCACAGTTTCCTTCATTATGAGCATGAACAACCCAACGTCACACATTGCTGATGTTGATACAATCATCATCGCACATAGCTTTCACTCTTCTATTGATTTCAGTCTGAGGCCCATTTTCTGTGGTTAGAAGCTGGATAACATGTTGCTTCTCGTACACCAACATACACTATGTGATCAAAAGTATCCGGACACCTGGCTGAAAATGACTTACAAGTTCGAGGCGCCTCCCATCCGTAATGCTGGAATTCAGTGTGGTGTTGGCTCACACTTAGCCTTGATGACGGCTACCATTCTCGCAGGCATACGTTCAAGCAGGTGCTCGACGATTTCTTGGGGAACGGCAGCCCATTCTTTATGGAGTGCTGCACTGAGGAGAGGTATCGATGTCGGTCGGTGAGGTCTGGCATAAAGTAGGTGTTCCAAAACAGCCCAAAGATGTTCTATAGCATTCATGTCATGACTCTGAGCAGGCCAGCCGATTAGACGGATGTTATTGTTGTGCAACCACTTCGCCACATGCCGTGCATTATGAACAGGTGCTCGATAATGTTGAAAGATGCAGTCGCCCTTCCCAAATTGTTCTTCAACAGTGGGAAGCAGGAAGGTGCTTAAAACATCAATGTAGTCTGTGCTGTGATAGTGTCACGCAAAACAACAAGGAGTGCAAGCCTCCTCCACGAAAAACACGACCGCACCATAACACCACCGCTTCAGGATTTTACTGTTGGCACTACACACGCTGGCACATGATGTTCACCGGGCTTTCGCTATACCCACACCCTGCCATCGGATCGCCTCATTGTGTACCGTGATTTGTCACTCCACACAACGTTTTTCCACTGCTCAATCGTCCAATATTTACGCTCCTTACACCAAGCGAGGCGTCGTTTGGCATTTACCGGCGTGATGTGTGACTTACGAGCAGCCACTCGACCATGAAATCCAAGTTTTCTCACCTCCCGCCCAAGTGTCATAGTACTTGCAGTGGATCCTGATGCAGTTTGGAAATCCTGTCTGATGGTCAGGATAGATGTCTGCCTATTACACATTACGACCCTCTTCAAATATCGGCGGTCTCTGACAGTCAACAGACGTGGTCGGCCTGTACGCTTTTGTGCTGCACGTTTTCCTCCACGTTTCCACTTCAGTATCACATCGGAAACATTGGACCTAGGGACGTTTAGGAGTGTGTAAATCTCGCGTACAGACGTATGACACAAGTGACACCAAATCACCTGACCACGTTCGAAGGCCGTGAGTTCCACGGAGCGCCCCATTCTGGTCTGTCACGATGTCTAAGACTACTGAGATCACTGATATGGAGTACCTGGCAGTAGGTGGTAGCATAATGTACCTAATGTGAAAAACGTATATTTTTGGGGGTGTCCGGATGCTTTTGATCACATAGTGTAGTTACACGTTGCTCACCGCCATGTTTCCCTCTAGCCTCAGAGGGTTGCAACTTGCATCAGCGAAGCAGGAAAGTCGACCGACTAATACAGATGACATGTAATATACCAGTGATATTGGGAACAGAATAAGAAATTCGGAGGTATTACTTTTCAGCACCTCGTATTATGAACTGCTTCCCTGAGATGCACCCTTCGCCACTGGCATTTTTTGTCAGCAATTGAAACGCCTTGCGGACTAAATCTAACGAAAACGACAAGAAGACTGCATCAAGTGCAACTACTGCACGACAACGCCTGTTGCACTCTAGTGATTTGACGAACAAAGCTATTCGGAGGGTTGGTAGGAAGGTCATCCCCCGCTGCAGTTATATTTCTGATCCTGTGAGACGATAACTTCACCTTTTTCACTCTCTATCGAAGTTCATGGACGACCCATGCTAGATGAAAATACGCTTCACACTTGGTTGCTGAGTTCTTTAACTTAAAACCAGTATATTTTTATATGCTTGGAATAGAAGAACTAGCCAGACTGTTGCAGATAATGTGAGAAAATATATTGTTACTGATTAATTTCTCTCTTAACAGTAAACTAACAAAAAAGCCACAAAATTGTACAATGTACGAGTACTAATACAAGTGAATTACATCTGGTATAGCATTATGGCGCTGGTCTTTTTTTATACAACAGTATGTTTCCCTGGCACGAGTCTGCCCAAAGCTTCACTATTCACTAAGATTTTACACATATTTGACCAAGGAGCAGTCTCTGTCTACGTGCTATGGGAAAAGGCCCGTAAAGAAATTCAGTAACAAATTATTCAATCAAAATTTGCCCCGGTATCCTCAAAAATTTGAAAATTATTTAGGCTGAAGCAGAAACACATTATATGATCAAAAATATCCAGGCAGGCCTACGTATGGCGGAATTGACTATTAGATTGCACGAGAGGCGAACCCTGTGGTATAAAAAGAGGCGCAGTAACTGGAGAATAGGTCGGTCAGGAGAACTCAGCGACTTTGAATGTCATCAACTCATTGGGTGTCATCTGAGTATCAGATCCATCAATGGCATATCTATCCTTCTACAGCTGCCCAAGTCGACTGTTGGTGATGTGACTGTGAACTGGGTACGTGAAGGAACAATCACAGCTAAAATAAGACCAGGTTGGCCTCATATACTGACGGACAGGGGCCGTTGAGCATTTTGGAGGCTGGTTGTAAAAAATCGCTTTAAATCAGTGGAAAGAATAACTCGTGAGTTCTAAAGTGGTACCGACAAGTCAGCTAGCACAACACTGTGCGTAAGAAGGTGAAAAGAATGGGGTACAATATGCGAGCAGCTCCTCATAAGCCGCACATTTCTGCAGTCAGTTCTAGTCGATGCATGAGGTGGTGTAAAGAGCGACACCAATGGACAGTGGTTAACTGCAAACGTGTGGTTTGTGTTGATGAATGAACTATATCCTGTGACAATCCGGTGGAGGGGTTAAGGCTTTCGTGATTAGGGTGTAATCCTCTTGATGGGCTTAAGAAGACGCTAAATGCAGAAGGATATCAACAAATTTAACAGCGTCGTGTACTGCATACAGTAGAGAAACAGTTCGAAGACGAAGATTGAATCAGCGTGCTAACGCACCCTCTTATGAAGCAGCGTCGATCAGGCAGTGGTTTGTGGACAGTACTGAAACAGACTGGCCTGTCAACAGTCCCATCCTGTACCCAGTGGAACACCTTTGAGACGAGTTCTAACGTCGCCTTCCCTCCAGGTATCAGTGTCCAACGTCACTATCTTCTCTGGTCACGACTCTTGAAGATGGGCTAGTATTCCTCCCTAGACATTCAGATACCTCATTGAAAGTATCTCCAGCAGCATTCAATCCGCCATAGAGGCAAAGCATGGACACTCCTCGTATTAATATACTCTAATAGGTGTCCAGATACTTTTGATCAAATAGCGTATACAGTTACTAACAAGTGTGCACTTCAACAATTTCGTAAGTTTTTCAACTACCTATCTTTGTATGTGTTGAATCGACGGTGTAAGCAAACAAGAGGCAGAGATTTTATTCAAAATTCCTTAGACGTTTTCGACCCAACAATCTGCAGCTCAGTTCGAAAGGAACAATAAAGTTGACGAAGTATACCAGTACTCCCTCAGAAATGGAACTGACAGTTACGTAATCCTTCCCTTCTTAAAGCAATCATGTGAATATGGAGCTACCATATCCGCTGCTCACTCATTGCCATAGTGATGACTAAGATAGATAATGTGTATCATAAAAGGTAAGAATAGTTATAACTTCTGCTTGGAACGACCTCGATGTCACGTCTCAAATGAGAATCACTCAGATGAGAAAACATCAAGTGAATGTACCAGAATAGTTCAGCACCAGTCCAGCTATAACAGAGTTATCAAACATTTTCCGCAATGTTACTAAGTTTCAATTACACGTGCGGCAGGAATAATGTTTTCTAGCTTACATGTTTCATATGCGAGACGGTGATACCTTGCCGTTATGAAGCACAGACTACTTCGCCAGGCACTCACAAACGTGATGCAGGCACCTGTCAAGTTGATCAGTAACCGAAATGACCTAAAGAATACATTAAAGAGTTTCAGTCTCATTTCTGTAACAAAGGTAAGGGGCTAAAGCAAAATTACGGATGTCTTTAAAATGCACTGATTTGAATCTGAGTACTGTTAATGAAGAGGAGAAGGATTTTGTTGGGTGGCTAACCTTTTGAACAGTTGAATGTTGTGTTCACTTCAGGTAGATACCCAGCATTAAAGTAGTATAAAGCAAACCACATACCACAGATATCCGTAGCTAATGGAAGTGAGCTGCTAACATACTAGCTACATACTCTTCATAGGACAATATCTAAAACAAATCATTAGGCACGACAACAATCATTTATTGTGATACAATACTCCAACATATACTCAGATTAGCTTGCAGAGAAGACATGGTACTGATGTAAAGTTCCATGCCTAATTAAATCTAATATAAAAGATGATGACTAAGTGATCTAACTGAAGCCCAGTATGAACTGGTGTTCTGTGAGTTTAGGTTCAGTCGCTGAATAGATAAGTACATTGACTATTACTTTTATTTTTATTCGACAATCGGTGTAAATTGTGTAACGTTTTATCAACTCAAATGTACTAAAATCAGAAAATTTTGATCACCACACTTGATTAGCTTTCTTTGACAGCATCACATGTGGTTATACTGTCAACATTAAGCGTAGTTAATACATTATTGTCATTTGATTACTGTAGACTCAAGAAAAGTACTTCTTGAGAATGCTTTCATTGGCACTATACCCATAATAGAGAAACACAAATGAAAAGACAGTAACGCATCACTGACTGCAAAATGTGAGCAACCACAGCTAAATGTGATAAGCTTCGAATATTATTAAATTTCAAATCAAGTGAACTGCTCAAGTAAACTATGTGCATTAATTGTAAGATCAGGCTCAAAGAGCCATAAATAAATGGAACCATTTGAAGCATGCAGTGTAAGTTAGATTACAGCCATTGTTAATATGAAAGCAGAAGCAGTTATCAACAAGTAAAAAGGAACACATAACGCTAACATTAATCTCTTGAATATATAATCCTTAACTAAACTGTCAGTCAGTCTGAACAGATGATGTTTTGTCAATAAATACGAAGAGCATCTGGGGAGTGAGGTTTTCGATTTGCTATGTGCTGAAGACAGAAAGGAAACAAAATAAAAATAAGAGATTTTCATTAATGAGTTTTGCTTTCGATACAAACGTTTCAGAGATAGTTATATAGGTGAGAGTGGTCTCTCGCCAGTGGATACCACGTCGACACAAAAGAACTGTGACGCAATCATAGGTTACATTTTCAGTTGTGTCACATGGGCGTGACCAACTGCCTTATATCTAGGTTAAAGGGGGTCTACCACGACAGCATCAGCACTCTCATGGTACACGCCTATGCTGTTTACGATGGTGAACTACCGGAAGGGCTCAATGGATTCTACATCAACATATATACTCCGCTAGCCACCAGGCGGTGTATGGCGGAGGGCACAATTCGAGCCAAAGTCATATTTCGTCCCCTTTGTTCCACTCGCGGATTGCGCGAGGGAAAAACGACTGTCTGAACGCCTCAGTACGAGCTCTAATTTCCCGTATCTTTGATTGGTGATCATTGCGCGATTTGAAAGTTGGTGGTAATAATATATGCTCTACATCCTAGGCGAAGATCGGACTTTGGAATTTAGTGAGCAGCCCCTTCCGTTTAGCGCGTCGTCTATCTGCAAGTGTGTTCCACTTCAAACTTTCTGTCCGCAGCTCGTGGTCGTGCGGTTGCGTTCTCGCTTCCCGCGCCCGGGTTCCCGGGTTCGATTCCCGGCGGGGTCGGGGATTTTCTCTGCCTCGTGATGACTGGGTGTTGTGTGCTGTCCTTAGGTTAGTTAGGTTTAAGTAGTTCTAAGTTCTAGGGGACTGATGACCATAGATGTTAAGTCCCATAGTGCTCAGAGCCATTTCAAACTTTCTATGAGATTTGTAACGTTCTCGCGATGGCTAAACGTACCAGTCAAGAATCTTGCCATTCTTCTTTGGACCTTCTCAATCTCTTGAATCAGACCCAACTGGTAAGGGTCTCATACAGACGAACAATACTCTAGGACTGGAAGAGCTAAAGCATTGTAAGCAATTCCTTTTGTTGAAGGAGTGCATCGCTTCAGGATTCTACCAATAAACCGCAATCTAGAGTTCGCCTTACCCGTTACTTGTGGAATCAGATCGTTACGTCTGAGATTATTTCGAGTAGTCACACCCAGATACTTGACTGATTTTACCGTTTACAAAGACAGGGCATTTGTTTTGTACTCGTATATTAATGGGGATTTTCGCTTTGTGATACGCAGTGGGTTACACGTACCAATATTCAGAGATAACTGACAGTCATTACACCACGCATTTATTTTCTGCAGATCCTCACTGATTTGTTCACAACTTTCGTGTGATACTACTTTCCTTTAGACTACGGCATCATCGGAAAACAGTCTGATGCCGCTGTCAATACCATCAACCAGATCGTTTATGTAAATCGTAAAAAGCAAGCGGACTTATTACGCTGCCCTGGGCACACCGTAGTTACGCTTGTTTCTGTTGAAGTCTCCCCATTCAGGACGACATACTACTCTCTGTGTGTTAGAAAACTTTCTATCCAACAGGGTATGTCATAGGATCGACGGTGAGCGCGCACTTTTTGGAGCGAGCGACAGTGCGGAACTGAGTCGAACGCCTTTTGGAAGTCGAGGAATATGGCATCAGCCTGGGAGCCGGTATCTAGAGCCTGTTGTATATCATGCACAGGAAGGGCCAGCTGTATCTCGCATGCCCACTGCTTCCTAAAACCGTGATGGTATCTGCAGATGAGCTTCTCACAAGGGAACCTTCCCATCGCACCCCCCTCAGATTTAGTTATATGTTGACACAGTTGATAGGCCTTGAAAAACTGAACACAGATCAATCGAGAAAACAGGAAGAAGTTCTGTGCAACTATGAAAAAATAATCAAAATATACAAACTGAGTAGTCCATGTGCAGGATAGGCAACATCAATGAACCCCGGAGCTCAAGAGCGCCGTGGTCCCGTGGTTAGCGTGAGCAGCTGCGGAACGAGAGGTCCTTGGTTCAAGTATTTCCTCAAGTAAAAAGTTTACTTCATTTATTTTCGCAAAGTTATGATATGTCCGTTCGCTCATTGACGTCTCTGTTCACTGTAATAAGTTTAGTGTCTGTGTTTTGCGACCGCACCGCAAAACCTTGCGATTAGTAGACGAAAGGACGTGCCTCTCCAATGGCAACCGAAAACGTTTGATCGCAAGATCATAGGTCAACCGATTCCTCCACAGGAAAACACGTCTGATATGTTCTATACGACACTGGTGACGGCATATGCGTCACATGACAGGAATATGTTGTCGAGCCACCTAACTTGTACACTTGGCGGGTGGATAAAAAGACTATTCTACCTTGCCCGATTTAGGTTTTCTTGTGGATGTGATAATCACTCCCATAAAAGTGATGAAAACATAAGTGTTTGTCACATAAACTGAAAATAAAAAATTAAACTTTACACTGGAGGAAAGACTTGAACCAGGTACTTCTCGTTCCGCAGCTGCTCACACTAACCACGAGACCACGGCGCTTTTGAGCTTATACCATCCTTGATGTTGCCTATCTTGCGCATGGACTACTCAGTTTGTATATTTTGCTTATTTTTTCATAGTTCCATACTACTTCTTCCTGTTTTCTCGATTGATCTGTGTTCGGTTTTTCAAGCCCTATCCACTGTGCCAACTTATAACTAAACCTGGGGAAAGGGGAGGGGTGCGATGGGGAGGTTCCCTTGTCAGAGCCTAGAAAGGTCACTATGTCTGAACAAAATATGTTCCATGATCCTACAACAAATCGATGTCAGTGAAATTGGTCGGTAATTATGTGCATCCGATTTTCTAGCCTTTTTATAGATTGCTAAGATCTGGGCCTTCTTCCAGTCCCGTGGAACTATCCGCTGTCCCAATGAGCTCTGATAGATGACGGATAAGAATTGTGTTACATTTGTAGCATAGTCAAGATAAAATATTACGGGGATACCGTCTAGGCCAGATGCCTTCCTGGCGTCTAAGGATCTTAACTGTTTTACAATCCCAGTTACACTAAACACTATGTCAGCTATCCTTGCGTTTGTTCGATAATTGAAAGGGGGAATGGTGCTGCAGTCCTCTACCGTAAACGAGTTTTTGAAAGCTATGTTTAGCATTACGGCCTTGTGTTTATCATCATCCGTTACATTACCCGTACTGTCAGCAAGAGAAGATATTGAATTATTTGTAGCGTTCGTAGATTTTACGTACTACCAAAATTTTTTTTGAGTTATTTTTAGAATCTGCAGGTAAAATATTGCTTCCAAATTCCTTAAAAGAATCTCTCATTGACCTTTTGACAGCTGCTTTCATTTCGCATAATTTCTGTTTGTCAGAGGGGCAGTGACTACGTTTAAAACGACTGTGCAAAATTCTCCGCTTTCTCAGCAACTTCCTAATATGTTTGTTCAACCAAGGTGGATCCTTTCCCTCCCCTATATTTTTGCTAGGCACATATTTCTCTAGCACATAGTGGACAATACCTTTAAATTCCGACCAAAGATGCTCAATATCTTTGTGTCCCACAGAGAATGCTTGGAGCTGACTATGAAGACATTCATTACTAACACTTTTATTTGCTTCCCTTAGCAAGAAAACTCTACGCTGTTTTTTTTTTTTTTTTGCAATTTTCAGTGACATAGAAGCCACAACGACATTATGGTCGCTAATAACTTCTTCTAGATAAACTTCCTCAAAAAGATCCCATCTCGAGTTGGTTTTCTAACCAATTGCTCAAGGTTGTATGTTGAGAGCGCTCCTAGAATAACTTCACACTTGTCTTTGCTTCTGTCCCTTGTGATAAACGTGTAATTTTCCCAGTCAATAGCCGCCAGATTAAAGTCTCCACCTATAACTAATGGATAATTTGGATATTCATTTCCTATGTACTCAAGAATTTCCCTGAAGTGTTCTGCGACGTTTGTTGCGGATGCTGGTGTTCTATAAAAACATCGTATTACAATGGTCACCCCTTGTCTGATTGATGGCTTTATCCAGACTATTTCACAGTCCGACCCAGTATCGATCTCAACTGCGTTTAAAACAGCTTTCAATTGTAATGAACACACCACATTCCATAGCATCAGTCCTATCCTTCCTAAACATTGTCCAATCCGAGTTCAAAACTTCACTGCTATTTACGTCTGGTTTCAACCAGCTTTCGGTACCTAATACGATAGTGGCATTACTACTGTTTATTTCGGAAAGTAACTCGGGGGTCTTGTTACAGAAACTTCGACAATTTACTAACATGAGATTTAGCATATTTAAATCCTCTGGAATGTCCTGTTTAGGCGAAGAAAAAATTTTTACAGTTGGCACACCCACATCAGTGTCATGAACTGATAATTTTTCAGGCCAACGGTTTCCCGTGGGGAGGAACCTAATCTAAAAAAACCCCATGTGCACGCCACAAGTACTGTGCTATCCATGCAGCTGCTTCCTTTGTGTAATTCACCCCTGATTTATCGAGGGGCGTCCTACAATCTTCCACCCCATAGCGTAGGTCGAGGAATCTACAACCATTTTCGTCACAGAGTCGACGTAGCTTCTGGTTTAGATTCTCCACTCGAGTCCAAACCAGAGGACCCTGGTCCACCCTGGGTACAATGCTGCAAATCGTCAGCTTGGCTTCCACTCCTCTAGAGATGGAGGCCGCCTTCACCAATTAAGCCAGCCGTCCAAAGGACCCAAGGATTTCCTCGGGACCTCGACGACTGGCATCGTTGGTGCCGATATGTGCAACAATTTGCAGCTGGCTGCACCCCGCACGTTCGATAGCCGTCGGAAGAGCCTCTTCCACATCCAGGACAAGACCCCCCCCCCCCCCCCCCCCGACAAGAACACCGAGCGAACGTTGGACTTCTTCCCCGCCCTAGCCGCTATGTTCCTGAGGGGCTCCATGACCCGCCTAACATTGGAGCTCCCAGTAACTTACAAACCCCTATCCCCACGTGCCTGTCCGGACCTTGCTGAAGGAGCGGCCACTATCCTGGCAGAAGGTGCATTCTGATCCTGCTCAGCCTCCGCCCCCCCCCCCCCCCCCCGTCCCAGCATCAGATAGCACACTGAATCTATTAGCAAAGTGCATGGGATTTGACAGAAGCCTGCGTCCCACATGCAGCCTTCGCCTTAAGGCTAGAGAAGACACAGTCCGCCAGCCACACTGACGTGAGAGTGGGCCGGCCGGCTCAGTCGCACCTGAGGTCGGCTCAGTGACAGAGGGCTGTGACATCCCCCCCCCCCCTCACCCTCCCTGCACATCTAGTAAAGCAGAGGCTGTCCCAGGCACCTCATCCCCACCGCACCTCAAGGTGGCACTCTGGAGCCTGTTGACTGTGGCCAACAAAGCTTCCAGCTGCATTTGGACTGTGGCCAACTCTTCCTGCATCCGCACACAACAGAGACAGTCCCTATCCATCTACCTAATATGTGATTTACTATAAGATTTGTACCAGACTGTACCCGCATGCTCTCCTGTGCTGTAACACGTTGCTAGTACAATCGTTCACAGGATTTGAGGTCGAGAGCCCCACGTGCTACCAGTGACCTTGCGCACTATATTTTTTCTGACTTCAGCCTTCATTCTTGTATTCTCGTAAAGCTACTTGTAGGTCAGAGTATGATCTAGTCATGTATGCCATCTTATCTTCGTGCAATAAAGCGTGGCTGTGAGCCGACATAAAAGCGACAACGAGGTATTTCGAATTTTGTATGTGAAACTGCTGTGGTAGTTGTCCCCAGTGTCGACTTACATTTTAATAGGTTTTGTCGTATATTGTATGGCTTACGTTGTTGTACGGCAGCAAGCATTTAAGATCGGTAGCAGTCGCTATCCTATATACCGACAGCTGTGTAGAGAGCATGAGGACGGATATGCAATTAGGAGTCGTATTTTATTAGAGGCAGCGGAGAATGCGGTAGTTCACACTGAGAGGCTTCTACATCTACATCTGCATCTACACGCATATTCCGCAAGCCACGGTCGGTGCGTGACGGAGGATATGTTGTACCATTACTAGTCAGTTCCCTTCCTGTTACACTCTCACACAGAGCGAGGGAAAAACGACTGTCTATATACCTCCGTAAGAGCCCTAATTTCTCTTATCCTGCGTTCATGATCTTTAGGTGAAATGTACGTTGGCGACAGTAGAATCGTTCTGCAATCAGCTCCAAATGCCGATTCTTTACATTTTCGCCATAGCGTTCCTCGGAAAGAACGTCGCCTACCTTCCAGTGTTTATCATTTGAGTTCCCACAGCATCTCCATAATACTTGCATGGTGATCGTACCTAATCGTAAAAAATGTAGAAGAACGCATATTAGTTGCTTCGATGTCTTCCTTTAATCCTACCTGGCGAGGATGCCAAACACTCGAGCAGTACTCAGGGACAGGTCACACTAGTGCTCTACAAAGTGTCCCAGAAATGTTGCCACGAACTACGAGGGGCTTAGAGAGTGTCTTGAGGAACAAATCGACGATAGGAACCCGTGTTCGGAAACGTTATCCGATGACGTTACAGAGCGTCGAGGTTGTTGGCTCCGGTACCTGCCACTAGGCCACCTTTTCGGCAGCAAACGCGACTTCGTACGCTGACGGACCGTAGGTGGAACGTCTCGCAATGTTGTTTGTTATTCAGTGATCGTGACCGAGTGACACGATCGCCAGTGGAGAAGATGGAGCTAGCAGCTGCATAGACAGGCCTTGTCTCCTATGAATGCGATGCTCTGTTGCCTCGGTGGATGACGGTTTCGGACACTGGTTTCCACCTGCAGTTCATTTTTCTCCTTTATTTTAAAGGGTTCAGGAGAAAAATACCCTGCGGATGGAAACCTGTGTGTGAAACCGTCATCCATCGAGGCATTCATTGGAGACAAGGCCTTTCTATGCAGCAGCTAGTTCCATCTTCTCCACCGGCGATTGTGGCATTCAGTCGTGATCATTGAATAACAAAACACGTTTCGAGGCGTTTCGCCCAAGGTCCATCAGTGAACAAAGTCACTTTTGCTGTCGAAGTAGTGGCCTAGTAGTAGGCGCTGGCGCATATAACATCGACACTCTGTCACGTCGCTGGATGACTTTCGTGAACACTGGCTTCTGTCCTCGATTTGTTTCTCAATATACACTCCACAACCCCTTGGCGTCTTTTGCAACATTTCTGGGATACCCTGTAATGAAGTCTGCTTTACAGGTGAACCACCACACTTTCTCAGAACTCCCCCAATAAACCAAAGTCGACCTTTTTGTCTTCCACACTACAATCCCTACATGTCTATTTCATTTAACATCGCTTTTCGACGTTACACCTAGATATTAATGCTGTATTCGAACATTACAGTACTGTTTTTCTCACTCATCTGCATTAACTGACATTTCTCTACATTTAGAGCTAGCTACTACTCATCACACCAGCTAGAAATTTTGTGTAAGTTACTCTGCATCTCCTACAGTCATTCAACTACGATATTTTTCCGTACACAACAGCATCATCAGCAAACAGCCGTTGTTCATCTGTCAGTTGGATTCGTCAGATCATTTAGCGGCGAACGTGTAACTTTGGTTATTAATATTTACTGTTCAAATGTTTATATACGACTCCAATTAGACTGTCGACATTATCCACATTGACAACTTCTTACCACGATTTCAGTAATTCGAAAAAGAAGCTCACATTTTAAATGGAATTTTATACCATATTATCAGTCATTGGCAGACTAACCAGACCAGTCAGTAACGTACCCTGTGTAGGTAGGCGCGAAATACTGAAGCTAGATCATCAGCCAGTTTAGAACGAACTTTCAAGCAGTACACTGACAGGTGGTCTTCGATTAGTATTCATGCAGAAAATATGTACTTATTGCATGTGGATATTTTATGTTTTCCAAATTAAGTGAAAGCATTATTCGGCCTCAGGAAACGTCTATGTGCGAACTCACGTGTGTGCGATCTCGTGTGGTAATTAAAGCCTTGTGGAGATTTTCGTGAGGTTGCATTGGTCTTCGATAAGTGAAGATTAGACTCCGTGAACTTAGGTTCAAATGTTACCGTTAGACTGGCCCTGAAGACTGTTATTTTCCCTTAGTTTTATTTAGAAAAGATGGCATCTCTTCATTTCGAGACTCACTGAAGTAGCGTTGAGACTTTCTCACTAACCATTCCATCATTCACAGTTGATTGTATGCATGAAGAAGAAGAAGTCCAGTTGGGACATCGAGACAATTTTACAAGACTCGACGCAAGGCAATTACTTAATCATACATTAGAGAAGTTGCAGATATGCTGGACCTTCTCTTTACCGGTTGGTCAACGTAGCCCTTCACACGCAACAATTTGTGAGGAACGACTCGTGCTGTTAGTATGTCCGTAGCATTAATATGTTACGGTAAGAACATTCCTTATACCTCATCCTAATTAATTTATTAGCTAGGCAGAAGGGTATAAATTTAAAAGTAGCCACTGAACATGGCATACCTTGTGTGGGGAAAATGCTGTGAATTTTAGAAAAAGGATCACTACACAGAAACCAGAAAAACGGACGATAAATTCCTGTCAGTTCGGGAACAACAGATGAACTTGCACGAACAATAAATGGAACAAGAGCAGCGACGAAGAGAAACATTAGATGCGCGATATCAACAGCATCCACTTATTGAGTAACAGCAGCGGCAAGAAGAAAAGTTAGAGTCGCAGCAGAAGCGATTGTGGGATTTTGTTATGAAACACGAAGCACCATCGACAACCCACCAGCAGTCAGTTCCACAGCTGCCTGCAGTCTTGTCACTTGCATTCCCAGCACTCAGTGACGATAAAAGTGACTGGCAATGGAATGTCAAACAACTGCAGCATCACTTCACAATATTTAAGGAAGGCTATATGCATAAGCAGTAAACATTCTTCCTCTTTTGGTACGGACTACATATATTTAAAATATTCCTTAACTTGGTCCCAGCAGGGGACCTCACTTCATATTTTTTTGCAGAAATGCGTGAAATGCTGATAGTATTCCATCTAAAGCAAACGCTTCTAGGAGCAGGTAGATTGCATTTTCGTTGGTCATGTAAAAACGCAGACCTAACCTATAAAGGCTGAGTTTTCAGGCTGCAAGCGTTCAATTCAGAGGAACCAGTGTCATGTATCATATCTGGATTCACTAATGTGTAGTGTATCATTCGTCAGAGACATAAATCCATCATGAAGCATTAAAATTAACAGCTCCATCACTTAAATAAGTTCTGCAAATAGTTCTGGTAGGCAACCACTTGACGCACCTCCAGTGCCAGTTGCCTTCCTGCAGGCGCCTATGATAAGTTCGCAGGGCCGGCCGATGTGGACGAGCGGCTCTAGGTACTTCAATCTGGAACCGTGCGACCGCTATGGTCGCAGGTTCGCATCTTGCCTCGGGCATAGATGTGTGTGATGTTCTTGGGTTAGTTAAGTTTAAGTAGTTATAAGTTTCATGGGACTGATGACCTCAGATGTAAAGTCCCATAGTGCTGAGAGCCATTTGAACCACTTTTAGTTCGCAGGTTTTCTCGCTGAAGGCACATTTTTCACACTCTTAATACACACGTCAAAATAAGTTTTGTATCACCCCAGTTCCCAGAACTCCTGAAGATAGATGTTGACTGTGGATATTGTATCAAAGAGAAACTCCCTTTGACTGGTCAGAGATGTCACTAAACTCGCCCAAAGATGCAAAAAACCATGCATGAGCAGCGCCTATTAGATGGACCGGGGTCCGACAGCCGATCACTTCCAGTCATTCCACCAGGAAGGAGATATACGGTTCATGTTGTCTGTAGTTCAACTATGCCTAGACGATCAATACCGCGGTTCCATCGCGTCCACATTGTTACTTTGTGCCCGGAAGGGTTCTCAACAAGGAAAGTGTCCAGGCGTCTCTGAGTAAACCAAAGCGATGTTGTTCCGACATGGAGGAGAATCAGAGAGACAGGAACTGTCGATGACGTGCCTCGCTCAGACCGCCCTAGGGCTACTACTCCAGTGGATGACCGCTACGTACGAATTATGGCTCGGAGGAACCCTGATACCAACGCCACCGTGTTGAATAATGCTTTTCTTGCAGCCACAGGACGTCGTATTACGACTCAAACCGTGCGCAATAGGCTGCATGATGCGCAACTTCACTCCCGACGTCCACGGCGAGGTACATCTTTGCAGCGCGGTACAGATGGGTCACCCAACATGCCGAATGGACTGGCATCACGTTCTCTTCACCGATGAGTGTCGCACATAGCTTCAGCCAATCGTCGGAACGTGTTTGGAGACAACCCAGTCAGGCTGAACGCCTTAGACACACTGTCCAGCGAGTGCAACAAGGTGGAGGTTCCCTGCTGTTTTGGGGTTGCATTATGTGGGGCCGAAATACGCCGCTGGTGGTCATGGAAGGCGCCGTAACGGCTATACGATATGTGAATGCCATCCTCCGACCGATAGTGCAACCGTATGGGCAGCATGTTGGTGAGACATTCATCTTCATGGACGACAATTCGCGGCTCCATCGTGGGCATCTTGTGAATGACTTCCTTCAGGATAACGACATCGCTCGATTAGAGTGGCCAGCATGTTCTCCAGACATGAACCCTATCGACATGCCTGGGATGGATTGAAAAGGGCTGTTTATGGACGACGTTACCCACGAACCACTGGATCTACGCCGAGTCGCAGTTGAGGATTGGGACAATTGGGACCAACAGTGCCTTGATGAACTTGTGAATAGTATGCCACGACGAATACAGGCATGCATCAATGCATAAGGACGTGCTATTGGGTATTTGAGGAACCGTTGTGTACAGCAGTCTGGGACACCACCTCTGAAGATCTCGCTGTATGGTTGTACAACATGCAATTCGTGGTTTTCATAAGCAATAAAGGGGTGGAAGTGTTGTTTATTTTGATCTCTATTCCAATTTTCTGTACAGGTTCGGGAACTCTCGGAACCGAGGTGATGCAAAACCTTTTTTTGATGTGTGTAAATGTTGGCGGATTCCACCGAGGTTACTGTCGAACTGGAGGGATGGGGGTGGGCGGGGGAGGGGTTGCAGGGCTTAGAGGGACCATTTGCTGTTTTATTCGCGCGTGTGTCAATGTCGCACCTGTCCATGATCACTCTACAGGAAGGCGTGAAACAGGAGCAGTGAAAAAGCACAAAAACCCTTTACTGCTTCGGACCACGTTCAAATTTAATGGAATGGTTTTGAATTGTCCCTGGTGATTCCATCTTGTACACGAGAGCAAAATTTGCTGTCGTACTGTACTCCAGAGGGATGAGATCACGTGGGGTTGCTAGCCTATGATGTCTTTAGAGACGTCTGCAGTATCAAAGATTGTCAAGAACATATTCCTGTTGCTCGTCGCATTGCGGTTTTCGTCGGCAAAATGTGTGGGAATTAACGTCCTTTTCTTGCCTATTCTGAGCGGTGGTGTGTCTGAAATGTTTTCCTTGGCCACTCATAAAAAAAAAAAACCGCATGATTCCATCACTGGGCGTCGCGGCTCTGACCTCCATCGTAGAAGTGTTAAAAGAATGGATGAAATGTGGATAAGACAGAATGTGACGACCTTCACATCGTGTAACACACCCACGGCGATATTGTGCAGAATTGTGTTGAAATTTGGTACCAATATGGTATCATTAACCCACTTTATAGACCACACGAACTTCAGAGCTCTGGCCTTTTTTTCGTTTGTGTCGGCACCTTGCTGTTTGAAGTGTTGTTGAGCCCTTGAGTGACGTCGCAGGTGGCCACACTTTTGCACCATTACAGAGGAAGTTTGTAGACATCTTTGAGCCAAACTTCAAAGCTATGAGTCGCAGTGGGAGACAATTACTGGGTTTCGAAATCGAAAAAGTGATCCTTTAATTCTGTTGCTCATTGTAGACCAAAAAGTTTCAAAGCTAGCAAAGTTTTTAAACATCGGCCAGATTTCAGCCGAAAGCGAACGTGAACTAAACAAACAGCATGTCAGATTTGATAGAAAACTGAAATGTTTCCCCTCCGTTGAACACAGCGGAGACTGTAAATAACGTGCACTCTCTAGCACCACTATGCACTTCCCGCACGATTGGGGTGAAAGGAATGGAAAGGAAACGGGATGGAAAAGAGATAAGAAGGAAGTTATGACTTTCAGTCGTACGGGGCATTGCGGAAATGCAATGCCTAGACTGAAAATTTGTGCCGGACTGGGATTCAGATCTGGATGTTCCGCTTCCCTTGAGTGGTTGCCTTAACTACCCATTTCTTTATGAAATATAGTAGACATATAAAAGTAAAAACTTCACAACCGTGAACCTAAACTAGTATTACCACAAAAACGGCACGGGAGAGTGTTCTATCCTGTAATTTATAGTCTCTTATATTCCTGCAATACTGAGATACTGTGATCCGACATAAAAATGTTCACAAAGCTGAGAGTGGGATAGAGTTCTTAGCCGGCCGCGGTGGTCTAGCGGTTCTAGGCGCGCAGTCCGGAACCGCGCGACTGCTACGGTCGCAGGATCGAATTCTGCCTCGGGCATGGATGTGTGTGATGTCCTTAGGTTAGTTAGGTTTAAGTAGTTCTAAGTTCTAGGGGACTGATGACCTCAGAAGTTAAGTCCCATAGTGCTCAGAGCCATTTGAACCATTTGAACAGAGTTCTTATGCAGCACCTCACAGATGGCGCTATTAGCTCTTAGCTGAATGTCTGATGGTTTCATAGAAACAATGCCTGTACGTTATTCGTAACGTCATACGAGAATTATCGAAGTATGTTTGTTAGGACAGACTCCTATTTGTGAATAAAAATGATTCAGGTAGAGTAGCTAATTTTTGTTTGATCCACATGACGAACCGCTCCGACTATTATGTTGGATCCTTCGTGAAATTATGACAATCATATCATACTGCAGACACGCAGAAAGTTCTTTCCTCTTGTAAGAGATAAACCTACTTAGCTGCATGTTGCTCTGTCCAGAAATTAATAAAATAACTCAGAGATTATTCTGCTGCGAAGCTCAATAACAGCAAGTACTTCAATAAGAAATGGTTCAAATGGCTCTGAGCACCATGGGACTTAACATCTGCGGTCATCAGTCCCCTAGAGCTTAGAACTATTTAAACCTAACTAACCTAAGGACATCACACACATCCATGCCCGAGGCAGGATTCGAACCTGCGACCGTGGCAGTAGCGCTGTTCTGGACTGAGCGCCTAGAACCGCGAGACCACCGCGGCCGGCACTTCAATAAGAAAGTAAAAAAACTGTAGCATCGAAAAGGTTTTAGAAACAGTACCCCGGAGTAAACTCTAGGGATACAATGCAATAGTAGAAACAGGAATGGGTGGAGTCTATCTAATTGCTGCTGATCCGTGATGGAAACCGCAACCATTTTCAACAGTACTCACTGGCAATAGGTTTATAATCTGAGTTGCTCTTTTTTCTTTTGTTAACCAAGGAATTTATGAGCAGTGTGTGAAGAACAGCAACTTCCCTATACACGCACTCGAAACAGACCTGCTATATGACAGTTAATTGCAGCAGTATGCCCTAAGTTTAAGCCTTTCTGCAGTTAATTTACCTTCATATTTACTAGATTCGACCAGGTTGTGGAGGCTGTAAACAAATGTTCCAGACTATGAGCGAGTCTGCACCCATGCGTCTCCTTGTGGACATCGCACAAATTATATTTGTGGATCAAATAAAATGATTTTTTTTCTGAATGTTTTTCCCTGTTTGAGCTAAAACCCTCGGATGAAGAGGTGCTGCAGAAACGTAAATCTTGTTAGTGGTACATAAATGAAATTGTTGCAGCTCAACCCTACGAGGTTCTGGCAAGTCAAAAAGCAATCATAAAAGTTTAGACTACTATAAAGGCTCGATAAGTTCTTCATTATAGCTCTTGATCACATCAGTCAGTCCCCAGTTCTTGCTTAACTAAAAAACTGGAAGTCGTAGAAACAGCGGAAGAGGAGAACGATAAACAGACGTGAAGACTAAGAATCTCACACTCACCATGAAAGAACTTGCAAAAATTGTTAAAAAGCCTAAACTGGTAAGGCAACAGGCGCAAAAAATCAATCACTTCGCGACCTAGGCAAATTCGTTGCTTCCGTATGTTACCCAGGGTTTATCTGTCCATAAATGGTGAAAGAACCCAAATAGATGTCATTAATATTTTCTCTGGGTCTTTGTAGCGGCTCAGTTTGTTGGCTCTAGGTCGCAGTGGCAAGCGTCAGCTACTGTCGTCAATGTAGTTTTGTGCTGAGGCATGACACAAGCTAGGCAGGTAACTCCTCTGAACCATGTGTAGTGCAGCACGTGGATACTGACACTAAGTCGATGGCTCGAAACACATTACAGAGTGAACGTTACGACTACACTTAACGTTAACTCAAACCAATACTGATGAAAATAAGCCGGAATTGTCTTAAGCAATAGCACACGCCAGAGTTCCAAACGTCATGTATAGAAAAGAGAGGAACAGCTGTATTCGTGAATCGTATGGCAAAAGATTCAAAGATGAGACATTAAATGCCAGTCCCCCAGTCAAATGGCTCTGAGCACTATGAGACTTAAATGCTGTGGTCATCAGTCCCCTAGAACTTAGAACTACTTAAACCTAACCAACCTAAGGACATGACACACATCCATACCCGAGGCAGGATTCGAACCTACGACCGTAGCGGTCAGGCGGCTCCAGACTGTAGCGCCTAGAACCGCACGGCCACTCCGGCCGGCCAGTCCCCCAGTCGATCGGATATTTATTTACTGTAGTGGGTCTACGGTCATCCTCATGTGACGTACATGCTGCAACCCCTGGAGTTTCAGCAGTCAAAACTGGAATAATCTGACACAAAAATAATATATAAGGTTGGTGCATAAATTCGTAGCATTTTTGTTTTCATGTTGGTATTCTGGTTGCTATGTGTTTATTTGTTGACTGTCATTTTTTATTTGTAGTTAACTGTTGCTATTTGAGTTTACATACAGTCATTTAGTCGTTTGGAGATAGTGAGTGAAATTGTGGTCGTTACAAAGTGGAGTGCCAAGTGGAGAAATTGGAGCGTTTCCGACTTATTCTCCTGTTTCAGTTCAATAGAGAGGTTGGTGCATAAATTCGTAGCATTTTTGTTTTCATGTTGGTATTCTGGTTGCTATGTGTTTATTTGTTGACTGTCATTTTTTATTTGTAGTTAACTGTTGCTATTTGAGTTTACATACAGTCATTTAGTCGTTTGGAGATAGTGAGTGAAATTGTGGTCGTTACAAAGTGGAGTGCCAAGTGGAGAAATTGGAGCGTTTCCGACTTATTCTCCTGTTTCAGTTCAATAGAGAGGTGACAGCAGCGGAGGCAGCCAGAACATTTGCGCTGTGTGTAGGGATAATGACACTGGACACGGCACGGCATGAAAACGGTTTTCTCGTTTTATGGAGGATCGTTTTGACATCAGTGGCACTTCATGTTCAGGAAGACCTTCGGGGTTTGATAAAGACCGTTTAAACGCATTAATCCATATGATTCACGTCAGTGTACTCGAGAACTGGCGAATGTGATGTACTGTGATCATTGCGCCATAGTGCGACATTTGCATGCAATGGGGAAGGTTCAAAAACCGGGTGTATGGGTACCGCATGCTCTAAGCTAAAATCACAAAAATCAGAGGGTTACCACATGCTTGCTCGTCATCAACTGGCTCGTGAACAACACGGACTATTCCTAAACTGTATCATTACTGGTGACGAGAAATAGTATCTTTATGCTAATATTAGGAAACGAACGGAATGGTTGAGCCCAAACAAAGCGTAAACTCCCCATACAAAGACCTGCGCGCGTCCACAAATGATAATGATATGCATCTGGGTGGGGTGGGGGGGGGTATTGATTGTGTGATGTACTACGAGTTGCTTCACCAATGTGTAAACATCACTGCTGACATTTATTGTCAACAACTGAGACGTCCTGCAGACAGTCCAAGAACAGAGACCAGGAAAAGTGCGTGAAGTGATTCTACTCCATTGTAACGTCTGCCCGCATTCTGCTAGACTGACTAAAAACGGTATACAGAGGTTGGGTTAGGAAGTCATTCCACACCAGTCTTATTCACTTGATCTTGCGGCCTCATATTTTCCGCTCTCTGCCGATCAACTTCCGTATGAAAATAAGCTCCGAACATGGCCCAACAAGTTCTTCGTAGGGATGGAAGTAGTACCAACAACTTGCGGTGGGGGGGAGGCGAAGAGATTCCAGGAGGATGGGATAGTATGTGGAGGTTTGGGAGGCGGCGGATTGGACCTGTACCGAGCTAGGTGGCACAGTGGGTAGCAGACTAGACTGGGGAGGAAGACGGTTCAATCCCGCGTCCGGCCATACTGATTTAGGTTTTCCGTGATTTCCCTAAAGAGATCCAGTCAAATGCCGGGATGGTTTCTTTGAAAGGGCACGGCCGACTTCCTTCCCCGTCCTTTCCTAATCCGACGAGACCGATGACCTCGCTGTTTGGTCTCTTCCCCAAAAACAACCCAACTGGACCTGTACCTGCTGGGAGACGTAGGTAACAGCAAAATGGCTCTGAGCACTATGGGACTTAACATCTGTAGTCATCAGTCCCCTAGAACTTAGAACTACTTAAACCTAACTAACCTAAGGACATCTCACACATCCATGACCGAGGCAGGATTCGAACCTGCGACCGTAGCAGTCGCGCGGTTCCGGACTGAGCGCCAAGAACCGCTAGACCACCGCGGCCGGCAGGTAACAGCAGCAACAGTCTTGGGAACCTGTTGCTGCTGTTTCTCATTGAGATTTCGAAGGCACTAAAAATCAAAGGTCGTTAGTCTCTTATTCAACCATGAGGACAGAATATGTGTTCCCCATCTGTCACGGCTAAAATTAATCCCATGTGCAAGTGTCAGAACGTTTTCTAAATGTTTGGATGACGTGTATCTGAGACGGAACGTGGGTACCAACCTGATATTTACCTAGTGGAATATGGCAACCTCCTGAAAACGACATCCAGGCTGTCCAGCTCACTGCCCTCGTTGTTAATCCTCATCTTGGGAACATACTTTGGTCCTAACGACATCGTGTCAGTACCGGAAAGTCATTTAGTTGTTGTCGAAGCTAATTTTGATGTCATATGAGGTGTATTTGTGCAGCCGCTACTGCAAACTACGACCAGTGCCAGCTCACCGTGATGCATGATCTCATGTGTGAGCCCAGTCTAAGAGCCCATAAGGTACTACAAGTATTTTGAAGCCCAAAAAGTAATACAGGTACATGCGAGCCCAGGCTAGAGAGCCCATGAGATTATATAGGCATGGCTATAAGGTAATGCAGGATTGGTGTGAAGGCTTGGCTAACAGTATTGGGCACAACAAATCGTAAAGCAGATAGTGTTTACACCCATGCAGCATATAGGTAGAACTTGATCTGTGTACAGGAGTGAAACTGTACATAGTGATGACGAGTGTCAAGGTTTCTTCACAGTTTGGCGTTATCATAATTTTATTGATTTGAGCCTTGGACGTTCTGCACTACCACTACCATTTTGAGTTCGACATAGGATCGGATGGAGTTGTGGTCAGGTGCGTCATTATGTTACACCACAGAATAATTTCGTTGTACATACTTAAATTTTTGAAGTTCTACCTGGCTAGCTCAGAGCCGAGACGGCTAGCTCTGGGCCAGTATGCCAGTCGTAAAGTCAATCAGCTGTACTGCCGATGTAATGGATGTCAGGGCAACAGACATGTGTTGCGACACAACATCCAAGTGAGAAAAGCAGAAACACAAACAAGATATTATGACGTAACACTGCATAACTTCAGTGCTAGAGCGCCACTGAAATAGCCAAACACTGCAGAAAGATCCGACCTCAGTGACCCACAATAATTACTGAATTACGAAAGCGAGGCGAAGAGTGCTGTCGAGACCAACAACCGAGGACAAATGCGATAATACTCTCAGACGCACCATGTCATACATACAAGCTCGCGTTTTCGGATGTCAAGGGCACATCCAGTCGTGCTGCCATTCTGTTCATGTACTTAGAACTAGAGAGAATGATGGTATATTGAGTTTCAGGGAAACCAACAAGCTGATCAATGATAGTCTGCCTGCTACCCGCTCAACGCTACCTGCTAAACGCTCTGAAGCAGCCAACCTAATGCACACCACAACTGTGGTGTACATTGTTGCCTACTGGGGCAACACGGATGAGGAGAAGACTGGTGTGTGACCAACCTTCGATGCACTGAGGGTCAACCGCGGATGGTCAGCAAGCTGTCGGCTTCACACTGACCAAGTGTGGCACTTTTGCACAGCCTCCTGGCCGATTCGTGAACATCAGTTTTTTTCGATCCATAATGGATGACCAGGGCCTAGTCTCCACGACAACCGATACCCTGGATCACACAGTCGGCTGCTCTCACTTCAGCACGCAACAGTCTGTCTACAAGAGTGATGAAGTGTGATTTGCACCTTACCACAGAACGTCTGGGCAGGCGAAGCCTTTCCGTTCTCACGCTGCCGACAGCGCATCATGTTGCCGTGGCTCATTTACTTGCTGATGCAACATCACAATTCACTGACGAGGCGTCACTACTTCTTCGCAGCATGTGCTAACGTCCAGTCGACGTCGGATACCCTGAGACACTTTATAACTCTGTAAAGCCAGCCTGAGAAATGTTATTGCAGATACCACTGTCACTGACGCCTCTGAACATAAACTGGACTACTCTCCCACACATCATGACTGGCCTTCTGCACACAGCACGAGTGCAGCTCCCTTGGTTGCAACGTTATTATCGTAATTGGGTCTCACCTAAGGACATTGGTGTCAGTTGAGCTGCGTCTATAGCATCGACCATCGTCTAGTAATACCAACAATATGGCGAGGTGAGTGAACTTTTTTTGTTGGTGGCAATTTTAGTGAATGTGTGTCTGTTTGGGCCATGTCGAGTCGCACAGACATCAGCAGCTTCATTAAAGTGTCATTTGTTAAAACTGAGAAGCATGTTGATTTGTCATTATTTAGAGGGAATGTTGGGGAAGCGTATTTTAACACCAGTTTGGAGTCAGTTTCGTACCATGTACGAAGACTGTGCTAATCACTTGTAGTACTTCTAAAGAATTTTGGCATTTGGTACCAGCTTGTTCTGAGCCCCATTGCGCAATGATATGCCGAAAGAATCTGTGCATAACTATTGTTATGTGTTGGGGGTGCAGTTCCTCTATTTTAACATGTTATTGTTGTATACGGTAGTGGTAGATTACGCAAACTACCATACACACGTTCTGCTACTATGGTTGAGACTGTTGCTGTTTTGATGGAGCATGTACTGGTATGAGGGCTATTTGGAAAGTAAGTTCCGATAGGTCGCGAAATGGAAACGACAGCGAAAATCCAGTTTTGCACAGATGTGTTGGGCAGAGTCTCTAATCTGCCTGTCAATCGCGTATTGTCGTTGTTTTCAGTTCTGAGCACAAGGTGAACACGTAAAGGGAAAGATGCTTAGAACAAGTGTCCCCCACCAAGTGTGGGTGTCCGCTGCGAGGTTTCGCCTGATTTCATGCAACCAAACATAATTTACCTGTGACACATTTCCTTCTTCATTACAGGTATCAGTCGCACACTGCAGGGGCAATAAGGAAGCCCCTGCAGCGTTTAACATGGGTAGTGTTTAATCATTTACCACACAGCCCGGACTTGGGTCTATCTGATGTACATCTCTGCTCACATGAAGCGATGGCTGTAAAGACTACGTTTTGACACAGACAGCGAACTGAAGACCAGCGTAGAGAGGTGGTGGAAAGCGCAGGCGACTGACTACTATGACGAGGGTATTGTAAAGTTGGTACAACGCTACGACAAGTGGCTAAGTCGGAACGACGATTATGTAGGAAAGTAGCTGGAAAGTGTAGCAAACTGTTCAAAAATAAAACATTTTTGAGTTTCACATTGATTTCAATTTCGCAACCGATCGGACCTTACTTTCCGGATATCTCTCACATTATCAGGGTAGAATTCTCAGCAACAACAGGAAAAAGATAAGTTATGTGGGCAGGTTGAAGTTTTACAAACTGAGGTTCAGCAATTGCTATCAGAGACAGAGGAAGCCAAGGCAGTAGAATGTGTACCCTTCCCTCCTCCATAGATCCACTGCAGACTACTTTAATAACGCCTTTTTCTTGCAAATCAATAGGGGACGTATCTGCGTTCACTGGCGATGTGAGGGCAGCCGTCGCATTGAGTGATTAATTAGACGATATTTGTATCCGTGTGGATAATTTATTATTCACAGGCAAGACGAAAACATGTGTGTTGCAAAATGGTTCGAATGGTTCTAAGCACTATGGGACTTAACATCTGAGTTCATCAGTTCCCTAGACTTAGGACTACTTAAACCTAACAAATATAAGGACATCACACACATCCATGTCCAAGGCAGGATTCGAACCTGCGACCGTAGCAGCAGCGCGGTTCCGGACTGAAGCGCCTAGAACCACTCGTCCACAGCGGTCGGCTATGTGTGTTGCACTATGAATTCTCACTGAGGTAGAGGAATTCCAACAGTTATATGACGGCTTACGACAGCGTTATCAGAAGCAAAATAGCACAACTTTATTTCGAGAAAAACTGAGTACTTTGCAGAAGCATAAGTAATCAATGGAGACGTTTCCAGACAGGATCCGCAGGATCAATGTGCTGACATAGCGACTGACACAAAACGCAAAAGCGGACAGAGTCTTTCTGCGGGGAGCCGAAAATATGGCTTTGGATGTTTTTCTACGTGGAATCCGAGATGTCATGTGGGATAAGGATGGAAAATCCTGGGGACTGGGCTTCTGCACTTAGGATCGTTACGCAATTAGAAGAGATTGACATTGCTACAAGAATACATACTGAACGCCACATTCTTTTTTTTTTTTTCAAGAGAACGTAAAGGTCATGTACAGAAGCAGTGTTGGTAACCTGGCCAAGTGTGGCCAAGTTAGGCACCGAACACAGGACTGTGAGAAGCAAAGACAGGGAGAACAACGTCAACGGAAGCAGTCGTTAAACACAAATGGGAGTGTATCGGTTTTCGGAAAGCATATTAAGTAGCACGTGACGCTGCACCATTAGATACGCAGAGAGAATGATGTTTAGCAGGCTTTTGTGAGAGTCAAGGAAAATAAATTTCTGATGGACACAAGTGCGCATGTGCCAGCCGTCAGTCTGAACCTTGTAGGCAGAAGGAGACTTCGGGCCCCACGTTTCAAATTGCGTGGAGTGAGTGATAATAATGTAGAGAGAATCACTGAGTACGATGTTGCTGTCTTATTGTCGAAACTAGAAATTTTCTTGAACGTAGGGAAATATTACCGTACGAGAGTGAAGGTATTCAGCAATATTCTTGGACTAAACTTTCTCGACGAACATCATGCCAAAATCGATTTTTCGCAGTGTACAGTAGAACTCAGTGGAACTTTGTTTCCAGTAGGGATACAAATGCAAGCGAGGCACTGTCGCGAGGGACACCACTCATAAAGGAGTTGCCGACTAAGATGCGAACACGTACGCTACACTGGTTATTATAATAAAATACCTGCAGGTATGGGAAAGTTAGTGCAGCTTTCCGTTCATACTAATTTACAACGTGAAGCTTTAAATGTGGCAGAACCACTGAGGGAAAATGAAGAAGTAGACAAATGTATTGTTTCGTGCTTAGAAGCATATAATAGTGGGTTCTTCAGTGCTGATTATTTAATTTGAGATAACCTACACGTTAGGAGAATAAAAAAATTATAGCTGATGTAACAGAGGAAGGAAAACTAATAGTACTTAATGATGCATCAACCAGAACAAGCAGCAGTGCGGTATGAATATGTTTCACTGTCATTAGCCCGGTTTTGAGTTTTGTTGGAGCTTGGTACGATGTCCATTTTCCTTCAGGAACAAAACATACTGCGTAATCTTCAATTGTCCTCAGACAACCTGATGGGCACTTGTACTTCCAGAAAAATATTTTGCCACGCTTTCGTTTGAAAATTTTATTAGGATGCTTCGGCATGCATCCTGTGGAAAAAGTGCACTTGTCTGGCCCCCAGAGACTCCGGGACCCGGTACCTGAATCCTAGGAGCACATCTGAGATTATATACAGATATATGTGCACTATATGAACTATTCTCCGAATGATTTCCCTGCTTTTTGAGCCACTGTTCCCTTACAATTCAACCCGTCATTTGGATGAAAGGGTGTACTACGCTAGAGAGCTATTTCTAATTCAGAGCGGATGAGAACATAAAAATCGGGGTCCCTAGACTTACACACTACTTAAACTAAGTTAAACTAACTTATGCTAAGAACAACACACACACGCATGCCCGAGGGAGGACTCGAACCTCCGCCGGGCGTGGCCGCGCCGCCCGTGACAGGACGCCTCAAACTGCGCGGCCACTCCGCGCGGCCGGGTATCACTAAATCACAATAGATTACTGTTACATTCCAGTCTACAGTTCAGCTCCACATTCATAGAAAGTTACGAGACACGTAATATTTTGTACTGAACCGTATGTATTAAGCTTCCTGCCCGTTCCAGGGAAAACGTAAAGTGTAAGAGAAATGTCTCTTTTTAGCTCCGTGGGCACTGTTGCTGACCTGCTTCTATATTCACGACCTCTATGGGAGCAGAATACAAGGAACTGTAGTACACATTTAGATTCATCATATAAAATCGGTTTTCAAATTTAAAGAAAGTACAATGTCCCGAAATAATTGGCATCTTTTATTGAAAATATCTCAATTAAGAAATGTCAGCATTTCTGTTGAACTATCCTGCGATTCGAGCTAATAGATGACCGAATCTTCCTGTCATATTAAAACTGTATGCCACACTAGGACCCGAAACCAGGCCCTTGTTCTTCAAGGACAGTACTATTACCTACTGAGTGATCCAAGCCCAATTCACGATCCACTTTCACGTTTATAATTCCGTCAACTTCTCTCACTTACATTTCATTAGAAAACATGTGATTATTCGTACCTTCCTTGTTTACAGAAATTTAGCCGAACGTGATATGAATCCCAGGTAAGTAAAGAATGTCTCTTTCGTGGACAAGCCTACCTCTTGCATTATCCATACTTAAACTATATGACCGTTCCAGTTCATATTGCACGCAGTCTCCGATTCAGACATAGCATTACACGACTAATTCAAGTTATGACTCATTAACAGTGTGGGATAACCATTCCTACAATAATTAAATAAGCAGGTGTTACGAAACCAATGCATAATCTGTTTTGTGTGTACAAAAAATGATGGTATACAGTAATTAGTTGTGATAATCAGATCATTGTAGTTTATAGAGCTAAAGAAGTCTGATACACGATTAAAAAGTTTTTATTTATTAGTACTTGTCACCTTGTAGATCCAGTCGTTTCACTGGTGAGGAAGACATAATTGAAAAGAGTGTTCTCATAAGTCGGATTAAGCGAATGCTACATTGGTTTCTTCAATAAGGAAACAGCCGATTCCTTCCCTGTTGTTATCCATTTCGAGCCGTTGAGTCGTATTTAATGATGTAATTGTCGACTGTATGTTAAACTCTATCCTTTTTTCCTATTATTTACAGGGTTTCTTAAAAACTGATAGAATACGTAAGAGTTATCTGCGGTCGAACAAAATCTCTAGCGTATCTAGGCTATCACATGGAAATGCCTATTGTCATTCTCGACATGTGTATAAGTCCCTTACGATAGTCACTGTAAAGCCTTTATCTGATTTTACTAGGAAATAGTGACATGTAGAATGTTAGAGTACTACAGTCGAGGTTCTACATCACCTACATAATAGTCCATAAAAAGACTGGGTAAAGTTTATACTGATGTTGTTCGTAGTCTCATTTTATTTTCTGGCAGAACTGATTTCATGTGGACATCACGATCGTTACGGAGTGAAAAATGAACACTGTAACTGGAAGGATACGAGCTGAATCAGTGTGAGGACGTCACCCTGGCGCAGCCTGGATGAGCCACTATTGTGCGGTAGCTTTTCGTCCTTGACATTTGAGAACAAGCGGTAATTCAAGAGGACTTGCTCATCTGCCGTCATGCTACCTGGGAACTCTTCAGCCTTTCAAGGCTAACGGCTTCAACCATTACCATTAAGTCAATCAGTGTGAAGTCATTTTGTACGAGAAAAAGCGGTTACTCAATAAACACTACTCTGAGGCAGACAGCAAACATGAGGCACGCAGGGAAAGTGATACCTTTTTTCCATTTTTGTATACGTGGTAAAAACTTACGACTTAATCTTTTTTTAAAAAGCTGCTGTTGAAGTGGCTTTTTGTGTTTTACTTAGAAATATATAATTTGAAGTGTCTCTTATTAGTTTCACAAACAGCATTTGTAACGCCGTCGGATTGCGTCATTGGCTAAGATATACACCGTTGTGTGCACTGCCTGCAGTCTGACGTCGCCTAAGTTTCGCATCTTACTTAACAGTTCGAATTTAACTAAACACAATTAACTGGAAGAAAGACAACTAGAATCTTCATGAATAAATATGTCAGCCTCCAGTAGCTGAGTGGTTGAGAAAGATGTAGCGCCGGCACGGTAGCTCAGCGTATTCGGTCAGAGAGCTGGCTGGCCTCTGTAATAAAAAAAAAAAAAAAAAAAAAAAAAAAAACCTGAGTGAAAAGATCAACAACGAACTTCAACGTATGTCATGTGACGTCCGCTACGTCGAAATAAAAAAAAAAGAAAAAGCGGTCAGCGCGACAGAATGTCAATCGGAGATTTTGTCCGCTGAGGGACTGGGTGTTGTGTTATCCTAATCACAATCATTTCATCCCATCGACGTGCAAGTCGCCAAAGTGGCGTCAAATCGAAAGACTTGCACCCGGCGAACGGTTCACCCGACGGGAGGCCTTAATCACACGACATTTACATTTTTATGAGTATTTATGATGGTATGGACTTGGTTTCAGTATTCATCATAGACAAGTAACTTGGTACGTTTATTATGGAGATGCTAATATTCCAAATTAAAGTCCAATAAAGGGTATCCTAGGAGAAACTGCCACATGCAAGACTCAGATCTTTCAACGAAGGCTTCTTAGGACGAGGAATTATGTTTCTACTAAATTTGTTGAAATTAATTTAACAGATTTATAACTGATTGTTAACATTTGAAATATCAACGTCAAATGAAAATAAAACTCCTTCCGTTTGTTAAACATTACATCTATTAAAACTGTTTTACCTAATGCGGGATGAATTACGTTGCAACAAGACTGTTTTAATTAACTGCCTATTCCTAATTACGTGAAAGGCATAAAAACTACAGATAACTCCGACAGCAAAATACAATTATTTGTTCTTCATAGTTCTTTCTACTTCGTACATTATTTAATTTTTTTGAAACTTGTAGCACGTGAAACTTAAATAAATAACTTAAAAACAGCTATTGTTAAAGTCAAAATTTTTCGTTAATGAATGTACTGTTCTGTATTATTCATTCAGACTGTGAATGAGCAGCATGTACTCACGTATGAAGGTGAAATATGTCAAACAGCTTGTACACTAATTCATTCCAAGTTATAGCAATATGCGGTGTAAATGGTATATGCAACTTTTAGTCCCTTATGTGTCTTGCTACCGGTGGATATGATGAAGTACACTACGTGATCAAAAGTATCCGGAAACCTGTCTGAAAATGACTTACAAGTTCGTGGCGCCCTCCATCGGTAATGCTGGAATACAATATGGTGTTGCCCCCCGCAGGCATACGTTCAATCAGGTGCTGGAAGGTTTCTTGGGGAACAGCAGCCCATTCTTCACGGATTGCTGCACGGAGGAGAGGTATCGATGTTGGTTGGTGAGGCCTGGCACGAAGTCGGCGTTCCAAAACGTCCCAAAGGTGTTCTATAGGATTCAGGACAGGATTCTGTGTAGGCTAGTCCATTACAGGAATGTTATTGTAGCGCAACCACTCTGCCACATGCCGTTCATTATGAACAGGTGCTCGATCGAGTTGAAAGATGCAGTCGCCATCCCCGAATTGCTCCTCAACAGTGGGAAGCAAGAAGGTGCTTAAAACTTCAATGTAGGCCTCTGGTGTGATAGTGCCACGCAAAACAGCAAGTGCTGCAAGCCCCCTCCATGAAAACACGACCACACTATAACACCACCGGCTCCGAATTTTACTGTTGGCGCTACACACGTTGGCAGATGACGTTCACCGAGCATTCGCCATATCCACACCCTGCCATAGGATTACCAGATTGTGTACCGTGATTCTTCGCTCCACACAACATTTGTCCACTGCTCAATCGTCCAATGTTTACACTCCTTACACAAAGCGACACGTCGTTTGGCATTTCACGGCGTGATGTGTGGCTTATGAGCAGCCGCTCGACCATGAAATCCAAGTTTTCTCACCTCCCGCTCAACTATCATAGTACTTACAGTGGATTCTGATGCAGTTTGGAATTCCTTTGTGATGGTATGGATAGATGTCTGCCTATTACACATTACGACTCTTCTTCAACTGTGAGCGGTCTATGTCAGGCAACCGACGAGGTCAGCCAGTACGCTTTTGTGCTGTACGTGCCCCTTCGCGTTTACATCTCACTATCACATCGGAAACAGTGGACCTAGGGATTTTTAGGAGTGTGGAACTCTCGCGTACAGAGGTATGACACAAGTGACATCCAATCACCTGACCACGTTTGATGTTCGCGATTTCCGTGGAGCGTCCCATTCTGCTCTGTCACGATGTCTAATGACTACTGAGGTCGTTGATATGGAGTACCTGGTAGTAGGTGGCAGCACAATACACCTAATATCAAAAAGGTATGTTTTTGGTGGTGTCCAATTACTTTTGATCACCTAGTGTATCAACATTACTTACAGTTGATGTAGAGGATTAACACTTTTTTAATAGTGGTGATGGCTGATATACTCTGATTTGGCATCTACCTATCTCAAGGTACCACGTGGAACGGAGAATATGGATTAATATTTGTGTACACAATTAATAAATTGCCCGGAGTATTATGCCGTGGTCCAATGAATTCCAAATTTAAACCCAACGTTTCGTCCTCATCCGCGGAAGAAATTTTCAGGGGGTATCGTAGCTTCTTCGGGTGTCCGATTGACCCCCTGGCTCGCTACTGGCGGCATGAAAACACCGTTTACGCGTGCTCCTGACCAGTGGCAATGCTCTGGTGAGTTTTTTTAGTTCCACGTCCAGCAGCTCTGGTTCGCAGATATTCATTGACCATTCATTCTCTGCCAACGTTTTTATGATACCTCGTATTTGTTACGGGCACACGGACCGTCACCTACTCCGGGATTCGAACCACCACCCACAACAAAAGCGGGGCATCTCCGAACCAGATCTGCTTAGTGCGTGATAAAAACATCTCACCAATGCATTGCTCAAGAATGTTTGCCCGGCCACTGAGATAAAAAGAGCATCAAGACCGCCGCGTTAAAATCGTACCGATTGTGAAACTGGAAGTTTTCTTTCCATTCATTATGGACGTTACTTACCGCATAGGAAAAATCTTGAAAACATGGAACGTCGTGGTAACCTAGAGACGTACCCGGTGGATGCAAGATCACCTAAAATGGGCTAAAGATGCTTTCAAACCGCTGGGAAAAGCACGAATTTATGATTCCGTATAGTTGTGTGTTTGTCGGGGGGGGGGGGGGGGGGGGGAGGTGTGTACGTGAGTATTACAAAAAGAATGGACAAAAAACAACTATAAGATCACAAAGGTAATCGTAGACGGGGTGGAGATTGACAGATCAAGTGTTGCGGAACTTGCTTTGCAGCCAGGAGATTTGATATGACTCAAGTACTGACAGTCACAAGCGGATACCATGAAACACTACACACAGAGGCCATAGATATTGTAGAACAGCCCAGGGATTTCAATAGCAAGGAAGAGGATATGAAACTGAAGAATGTTTGTATACCAGTGGTAAAGAAGATGTGTACCAGTCGTTCGCAGTGGGGTGACAGCAACGAACAGTGGACGACGGCAAGCGACAGTGGCCAAATGCGCTCGGATATTCAAAACATGTAACGTCATGTCACTACGCGGGAGCACGCGTAAACTGAATTTTGCTGCAGTCAGTAGCGAACTAGAATGTGTGTCGGACACTTGAAGAAGCTTCGATTCCCCTTGAAAATGTTCTCCAGAGATAGGGATGAAGCTTTGGGTGTAAATGTGAAATCCATTCGACGAAGGCATAATAGTTCAGAATATTTGATTAACTGTGACACTTCTGACAGCAAAAGTTTACATTTCACAATTTGTTTACTGCAACACTACAACTGAAAAATGGTAGTATACTTTCTATTCTGAAGTTATTCGAAAATAGCTCTCCTTTTTCATTAACATAGTTAAAATTTAAACTCTAATACGCCTCAAAAGTTTTTAGAATCATCAAAGTCTCAGTACGCGACTACATGCATTAGCTTTTTCGATACAACCGCACTCTCCTGTCATTGGCTGTTCGTTTCAGTCCCACAAAATTGTCATATTCTATACTCTTCACAATGTCTTCCAAATTCTTCATCCCAGGCTGTCCTTTTCCTTTCTTTCTCAGCACATTCCTTCAAGAACCTTATGAATGACCGAGCGAGGTGGCGCAGTGGTTAGACACTGGACTCGCATTCGGAAGGACGACGGTTCAATCCCGCGTCCGGCCATCCTGATTTAGGTTTTCCGTGATTTCCCTAAATCACTCCAGGCAAATGCCGGGATGGTTCCTCTGAAAGGGCACGACCGACTTCCTTCCCCATCCTTCCCTATTCCGATGAGACCGATGACCACGCTGTCTGGTCTCCTTCCCCAAAACCAACCAACCTTATGGATGAAAGTGTTGTGCCTGATGACATACCCAATAAAATTTATTTTTCCCTTTTCCACTTCGTTTAATAATCTTCTCTCTTGGTTGACTTCCTGACTTCCCTTAACACTTCTGGTGTGGTGTCGTCTGAAGAGCGGGGTACCAAAGCTAGGTTGGCAGCTCGCAATGAAGCCCCGGGCGGATATATAGGTGCTGCAAGCCACACTGATGAATGAGGAATGTCGGCGTAGGCACGCCTCCTAGAATTTCGCTACGCCGCTGCAATCGACGGTCTACTTGTGGCTGAGCAGGGCAACGCTCGCTCCAGTTCGCAGTCAACGATCACGATGACAACATCGGCTTAGATAGGACATCAGCGTATTAGATGTCTTAGGCAGAAATTGATGTGAAAATTCTGTCAGTTATTCTTCAAGTGAAGATGGTTCAAATGGCTCTGAGCACTATGGGACTTAACATCTGAGGTCATCAGTCCCCTAGAACTCAGAACTACTTAAACCTAACTAACCTAAGGACATCACACACATCCATGCCCGAAACAGGATTCGAAACTGCGACCGTAGCGGCCGCGCGGCCCGTTTCAGTCGTAGCTGCCGATGTCGTGATGTTAGCATTGGCACATTCGTGAGTCGTCGACTGCGGAGGCTAGTCGGCTCTTTGCGTGAATCACATTTTTGCTAATCTAGGTCTATGGTCGTCTCCACAAACGCCGTCATCGAGGTGAACGGCGGCTCGAAACGTGCAGCGCAACACGGACGCCGCCTCGTTGGATCAGTGTTATGCTATGGGAGATATTCTCCTGCGCATGCGTGGGACCTATGGCAGTAATCGAAGACACGCTGACAGCTGCGAACCACCTGAATCCCTTCATGCTTGATGTATTCCCCGAGGGCGATGTCATCTTTCAACGGCATAACTGTCCGTGTCTCGGAACCAGAACCGTGCTACAGTAGTTTGAGGTGCATTTTAGTGAACCCACGGTCATGTTTCGGCGACCAAATTTACCTCATGTAAATCATATGGAACCCATCTGGGTCGCTATCGGGCGCCTTCACCGAGTACACAAATCAGCGGCCCGTTATTTATGCGAATTACTTGACCTGTGTGCAGACATCTAATGCCACATAGCTCCACAAACCTTCCAACAAACTGTCGTATCCCTGATACACAGAATCAGTGATTTATCTCGTTCCTAAGACGGGCAAACACACTATTAAGCAGCTAGTCATAATGTTTTGGCTCATCAGTGTAAAATTCAGACAAACTGAACAAGAGTAATTTTAATAAGGAATTTTTCCAGATATTTGTCTGGAACGTAGCCTTGTACAGCAGTGAAACGTGGTCAATGAACAATTCCGATTACAGGAGAACAAAAGCTTTTGTAATATAATCTCAGTGAAGAGTGATCAACATTAACTGTGTAGTACTAACAATGACTGAAGAGTTACTGAATCGAATTGGAAAAAATTGTTGCATAACTTGTAAATATGGGATGTAAACATTGTAGAGAGGAAGAAGGTTCGAGTACAGTAAGATGTTCAAAGGTATGTGTTATGAAGAAGTGAAGAGACTTGTAGCATGGAGATTTGCATGAAACCAGTTTTCGGAATGAGGAATACATCAATATCTTGAGAAAATTACTGCAAAAATTCAGTTTTGTGCAAACTATCTTGACGTTATTGTAGTGACAAGTCACAGCAAATCTTAGTATGTAAATGACTTGTATGCAGTATTCTCTGCAGTATATGAGAAGGGATCTCAAGTGTAACGCTGACAAAGTTTTTAAAGTAAATTAGGCATGCGCTTAGTGCAAAAATCATTACTCCCACAGAACATAATTTCGCAATTACTAACGCACTGCCAAGCTCAAAGAACCTACCAGCATTACAAGCGCTCTTAGTGAAAATTAATTATTACATGAAATTAGTTGTGCAAGCAGCTGTCTCAAGCATCTGCTCAATAAACTACACTGCGAAGTCGTTACATTTACTTTGTTAGAAGAAAGAGACCGTGGATTTCAAATACTGGAGATGAAACTAAGAATATCTCCCTGTCTATGTATATGCCTGTAAAAACTATAGTAGTAGCAACTGATGCCTTCCAATATGGCACTGGTGCAGTGCTTGCACGTCAAAGTATAGACAGGTTAGTGTAGCACATGGGTTTTGCCTCAAAGACGCTAAAAACAGTCCAATAAAATTACTCACAATTAAAAAACCAACACTTTCGATAGTCGTCGCAATTAAAAATATAACGTAAAGATACCACAATTCATTCCCTGCATTATTTGATCCCCTGTCAACTACCACAGAAAAGATAGCTGATAAATAATATGTACGAATAGAACGTCTACTCGTATGGCTGAAAGATACGCACCGTAAAGTGCCCTTCACATGCTCAGGTTTGTTTGAGCAGATCCTGTTTGCAAAAATCGTCTGCACACCTGTTTTTCAGTATACAGCTCGCATTTATACCTTCCAACAACAATGCAGATTTCGCAGAGTCCTGAATCAGTAGCTCAAAAGTGCAGAGTATTTTTTGACCGTGTCCAGATTAAATAAATTTGCTTTCAAGATGATTATTCTCTCTTGTGCTATAATTTCGGATGTTATAAAAAGGTAAAGACAAGTACGGAGAAGATAGATAAAAGAGTGGCATCTAAACTGTGTAATGCTTTCGTATGCTAATCTCTCGAATGGGGTAAAAATTGAAAAAGTGGACTAGTTTAACTACCTATAACGAAGAACATTCTTTGTGTTGCTGCAGTATGTTACGCCGTATCTAATAAGAAATGACACTGTAATGAGAAAATCAACAAGTGCTTCAGAAAGACTAATAGCAATATCGAGCTATGCTGATCTTAAATTTTCTGCTGTTTTATCATCTTCATCGTTGACCCATATCATTTTGGAAACATGTCGTTTCATATTACACACATCAAACTATTACTTAGTGTCCCTTTAAAATGCCTGGAAAGTGTTATATGCCCAGTTGTAGAGGAAACAAATCGTATGATAAAGAAATTGAAGTCACTGTTTTTACATTCACTCTGATGGAGTTTTAAGACGAAATTAGATCTCTGAAGTACAAGAATGCCTGGGTCCCCGGAAAATAGTCCGTCGTAAGTATCAGCTCATTTATTTTGATTAGTGAACTGTTAGTTTTTTTAACACGTAATGCTACATCAATGAAAATTCTAAACATAAAGTATAACAAAGCATTATATAACCTCTCCCTATGCAGTACCCTTTAGTCAGTTTTTCTTTGTTCAGTTTGTCTTAAATCTTTAGCGCTAAGATTTATGTTTCTTTTTATATACATGAATTGAATTTCAATATGGATGACATTTTAAGAACGACCAGCATGTACGATCAAAGAACTGTCTCACTGTTTATATGACTTTTGGACTGTCGATGTTTAAAGGAAGGCGGGTCAAAATTTGCTCAGAAGATAGCAGAAAAAACTTAAATCAATTTAAAAAATAAAAATTGAAGTCCGCTTTAATTTTGATACGTTGTTGATAATGGTCAAGTATCAGTATATGATACACACCAAAAAGACAAAAACAGTGTAAGGAATTACTAGATTAACTTTATGTGTATCTCTTTATTTACAGATTATGTTCATCAGAGCTGTTAAGATTCTATACGTATTTGTCTTCAAAGCAGACGTCTGCTCTAAAAGATCCAGATAGTCACTGAGAACTTTTAGGAAATAGTAGACATTAGACAGCCATTCAGAAAAGTGTGGCATCAATTGCAAAAACGATTGAGAGGATTTCATTCAGTAGTTTAGGAGAATTGAAAACTAAATTATGCAATTGTGAAACGCACAGTGACTGGGTCATGATAAACAAACCGACTAGCGTGTGCCTTATTTTGTTAAAGGGTGATAACTTATCCCAGGGAAATCGTGATTTATTACTAAGTGCTTTCGTTAATGTTGCAGGGTGTAAGAATTCTGGATACATGAAGATACCTATGAAGAAAGTGATATTCATGTGGTAAGTAATGCTCCGAACGAAATTTATGTAATGTTTAATGATATATTTGGAACTCCAATTAAGGCAAGTTTGTCCTATACTGAAAACTTTTGGGATAAAATCTCAGAAAAAATATCCAGAAATAGAGATAAAATTAAATGTTTTAAAAAAGAAATTTAATTTCTGAGATGGAAAAGTTTAACGCAGTTTAGTTTTGTAAGTAATTAAATGAGTTTATGGTCATCCGCCTATTCTATCAGTCCACATGCTGCTCGATTTTTGAGAAGTGTTTGCGCCAGCCGCGGTGGTCTAGCGGTTGTAAGCGCTCAGTCCGGAACCGCGCGACTGCTACGGTCGCAGGTTCGAATCCTGCCTAGGGCATGGATGTGTGTGATGTCCTTAGGTTAGTTAGGTTTAAGTAGTTCTAAGTACTAGGAGACTGATGACCACAGATGTTAAGTCCCATAGTGCTCAGAGCCATTTGAACCAAGAAGTGCTTGCAGTTTTTCCATATCAAGTCTCAATACTTTGTTAAGGATTTCTAACAAACTTTCAACAAACCCAGTCGCTGAATAGTAGAGTTCTTTAGTATATCACAAATAAGACTGGAGCTTGTTCTATAAAGGACAGAATTGTACTCCAGTTTATTCATGAGAGTCGTCTGAAGTCTCATCTTGATTATAAATATGGAAATATTGTAGGTGATGCTTTTAATATTGAGAAGTTTTCCTGTGTAAACTGTATTTATTTTTCCATGATCCACAGCTTGGATTCAGTTTACAAAGATGTGCTACATATACTCCCAGTTCACACTCTTCAGATTGATGCACATGCGTCCGTAAGGGGGGGGGGGGGGGGGTAGCAAGAGGGGGCACCTACCTCTTCCTGGAATGCGGGTACTTGCTTTTTGTTCATTACGGGATTATAGTACTGAACCGCTGCGATTCTACTAATCTGTAGACTTAACGCCGATAAGTGGGAAATGCATTCATAGACCTGTGGTCTGCATCTCGTGGTCGTGCGGTAGCGTTCTCGCTTCCCACGCCCGGGTTCCCGGGTTCGATCCCCGGCGGGGTCGGGGATTTTCTCTGCCTCGTGATGGCTGGGTGTTGTGAGCTGTCCTTAGGTTAGTTAGGTTTAAGTAGTTCTAAGTTCTAGGGGACTGATGACCATAGATGTTAAGTCCCAGAGTGCTCAGAGCCATTTTTGAACCATAGACCTGTGAATTCTGCAGTCCAGATGGCATGGCTGCACTGTAAGGTGATAAACTGAAGATGATTGTCTAGGTTCTTCTAAGTTTATTCCTAGGCTGTTAAGATGGAGTTTACTGGCCAAGCGGAGGACGATTTTCGGATGTTTGTCGCATTTATATAGTCGTATATTGCCCCTGGTTTTCACTTCACCTAACCAGTCCAAAAAAATTAAGTTTTCAAAACACATTTCTTTCAACTTCATTTATACAAGTCACCATTAAAAATAAAAAGCATTAAACTTAAAGATGAAGAAAGAGGTTTGCATATGTTATTGAAATATGATTAAATATTAACCGTTTGAGATAAATAAGTATTGTATACTTTCTTCTTACTTCTTTGGTCACCAAATGTTTCAAAACTCACTGAATCAATTATATAAAAAAAAATTTAATTTCAGAATCTTTCCCCCTAAACTTCTGCGTATATCCATGGACTGTTACCTTAACAATGTAATTTTAAGCTAAAAGCAATGAGGTTTGTTAAGGTGAGTCCAGTAACAGACAATAATGCCAGTAATGAAAAGCTGTTTCATACTTTTACTACCTGCCTAATGTTAAGATGAAATATATTATTCTCGTGCAGTCCTTCTCACAACATCTGCTTTACTATATTGTGGACACTGTTCGCTTTTTAAAATGCATCGGCAACAAATACACTGATGTCCAAAATTAAAGCAACATACGGAAATTTTACAAGGTTGCGTTTATTTTGCCACAAAACAGTATAAACAGCTAATAGCAAAGTAAAAACAACGTGAAGAATACAGAACATAAACAACTGTAGCATATATAACAGTAGACGATAATGTTCTTTGTCTTTTACAACTTAACAGATCTGCACACACATTGTGACAACTGGTTAATGTGCCCACTATGAGGTGTGATCATCTTTGGCAGCAATGCAGGCCTGACAACTACCGAGCATACTGTGAATAACGTCATCAATGTCATTTTGAGACAGTAATGCCCTTTCTTCACTCGGAGCTGCTCGCGAGTCTTGGAGAATGGTTGGTAAACGTTGAGGTGATGCTACCAGTCTGCCTAATGCAGACGTGACCTATGGGTTTCAAATCGGGAGAGCGAGCAGACCACGCCGTGAGTGCAGTGTCTTCCATTTCCAAGAAAACACCAACCACTCGGTCTCTATGAGGTCGAGCGCTATCATCCATCAATACGAGGTCTGGACGCACAGCACCTCGCACCAACCGTACATGAGGTCCCAAGACTTCGTCACGATACCTGACGGAAGTAAAAACTTTCCGATTCACCCGTTCAGTTTCATGAAGAGGTGTCAAGTGGTCAACACAATCTCTGACCACACCATTAGCGATCCTCCTCGATATCTCTTTCCACTATGTTCGGATCTCGAAATCGTGTTCAAACGCGAATCCGTCGAGAATCACTCTCCAGACCAAATCGGAACTAATCTGTGGAAAGAACATTGGCCCACTATTCGACTGTCCAGGTTGCATGTTGTCGACTCCACTCCAGACGTTCCCTTCTCTGAAGACGAATCAGAGGTACTTTTTTTTTTTTTTTTTTTTTTTTTTTTTTTTTTTTTTCACTTGCCGCCCTGATTTTACGACCCACCACCTAAGTGCTTAAGGTGGGTCTATTTTGACCACTTGGCCGCTACGACCGGTGTGCGGACTCTGATGTAGTTGATGAAACTCACACCAGTTCCCGCATCCGGTCGCACCGTTGCCCGTGTCCCGCCACGTGGAGGCGGGTCTGTGCACATACAGCCGGTCTCCGACAATAAATGCCATTCTGTCGAAGCCCTCTCTACACTGTTTGCCTCTATATAACACGTCCAGTGGATGCTGAGGCGTCAGATGCCAGCTGCTGTGCATTACTAAGGCGGTACCGTCGTGCCCTGACAGCCAGATAACGAGCCTCTCTTTGTAATGTCGCCCGTGGTCGGCCCTGCCATGGTCTTTGGGATACAGTTTCGGTCTCTATAACATGTCGCCACATCCGAGAACGACAGAACGATTCACGTCAAGCCATCGGGCCACATGAGTTTGCGACTGTCCTGCTTCCATTCTACCTATGGCCCTCTACCGCAGAGAATCTGGTAGGCGTCTTCTCTGTGCCATACCGCACCGTCTGTGACTATGTACTGGGCGACTGTGGATGCGGCACCACCCGGCAAACACTACTTCGTTTGATAGGTGCCCTGACGTCATCTTTGGCGTGGTTTTCCGTTGGCCGAAATGCCATCTTGGTGCATAACACGATCGTACGGACATCCGTTGACAGTTTGTATGATTATATCGTGGATGCCAGCGTAGTTTAATCAAAATCAACAGAGCCTGTACTTTCCCAGCTTAAGTGATTGCTTCAAGAGGGGTCTAACTTCTGTCCAGCATTGGAGGAAGTAAAACTAATAGAAAAAGATGAACTGATGCAAAGTGCTAACATTATCACACTTCGATCCCTACATCCAAGTTGAATTAAGGGTCAAGGTTTGAAGCCAGAGATGCATAATTTTAACAACATGACAGTTGTTGGTTTGCACAAATTAGGCTAAAGGAAAGAATTTGAAAACTGTGATTGTGCTGTCACATGTATAAAAATATTATGCCATTGATGGGATGTTGTTAATGTTAGAACATTAGTTAAAGTTCAAAGGCTGAGAAATGTTTTACAGGAGCCTGTGACTGTCAAGTCACAACAGATTCCCAGTTTTTTGAAAAACTTTCTGTCATGGTGTTCATGACAAGATTTCTCAAATGTAAGGAAGCAGTGCAGAGAATGCTGCCTTTATTGATTTTAGCAATTACTGGCTTAGTGAGGAAAAGAGAACATAAATGCGTCTTAAAAATTACAGTCAGTTTAAACGACAGATTTAGGAAATATTGCCAAGTAAATGGGGAAATTGCCACATCTTTTTGAGGCAAGTATTTGAAACGGAAGGTATGTTAAGAGCGCGAAGTATGTTTTCTCTTCTACTGAAATCTGACATGATTTTTTTTATAAGGACTTTCATATTGATACTGCTTGTTGTGGAATTTCAGACTTAAAATGTACAGCTGCACAAGAGTTTTTAAATTTAGTAGTGGACGATAATAATGTTGGTGAAATACAGGCAGTGCCGGCTTAAGGTCCAAGGGACACAAGCCACCGCTTGGAGGGCCAAGCTGAGAGGGGTGCCGAGGGTGCCACAACTGCAAAATTTCTACAAAGGACGTAGCATAGTGTAGTAGCGGCCGCTTAGTGCGCCTGGGGCGCGCAAACGCAAGATTTGTTTCATTGCTTACTAAATTTAGTAGCAAAAAGTGATACAACTGACAGTGTAGGGGAAGGGGAGGGATGGCCAGTGACAAGTCGTTTGTATGGAAAAATGTTCTCGAACCGGCCCTGAACAGAGGAAAACACTTAGCCATTACTCCTTTACATATAAGCCTATTGTCGACGCTAGGTGCTTAAAAATTCATTGTATATTTTGCCAAGAGTTTCTCAATTCTGAAGAAATGAAGCAAGCAGATAATTTAGTAGTGAGCCGTATTAGGATCACATCGTAAGATACAACTGTTGAAGAGAGGGAGACTTTTTGTTGTTAAGACTGTCGAGGTTAAGAAGAAGCCCTATGGAGGCTGCCAGAGCTCTATGTTTCCAGACCATAGGTGAGATACTGGAATTTCTGCGAGTACAATTTCATTGCTACAGGGCAGTACTCTACAGTGCCAGAGTCATGTTTTTAATTTTGTCATGTGGCTCAATACCAGAATGGCTCTAAGCACTATGGGACTTAACGTCTGAGGTCATCAGCCCCCTAGACTTAGAACTACTAAAACCTAACTAACCTAAGGACATCACACGCATCCATGCCCTTGGCAGGATTCGAACCTGCGACCGTAGCAGCTGCGCGGTTCCGGACTGAAGCGCCTAGAACCGCTCTGCCACAGCGGCCGGCTTATCGAAAACTATTTAATATTTCACAAATATAATAGACAGAGAGCAAATGGAGAAAGACAAGAAGGAGAAAGAAGACACGTATTTGGAAGTCAGAGAACAGAGGTAGGACAAGAAAAGTTTGTGTGTTGGGGGTAGGGGTAGGGGTGTATGTGTGTGTGTGTGTGGGGGGGGGGGGGGTAGGGAGGGGGCAGGAGAGGGAAGCAGTGACAGAGAAAAGAGAGAGACAGACAAAAAGTGGGAGAGAAAGAAATAAAAGATAAAGGGAGAAATCATCTGTACAATGAATAAAAGTCAAGACTGCTAAATTCCGTGGCCAGTGAATTACAAAGGGAATAATGAGGAAGGCAGTACCGTGGATGTGGCAATATAGGCCACTGACAAGGGCGCGGGCATAGAGGAGCTGCAAGAACTGACGGGAAAAAGCAACCAAGGCAGAGAGGAGGTTTAAGAATGAACCGAGAGAGGTACGTCATTTCTCCTAACCCACGGTTCCCATTGTTTGCCTATGAGAAAAAGGTTTTTCCTCGGACTGCGACTGTAAACATGCTGTTGTGACAGTGTCATTTCATCCAAGTAACATCACAAAAAATGGCTACTACCGACCAGACCTCTATCACTAACACGGTTTATACAAAAACAATGCGCTTATTATAGATATAGCATCTACCTACGTGTCTCGTTCATGTTCATTAATAGTGTTCCTGCTGCTACTTTGTAACAGTATTGTAGGATTTAAAAGATTGACGAGCGGTTGCTAGATCAAATAAGTTATTTGAACGAAGGCGACCGATTAGTGCTGATTTCTGCCGACAGAGGTGGAGAGAAACACATCTGCGGTGGAAGCTAGTAAAAATGTGTTAAGGCTGTATAATTTACTTACCCTTCCAGCCAGTACTTTTGCAGTTTCCCAACTATGGTTGGTACGATCTGTTGTGTAAGAAAGCCGACACAACATTAGGTATAGGTACCTACAACATCAAACGGAAACAAATTTGCAGCAGCGTTAGAAGGTCGCCTCTGGAAATGCGCCCTGGAAATAAGTACTTTTTGGTGTAATTATAACCATTTAGTGGTTTACTCGACACATAACTGCAGAAGGCTGTAGCCATTCAGCAGTGAATGGAAGCTCCTAGCATATCATATTACTGATATCATATTCACATTAATGATGCAGTTCTCATGAATAAGGTAATCCCGAAAGGAAAGAAGAGTGAACCTCTCAAAGACTGCTTACTAAAATACTGCCATATAAATTTAAACACAGCTCCAAAGCCCTCAAAGAACACCTCCTAACAGCCCAACCGTCGTCCGTGAATTAAGATCTTGTCGGAGCATAGCTCCTTCCAGCTGAACTGAAATACTGTGATACTGCTCAACCAATAGGAAGCCACCGTTCTTCTCACGATATTGTTCGTTAATGCTACATTTACTTTGCCTGTACTTTATTTATGATATGGGAATTATAAGCTTCAAATATTAATTACGGTCATTGGTGAAGTTATTCATATCGCAGTTTAGTTCGAACTAGCATGTACGTTCATGACTGACTGATTGAAAAAACCCGAAGGAAAATATTAGAATTTAACGTACCTTCGACAATGAAATCTTTAGCGACGGAGCGTAAACTAGGATTGTTTCAAGGAAGAGGGAGGAAATCGGCCGTGATCTTTCAAAGAAACCATCCTCTTCTTTTTCTGGAGCGATTTAAGAAAATCATTTGAAGCTTAGATCCGGATGATCGGACGGAGATTTGAACAGTTGTCGTCCCAAAAGCACGTCCAGTGTGACAACCACTGCACCACCTTGCTCTGTTTCGTTCGTCATGTAAGGGCACTTAGTATGTGTTATTGCGCGTCTAAGGGGATCGACTGGTTGGAGCTGGTATCAACGTATTGTGAGTGATACCAGCCCAGTCTCAGATTTCTGCCACACTGATGAGGGCCATGCCATTTGGCTCCTCTTGTGTACCGGCACTACTGTTTCAGCTGTAAACGCAGTTCTTATTGCATTCATTTCGCTTATCCGTATGACACTGTGCCACACTAGAAGAGTAGAAGAGCTTTACCTTTCCCCAAACCGTGCTGCCTACTCGAACCGGCTATCTCGTTGACTAATGAAAAATGCATTTGACTATTATTTTATAAGTTACGTCTTTCTGTTAGGCACTGTAAAAATTGCAGTAGCTATCTCTCACCCGTGGTGATTCTCATTCGATAAGCTCCCTCTAGAGATAATAACCACTCTCTGGTTGGTACTGTCGCAAGGCATAATCACTTGCAACCGTATTTTTCAAAAACAATGACCACAAAAGTTTTCGTGGCGTTACGGTAGCCCGCTAGAACCGTAACGCGGAGAAAACTTCTCCAAGTGTGAAATTATTGTTTGACTTTTGGAACATCTCTCCACTCCTTCGCTTTCACTTAACAGTGTCGACAATACGAATATCCCAGCTACTGTGCAGTTAGGAACGCCTTCCGAAAATCGTGCCGAAACTCACGCCTTCCTCAACGACACTGGTCTCCAACTCCACAATTAATACACGTAGAAATACCTTATGGACTGATGCAGATCGAATAATTACTCGTCCAGCAATTCGACCTATCTCGAAACTGGCACGTTACACAGTCCCCACTTAGTACACGTATGATGAAATTTGTCCTGAACAGGATACTTAATGTAGATATGCTAGAGTAACGGCTAGTTAGTTGGCTTTTAAAGAGGCTATGTATGAATCTATCGACTACTTCCGCTCGAGCACGGACGTCTGGCGTGCATCTGTGTGTCACACGTAAGGCAGATTCAACTAGATTACCTTATGTCAGTGAAACGTCAGTAACTGTCACTAAAAACATCACAAACAGATGAAAAAACAAAATCTGCATTATCTCTTTATGAATCATACTCGATAAAGCAAAAGAAAACATATAGCTAATTAGTGCAACGTTAGTGAGCGCTAACATGCTATTATTTCAAATACAAAGCTTGCAAATAATATGAAGAAAATTTGAAACAAAATCTATAGGTATAACAAAAGAACATTTAAATTTATCATAGTCAATAAGAAGTCTCACTTTGATGGCAACCAAAAGGTACAATAAATTAATGTAGTACTTTTAAATTCCATGATTTAAATTACAAAATACTTACTAAGGAGAAACTTAGGGTTCAAGTTAAAAATAAAAAGAAAACAAAATCTCAGCAAGCTTTAAGAGTCACAAAACTCAATAACAGACAAATTCGTATAACATCTTTCAAATCTGAGGCACTAGTGAGTCATAACAAAAGAATATTTCTGATGCACATTTGTAAAATACTTGCAGCCAAGTAATCTAAGAAAAAGAAGAATCTGTAAGTGCCTTAAACCATAATAAATTTCCAATACTAACAACAACAAAAAAACATCAAATAAAATTTTGAGAACTCCTGTGCTGTGTACAAATCTGGCGCACGAAATCAGTATGTGATATTAGTTTAGTCAAAATCAAAATCACGTATACTTGTTGATCTAAGTAGGATGCAACAAAGTAGTTGCAGCCACATTTAATATTTGTGAACAACAAATGTCACCGCGAATAAGGAAAAAACCCGTATGCTCATCAGAGAATGGCTCAAATGGCTCTGAGCACTATGGAACTTAAATCTGAGGTCATCAGTCCCCTAGAAATTAGAACTACTTAAACCTAACTAACCTAAGAACATCACACACATCGATGCCAGAGGCAGGATTCGAACCTGCGACCGTAGCGGTCTAGCGGTTCCAGAGTGAAGCGCCTTGAACCGCTCAGCCACAGCTGCCGGCTCATCAGAGAATAACATTCACTAAGCACCTCATCAGCATGAAGATATCGAATCTTATGAATCATCAGATCCATACAATCGAGACTGGTAAATTTCATTTTCGATTTTACTGAAATAGGAAATTAAAAAAAATCATGTCCAAAATTGTTACATGCTTGATTTACTAACCCTGCCTTTCCTACCTTCCTCCCACAAGCCTTGGACATTACTGCGGATGAGTGGCTTGCGTGCCTCAACGACAGAGATAGCGGTATCGTGGTTGCAACTACATCAGAGGGGTATCTGTGGATAGAACGAAGTTGGATGTAGTGGGAGTTGGTGAAGTCCAGTGACAGAAAAGAAAAGGATTTCTACTCAAGTGAGTACAGTATTATGAAGTTCAGATAAAGAGTAATCAGCACGAAGGACACAGAGATGCGTCGAGTCGTGTGAGGCAGCGTTATCAGCACCCGACAATTTGAAAAGGGTCAGCTGGTCGGATCGCGCAGTATCCAGATTTGTAGGGCATTCATATGTGACAGTGGACCGATGTTGGACCGCATGGGAACATGAGGGCAGGCATACTCGTCCTCAAGGTTCCAGCCGACCACGTCTGACCAGACGACTGCCGTGCTGCACACCGAGCACATCGTAGCCCTCCCACATCTGCATCTTCCACCGAGAACTCCCCAAGGCATTGCGTGTCATCCCGCGTCACTGATCAGAGACTGACTACGGAATTAATATTCCATGTGTAGGCTGTCGTGTTAACACCGCAACACAGATTGCTGAGTTTGTACTGATGCCATAGCTGGGAAGCATGGACTGTTGACGAATGGCTTCGTATTGTGTTCAGCAATGAATCACGGTTTTTCACTACAATGGATGAACATTGTCAGCGAGTATGGTAGCGAGCTGAGGGCAGGTTACATTCTTCTAATGTTTCGGAGGGGCACAAACATAGTGTTACTGGGATTATGGTTTGGAGAGGCCCCAGCTACTAGTGACCGAGGGAACTCTGACGGTTCAACGGTACGTCATAACATCCTGCGTTCTCATGTATTTCTCACATTTGGCAGTGTCGTGTTGTTATTTTTCAACGTGACAATGTCCGTCCACACTTGACACGTGTCTCTATGAACTATTGCGCGATACGGAGGTACTCCTGTGGCTAGCAAGATCCTTACACCTGTCCCCGATAGTACATGTGTGGAACCAGCTCAGACGCCAATTCCATTCCAATGTCTGTATCCCGGACATCAAGGAGCAGCTATAACAGTTGTGGGGCAGCTTGCCTCAGGAGAGGATATGACGACCGAATCAGTGGATGAATCAGAGCCTGAGGTGGTGCAACGTCGCACTGATAAATGGGATGATTCTATCAAAGTCAAATTCTGTGATGGTTCCTTTCTTTTCACATAGTTCCTTAAAACGAGGTGGTGCTTCGTATCTGTTGAATTCATGGTCGAATGGACGTAAACACTAATCTTCCTTTTATATTGCCAAGTTCTTTTAACATTCGACTCGATTTTGTATGCACTGAAGTGATGTAATATAACTTCTCAAAAAAAAAAAAAATGGTTCAAATGGCTCTGAGGACTATGGGACTTAACATCTGAGGTCATCAGTCCCCTAGAACTTAGAACTACTTAAACCTGACTAACCTAAGGACATCACACACATCCATGCCCAAGGCAGGATTCGAACCTGCGACCGTAGCGGTCGCGTGGTATACCTTCTCAACCTGTGATGGTTCGTTTCCTGTCGTCCTCCCTTTCTGGGTGCTTAGCATTTTTTATCAAGCTGTTTGTATAATCGAACCAGTGACAAATAGGGAACCATTCTAGCGACGATACGGGGCGCAAATGAGAAAATCCATCTACGTAAGTGACTTTGACTAAGCGTATGTCTTTATGAGAAGCACCTCGGAAAAGACGGAGCTGGTATGCTGTTCGTGTGCTACTGCCATGAACATCTACGGAAAGTAGTTGAAGGATGGTGAAACCATTAATAGGCGACTAGTTGTTGGATGTCCACGTTTCAGCACAGAACGTGGATGTCGGGAGCTTGCCCATTCTACAAAGCGGGGTGCGCTGCGATCTGACGGCAGAGTACAGTGCTGGTACAGGCACAAGTTGTTTGGAGCATATCGTTTCGCGCGCATTGTTTAACTTGGGCTACACAACATATGATCACCACGCTACCCCACGTTGACCCAACGAAATCGACAGTTACGAATGTAGTTGGAACGGGATCATCGAGGTTGGCATGTGGATCAATGGAAACGTGTGGCCTGGTGTGATGTATCACGTTTCTCTTTATACAAGTCTGTGGTCGTGTGCGGATACGCCATCATCCAGGCGAACGGTTTCTCGAAACGTGCACCGTGCCATGGACGCATGCTCATGGGAGCAGTATTGCGCTGTGAGGCCGTTCACCTGAATTTCCATCGGGGCTGTGTTATTAATCGATGGCACCATGAGAGCTGTAGACCACGTGAACGATATTTCGAACTACCAGCATCTTTTCACTCTCGTCGTCTTCCTGACGGTGGGGTCATCTTCCAACAGGATAACTGTCCACGTAAACACACTGAATTCTTGTTACAATAGTTTAAGAAACGTGATAGTTAACCCACATTGATATATTGCCCACCAACTTCGTCTGATCTGAATCCGCTGGAACACATCTGGGATGCTGCCTGGCGGCTGCTCCGCGCCTATAAAGTACCGGCTTGTATTTTTCGGAAATTGCGTGACCTTTGCGTAGACATCTGCTTCCACATACCTCCGAAATCTGACCTTGGATTTTCAGAAACCAGGCCAGAATCATTGCCATATTGCGGTCCAAAGATGGACGAACACGCCATTAAGCAAGTGGTCATCATGTTTTGGCTCCTTAATTTATATGACTGTCTACTTCTACATCTAGTACTGTGTCAGTCACGCTAAATCTTTGAAACAATGCTGGTGAATCGCTTACAGCAGAGATATAGCCAGCATGAATTCGTCAAGATTCAGGTTTTAGAGCGAAAAATAGTTACAATCTCAGGTTCTTATTGTAACCTAATATGTAAAAGACGGCTCGAAAAACACACCATTTTACAAATGGAAGTTTCATCGACCTGACAGCTGCTTATGATACTAGCAGTCATTATATATTTATAAAATAGATTTGTGGGCTTCAGAAGGTTTACGATTTCATCATATTTATTAAAGGGTTACTTAGAAACAGATGGTTCTATGTCGACTTTCACGTGCAATTTATTCAATTGCAATGACAGGTAAAATGTGCTGTCATAAGAAGGTATGCTGTTTTTAGGTTATATACTAATGATAAACTGGTTTTAGAGACAAGGAATATTCTTTATGACTGTGATCTGACTTTGTAATCTCAGGCCAAGTTTTTGAAGAAATGGGAGACCATCTGACATATGCTTTGAAAAAGAAAGTATTTATTACAGTAACAATTCACTTCTCCCAAACACAATCAAATCCCAACTGTGTGCTTTCCGTGTTAAACAGAGAAAGGTATATCGTTTACTGTATCTCATGGGCAGGAATACGACTAATGTTACACCATATCCAAAGTATTTAAATGTCACACTTGATCTCACCTTTGTAGAAGCAAGTTGTGCTACAGTAATAGGATGAAAGTGGAAGCTCAAACAACAACCTTAATTAGATAACTGGTAGTAAATAGGATTCTCAGCCACGAACATTAAGAACAACGACATTGTCAGTCTGCTACTCCACGGCAGAATACGTATGTCCTGTCTGGTGCAGCTCTACGACGCCAAAGAAGTCGACTAGGAATTGACTGAGACGTATATGCGTATTACTAAATGTTTTTGCCCTGAAGCATTTGGCACGTTATGTCAGATGGCAAATACAGTTCCCCCAGACATCTGTTTTGAGACTGCTAACAGTGTGGAGAAATTAAATCTGGTCACCATGTAACGCCGAAAAAGCAGATAAAATACCTTCTGCACCATCCAAATTTTTCACCGTTTAAGATCCATTGATAACCTCTACTGTACTGCCAAATTCTGAACATGTAAGCTTTATTACAGAAATTATAGTTAATTCTAATGGATGTCATAGTGTATTTGTTTCTGACTGTATAGAATTGATTGTAATTATAATGCAAATATTGTAAATTGGTGTGTAAGGGCCAAGGGAACTTGGTTCAGGTGTATCGGTAACAACGACGAAACGGCAGCAGCTGTGTCGTGTATCTTTGCGTATGGAGAGTCTCTGTTGCGCTGAGAGCAGAGAAGGAGAGCAGCTTGAGTCATGGAAGAGAGCGGAAAAGTTTGTTAGGCGCTCCCTCGGACGAGGTGTGCAGCCATGATCGCGGCAGTGAAGGCGCACCTACTTCGTTAACTTGCGAGTATTGAGATCACGGTCGGAGTGGACATGAGAAGAAGTTGCAATTCTAATTATTGCCTGTCTCATAATTATCCATGTCACTAGAAACGACTCGTGATTCGCAAACAGTAGCAGCAACAGCAGTTCAGCATTGTCGTCGGCTACATTCTCCGACGTCCGCACAGCTACAACATAGTAAGACTGTTAACTGACAGATTACTGCTAATATTGTGCAGCCATTACCCAGTGGCATTTCTTTCACAAACTTTAATAATTTTCTTGAAGAATAACCTGCAGTAGTTAAAACTTGTAGGGCACCTGTGTTGCAATTGTCCTCAGACATTAGTACCCAGATGAGTCCCTTTCCTTTCCATGCAATCACCGAGTGCCAGAAAAATATGAAAATTGATTAACTATTTACTCCCAATTTTGCTTTTTTGGTAATGACCAGTTTCAGTCTAAATGTTGCTGTCTCAGTAACTATTCGTTGTTGTTTTGCATAACACAGGCTTAACGAATTTGCAATTTTCACCATTAACTTCACTCAGTGTAACGTAAAATTTCACTGGTAAAACTAATAACTAAAAATACATCATAAATTAAAAGTGCACAATTTCATTTATTTTGTATTTAGCTTATCGTGTGACTTCTACCAGCTTGGTAAATACTTCGTTGCCCTTATGTTAAAGGTAAATTCAACTGTCCATTTGCTTAAAGTAAATTAAGTCTTTCAACAATTAAAAGAAAATTGCTTGCCGTTTTCCAAATAAAGTTTCAGTTACAGCCAGTCATTTATTTAACCTGTAACTGCTAATCAGTAATTTTTTGTATTATCAGTATTTTCTTGGATTAAAAATATTACATGGTACCCTTTCCCCCCTGAGTCGGTCTTGAGCGATTGCGCTATATTCCACCCACTTCGAAATTATTATCAGTATTTAAATTAGGTTTAGAATAGATTCTTCCTTCAGAACGGTCTGTTGTTCAATTTCCTCATACTAACCGGTATTATTTTCCTTCGGTAACAATAGCCCTACCCACTGTAAAATTTCATTAGGCATACTTGATCACGGTCAATTATTTCACAATCCAGTACGCCGATTAGGAAGGGGGAGGTTACAACCATACCAAGTCATCTATTATATGATTATGTATCAACAATACAGAGACTGAGGTCAAGGAAAAGATTAATGAAAACCAGGAATATTTTAAAAACGATTACACTCAAAGCGAGTAATGTGGAAATGTAGATAGTACAAGCTGCAAACGATCCTCATTGGCCTCAGTCATCCAAAAATCTCCATGCTGGCCACGAAGATAAGTTGGCAAACTAGCGTGTCCTCAAACGTCTAAGCGGTGGATTCTGAAGATCCAGACGTAGTCTTAAAAAACTGGGGATTTCACTGCGTCACTATCAACTGTGACTACGCAGAAGCGCAAAATATGGCCTGTATGCTGTTTTGTTGGCTTTGTGTCGTATCCTTTACGGAAGAAGATTTATTTCTGGTGGCTGCAAATGCTCTTGAAGTTTTTGTTTACCATGATGACTTCCATTTTGGAAACTTCCAAACACTTGTACCTCCCCATACACACATCAAAAAAAGTTTTGAATCACCCCGGTTCCCAGAACTCCTGAAGAAAGACGTTAACTGTGGATATTGTGTCACAGTCACAGTCCCACTGACTGTTCAGAGATATCACGAAGCCCGCCCAAAGATTTAAACAGCCACGCATGAGCAGCGCCACTAAGACGGAATGTGTCCAACAGCCGTTCAGTTCCAGTTATTCCACCAGGAAGGGGGTACGCGGCTCGTGTTCTCTGTAGTTCAGCCATGCCTAGACGGTCAATACTGCGGTTCGATCGCGTCCGCATAGTTACTTTGTGCCAGGAAGGGCTCTCAACAAGGAACGTGTCTAGGCGTCTCGGAGTGAACCAAAGCGATGTTGTTCGGACATGGAGCAGATACAGAGGGACAGGAACTGTAGATGACATGCCACGCTCAAGCCTCCCAAGGGCTACTACTGCATTGGATGACCGCTGCCTACGTATTATAGCTCGGAGGAATCCTGACACCAACACCACGGTGTTGAATAATGCTTTTCGTGCAGCCACAGAACGTCGTGTTACGACTCAAACAGTTCGCAATAGACTGCATGATGCGCAACTTCACTCCCGACGTCCATTGTGAGGTACATCTTTCCAATAATTACACCATGCAGCGCGGTACAGATGTTTCCAACAACATGTCGAATGGACCGCTCAGGATTGGCATCACGTTCTCTTCACCGATGAGTGTCGCATATGCCTTCAACCAGACAATCATCGGAGACGTGTTTGACGGCAACCCGGTCAGGCTGAACGCCTTAGACACAGTGTACAGCGAGTGCAGCAAGGTGGATGTTCCCTGATGTTTTCGGGTGGCATTAAATGGGGCCGACGTACGCCGCTGGTGGTCATGGAAACAGCCGTAACGGCTGTACAATACGTGAACGGCATCCTCCGACCGATAGTGGAAGCGTATCGGCAGCATATTGACGAGGCATTCGTCTTCATGGACGACAATTCGCGCCCCTATCGTGCACATCTTATGATTGACGTCCTTCATGATAACGACTTCGCTCGACAACAGTGGCCAGCGTGTTCTCTGGACATGAACCCTATCGGACATGCCTGGGACAGATTGAAACGGGCTATTTAGGAAATACGTGACCCACCAACCACTCTAGATCTACGCCGAATCGCTGTTGAGGAGTGGGACAATCTGGACCAACAGTGCCTTGATGAACTAACTTGTGGATAGTATGCAACGACGAATACAGGAATGCATCAATGCAAGAGGACGTGCTACTGGGTATTAGAGGTACGGGTGTGACAGCACCTCTAAAGGTCTCACTGCATGGTGGTTTTCATGAGCAATAAAAAGGGCGGGAATGATGTTTATGTTGATCTCTATTCCAATCTTCTGTACAGGTTCCGGAACTCTCGGAACCGAGGTGATGCAAAATTTTTTTTGATGTGTGTATTTACTTAACGTAACTTGCTTTATTTATTCTGTAATTTTGTGTTTCTTTGTATTGATGCTACGAGCACAATTTATAATATTCTGTAATTTTTTGTTTCTTTCTATTGATGCTTCGAACAGAAAAAAACAAGGAACTTACTAGTACGTGCAGAATGCCAGTTGACCTGAACATTATTCCACCAGGAAGGGGGTACGCGGCTCGTGTTCTCTGTAGTTCAGCCATGCCTAGACGGTCAATACTGCGGTTCGATCGCGTCCGCATAGTTACTTTGTGCCAGGAAGGGCTCTCAACAAGGAACGTGTCTAGGCGTCTCGGAGTGAACCAAAGCGATGTTGTTCGGACATGGAGCAGATACAGAGGGACAGGAACTGTAGATGACATGCCACGCTCAAGCCTCCCAAGGGCTACTACTGCATTGGATGACCGCTGCCTACGTATTATAGCTCGGAGGAATCCTGACACCAACACCACGGTGTTGAATAATGCTTTTCGTGCAGCCACAGAACGTCGTGTTACGACTCAAACAGTTCTTCTATTGTTCTTCTATTGTCTCTGCAGATGGATGCACTATTTCGAGTTTAACACAGAAATAGATGACTTTCCGATATAGGATGGGTATAACGGAGTATGTCTTGTCGATATTTTTGACAGAAATAACATATTTCCCTGCACTTTCAGAAAACGTTGCAAACGTAAACAATTCGTCCACATACCACCGTAAAATACACTTTAACATAGAATTAACGTAAGCCTCTATTACATAGATTGTATTGTTATGCTGACTAACATGAGGAAGTTACATAGCCCCAGACTTAACGGTAATTCTGTGGCGTTCTGCATAACACTAAATATGTAATAATACAATCTCAGACGCATTCAGTGATCTCAGTTGACGATACGAAAGGTAAATGTATAACAAGTTAGCTGCACTTGTAGCATACCACACATACTAAGTAACTTTCACTGTTTAATCTGCAACTTTCACTATTCAATTATTTCATGTTTTAGCTAACAAAGGTCTTTTACAAAGATATAGTTCTGACCTAGTTATCAATTGCGAACAGCATAGTAGAAATTTAGGTTTGTCTGTGATGTGTTGAGGAAATAATCTTTGAGTTTCGTTTGAGCTGTTGGCCGCTATGGTCGAGCGGTTCTAGGTGGTTCAGTCCGGAACCACGCGGCTGCTACGGTCGCAGGTTCGAATCCTGCTTCAGGCATGGATGTGTGTGATGTCCTTAGGTTAGTTAGGTTTAAATAGTTCTGAGTCTAGGGGACTGACGACCTCAGATGTTAAGTCCCATAGTGTTTAGAGCCATTTGAACCAATTTTTCCTTTGACCTGACCAACCAGGTCGCAGCCCCTCTCGCGGAATTCTGGGTTGCGGGATAAAAGATTCACTTTGTGTTTTGGGGTGCTTGCAGTAAGTGTCGTTTAGCATTTTGATGGAGTATTTGCGTATCTGCACTTTTCAGTCTGGTATGTACTTTTACGGCGTGCAGTGTGAGTACATTCGTAGATTGAGTTTGTTGTTTGTTCACGGATATCGTGTGGCTCAACTATAAATATGTTCTTGGTTCGAGAAATTGAAGGTAGAGAATTTCATTGATAATGTCATGGCCTGGAATCATGTCTCTTATGTGTGGATGTATTCTATGTGCTTTGGCGAGGATAGCAGATTGCGATACTTGGCTTAGAAGCTGTTTGCTTCTCATTCATCGAAATGGTAGAACATTTAATTTCATCACGCTCCCTATCAGTGACTGTTTGTCAATGTTTTGCGAATTATAAAAGTTTTGCCTTGTCTGATTTTCACTCTGTTGGAACTCTGTATATCACATGCTTCAAATGGCTCTGAGCACTATGGGACTTAACTTCTGAGGTCATCAGTCCCCTAGAATTTAGAACTACTTAAACCTAACTGACCTAAGGACATCACACACATCCATGCCCGAGGCAGGATTCTAACCTGCGACCGTAGCGATCTCGCGGTTCCAGACTGTAGCGTCTAGAACCGCACGGCCACCCCGGCCGGCTGTATGCCACATGTTTTTGAGCATTAATGTTACACATTCTATTGTGATTTAATTATATTTGGAGACAACTATTCGAATTTTGTTCAAACGTTGTTTCACATCAGTTTTTCCTTGCCCATCACTTTCCCCCACTCAACAGTCAGCACACGACCACTCGATGCAAAACGTACCACATGACGTCAGAATTTGGTAGAATTTTATGGATTTCTCACTGCAATTGATATCAAAACTAGACTGAATAGCTATGAATATAATACTTCGCGTTTCTTTGCATGATATTTCAGCAGAAAAGGGAGGTGCTGGAGATGACGCGGTTAGCAGAATGGCAGTCCTTTACTCTGCATAAAGTGTGATTATTTGGTGTCTATTTGAGCTATTGTAGCACACTGGGTCCACATGCCGATAGCTGTGCAAGCAGCCATACGCCACGTTATTTTACACATTTTCACACTGTCGGCCAAAAAAAGTGTCCACTGCCTATGAATTTCCTTCAAACTCTTTACACTGAGATCGTGCTACTAGTTTGAGTCACAGGTCTAAACGTCGCATATGAAAGGGAACACCTTTTGATTCAGGGCATATTTGGACTTACTTTCACAGATAATCCGTTTTCAAAATCTAGCAGGAATGTTACAAAGTGAAAGAATCCATTTGTGTCCTCATATTCAACCAATACAGTTTTCTTAATATTACATAACAACAATTAAAATAGCGTGATACGTATGCGTTAGGGTTTCAATACACTGTACCTCTAGTAGCTGGTGATTTTTTTTTAAGCTAAAAGACTACATCGACAACTCAGATGTACTCTGTGCTCTGACGGGAGCACCTACTTGTCTGGGAGAGGTCGCCCATCTGCAGCTGAACGCAGTAATATCCACAAAATCATTATAAACATTCTCACTGTTTACGTTTACCCCCAATAAAATTAGTTATTGAAGTTTGGGTGATGTGAGCAGAAATATGAGACGTCCTTTATCGGAAGTAAGGTGCGAGAGGCACAAGCAACAGGTGCTGTATTGCCAATAATGTGCATGGAGCAGACGTCCCCTCTGGAACTGTATCTGGTCTTCGGGGTCAACATCACTGTCAGTCACCACAGAGATATACAGCAAATATCATTACACATAACACAGAGCGGGGTGACCCAGTGGTTGACGCAGTGGACTTGGATTCTGGATGGGGAGGGATACTGGAAACCTAATGTATCTACTGTTAAGTAGGTCTCGTGACGCTGTTCGCTATTCCGCACTAGTACGGATACTGTCGACAGCGAAAATTCTAATACATTCTTCGTGAGGCGCCTGTTACGGGATTCTGCATTTGTGACTTGCGCTAACGTTATTTATTGCTATGCGAGTGAGTACCTATTTCTGGGAACAACATGCTAAGTCTCTAGAACCGGGTTTCTAGGAAACCCATACCACACACAAACAGCCCTGAGACTGTGTCACAGATGAGTTACCCTCGTAGTCTGCAGTCTCAGTGCCGGCCGGTGTGGCCGAGCGGTTCTAGGCGCTACAGTCTGGAACCGCGCCACCGCTACGGTCGCAGGTTCGGATCCTGCCTCGGGCATGGATGTGTGTGATGTCCTTAGGTTAGTTAGGTTTAAGTAGGTCTAAGTTCTAGGGGACTGATGACCTCAGCAGTTAAGTCCCATAGTGCTCAGAGCCATTTGAACCATTTTTTTTTTTTTGCAGTCTCAGTGGGGTCAACGAATGGGACTTAATGAATCCATCACACCACCCACCAAAACCTGCTCTTGCTGAAAGAGCTACATGTCACCTACAAGACGTCATTCATTCTGCTCGTCCTGCCATGGTCCAGTAGGGGCGCCCTCAGGTGAGAATTCATCTCTAAAATGACCTGAAAAAATCGGTGAAATGACGCAAACATGATATACAACATATGTAAAGTTTGTTATAAAATAAACTAGAGTGCTGGAAAAGTATATAGGAGGTTGGAACTCAGATAAAGAAAAATGGATAATTGAATTGAAATCTATTTTTTTCTTTAAGAAATCACATAATTTCAAGAAGTATGAAAACTGTTGTAGAACAATACAGAAAATGTGAATATTTTTATTCAAATGTTAGAAAAAAACCTGGGAATATTTATTTTCGAAAGCAACAACTGATGAGTTAGTGATGTCCCTATTTCAGGCGTGTCTTTTAAAACATTATTAAAAAAAAGAAATAAAGAGAAATATTAAAAATAACGATGACATTTCTTTAAAAGATGATTGTGGAGTGTTACACAGAAATCTAACTTTGGAAAATTACGTAAATAACTACTTCAAAAATGTTCCAGTTAACTTGATTCATAATTTCTTTAGGGGTAAAACCCCAATTCCAGCTGGTTCAGCCATAATTAAATGCGCTAGTGTCATGTGGGAACCACTCTCACATACCATAAATACATCATTATCAAGTGTAGCGTTACCACAAAGATTTGATATTTCAAAAGTTAAACCATTATACACTGAAGCGCCAAAGAAACTGGTATAGGCATGCGTATTCAAATACGGAGATGTGTAAACGGGAAGAAGACGGCGCTGCGGTCGACATCGCCTACGGAAGACAAGTGTCTGGCGCAGTTGTTAGATCGGCTACTGCTAGTACAATGGCAGGTTATGAAGATTTAACTGAGTTTGAACGTGATGTTATAGTCGGCGCACGAGCGATGGGACACAGCATCTAAAATGGCCCTGAGCACTATGGGACTTAACATCTATGGTCATCAGTCTCCTAGAACTTAGAACTACTTAAACCTAACTAACCTAAGGACATCACACAACACCCAGTCATCACGAGGCAGACAAAATCCCTGACCCCGCCGGGAATCGAACTCGGACACAGCATCTCAAAGGTAGCGATGAAGTGGGGGTTTTCCTGTACGACCATTTCACGAGTGTACCGTGAATATCAGGAATCCGGTGAAACATCAAATCTCCGACATCGCTGCAATCGGAAAAAGACCCTGCAAGAACGGGACCAACGTTGATTGAAGAGAGAACTGCAATCCTTCCACAAATTCATGCAAATTTCAATGCTGGGCCATCAACAAGTTTCAGCGTGTGAAACATTCAACGGAACATCATCGATACGGGCTTCCGGAGACGAAGGCCCAATCGTGTACCCTTGATGACTATACGACACAAAACTTTACGCCTCACCTGTATCGCCAAAATCGACGTTGGACTGTTGATGACTAGTAACATGTTTCCTGGTTGGACGAGTCTCGTTTCAAACTGTATCAAGTGGATGGACGTGCATGGTTAGGGAGATAGAATTATGGATCCATGGACCCTGAATGTCAACAGGAGACTGTTCAAGCTGGTGGAAGTTCTGTAATGTCGTGGGGCGTGTGCAGTTGGAGTGATATGGGACCTCTGACACGTCTAGAAACGACTCTGACAGGTGACACGTACATAAGCATCCTGTCTGATCACCTGCATCTATTCATGTCCATTGTGCATTCCGACGGACTTGGGCAATTCCATGAGGACAATGCGACACCCCACACGTCCAGAATTGCTACAGAGTGGTTCCAGAAACACTCTTCTGAGTTTAAACACTTCCGCTGGCCACCAAACTCCCCAGACATGAACATTATTGAGCATATCTGGGATGCCTTGCAACGTGCTTTTCAGGAGAAATCTCCACCCCCTCGTACTCTTACGGATTTAACGGATTTATGGACAGTCCTTCAGGATTCATGTTGTCAGTTCTCTCTTGCAATACTTCGGACATTAGTCGAGTTCATGCCACGTCGTGTTGCGGCACTTCTACGTGCGCACGGGGGTCCTACACGATATTAGGCAGGTGTACCAGGTTCATTGGCTCTTCAGTGTATAAAAAGGGCATTATATATGATAAACCAATAGCTTTGTTATCTTTATTTTCAAAAGTAATAGAGACAGTCATGAAAAATAGGGCTACAATTGAAAAATTCAACCTACTGCCTATAAATCAACACGGTTTTTGCAGCGCCATGAGTACAGAATCAGCCATTACTCAGGTTAAGGAAAATATTGTAATGGGATTAATTTGACTATACACAAACAAACGTACTACAGCAGTAAACTTGGACTTATCGAAGGCATTCGATACTGTCCATTATATATCTTGCTAAATAAATTAAAAGCTATTGGTATACGAGTACTAGTGAAGAAATGGGTTCAGTCATATGTCCAGTATAGGAGACAGGTGGTATAATTTATTTCAACAAACACTGAAACGAAAGTATCGTGCACAGATCCGATATTCGGACTACACTAATAGGCGTTCCACGAGGCAGTGTCCCAGAGCCTCTCTTATGTCTTATTCATCTAAACGATACTGAGATTCCAATCAACGGTACTCATATAACTCTTTTTGCTGATGACACAAATGTTGTTGTAACTGACATAAACCAGGTATTTCCAACATCTACAACCAGACTTTTGGAATATATGCAAATATGGTTTGGAAAGAATCTTAAAAAAACTAATTATATTCCCTGCAGAAAAACAAAGTCCCATCATGACCTGTAAGTCAGAATTCAAAATAAGGAGTTGAGAGGGTCACCAAATCTTTGGTTGTGGATACTGACGTAAATTTATACTGGCAAGCCCACATCCTCCACATCATTAACAAGCCCGTACTTATATCTACAGGCACAGTTGTCAGTCGCATGGTGGAGCTCAGGAAATTATTAATATTTTTGTAGTTCAATCTTGCTAAGTTTTGCATTCAGTACCCAGTCGTTGCAGTAGACTACAATGCCGATACATGAGTGATGAATTGACAGACCTAAGTCCAAGACGCTGCACAGTAAAGCATACTTTCAATAACCAATCAGGAAGCATGGCAAAGAGGTCACGTGACTGGATTCTACGTCTGCCTGCCGAACAACGCTTGTGAATCTCTCTCTCTCTCTCTCTTTCTCTCCTATCCTCGATCTCCTTTATGCCGCCTGCCTTTGTTCAGTGTTACTTCGGGTGTAGCTCTCCTCCAGGGCAGATGGCTAAGGCCATCTATTCCTGCCTCTATTTTAATTTGTTTCAGTTCCTGCGTAAGCTTCTTTCTATTATTTTCTGTAACCCTTATATGTCACTGTTCTCTATAACATACACTCCTGGAAATTGAAATAAGAACACCGTGAATTCATTGTCCCAGGAAGGGGAAACTTTATTGACACATTCCTGGGGTCAGATACATCACATGATCACACTGACAGAACCACAGGCACATAGACACAGGCAACAGAGCATGCACAATGTCGGCACTAGTACAGTGTATATCCACCTTTCGCTGCAATGCAGGCTGCTATTCTCCCATGGAGACGATGGTAGAGATGCTGGATGTAGTCCTGTGGAACGGCTTGCCATGCCATTTCCACCTGGCGCCTCAGTTGGACCAGCGTTCGTGCTGGACGTGCAGACCGCGTGAGACGACGCTTCATCCAGTCCCAAACATGCTCAATGGGGGACAGATCCGGAGATCTTGCTGGCCAGGGTAGTTGACGTACACCTTCTAGAGCACGTTGGGTGGCACGGGATACATGCGGACGTGCATTGTCCTGTTGGAACAGCAAGTTCCCTTGCCGGTCTAGGAATGGTAGAACGATGGGTTCGATGACGGTTTGGATGTACCGTGCACTATTCAGTGTCCCCTCGACGATCATCAGTGGTGTACGGCCAGTGTAGGAGATCGCTCCCCACACCATGATGCCGGGTGTTGGCCCTGTGTGCCTCGGTCGTATGCAGTCCTGATTGTGGCGCTCACCTGCACGGCGCCAAACACGTATACGACCACCATTGGCACCAAGGCAGAAGCGACTCTCATCGCTGAAGACGACTCGTCTCCATTCGTCCCTCCATTCACGCCTGTCGCGACACCACTGGAGGCGGGCTGCACGATGTTGGGGCGTGAGCGGAAGACGGCCTAACGGTGTGCGGGACCGTAGCCCAGCTTCATGGAGACGGTTGCGAATGGTCCTCGCCGATACCCCAGGAGCAACAGTGTCCCTAATTTGCTGGGAAGTGGCGGTGCGGTCCCCTACGGCACTGCGTAGGATCCTACGGTCTTGGCGTGCATCCGTGCGTCGCTGCGGTCCGGTCCCAGGTCGACGGGCACGTGCACCTTCCGCCGACCACTGGCGACAACATCGATGTACTGTGGAGACCTCACGCCCCACGTGTTGAGCAATTCGGCGGTACGTCCACCCGGCCTCCCGCATGCCCACTATACGCCCTCGCTCAAAGTCCGTCAACTGCACATACGGTTCACGTCCACGCTGTCGCGGCATGCTACCAGTGTTAAAGACTGCGATGGAGCACCGTATGCCACGGCAAACTGGCTGACACTGACGGCGGCGGTGCACAAATGCTGCGCAGCTAGCGCCATTCGACGGCCAACACCGCGGTTCCTGGTGTGTCCGCTGTGCCGTGCGTGTGATCATTGCTTGTACAGCCCTCTCGCAGTGTCCGGAGCAAGTATGGTGGGTCTGACACACCGGTGTCAATGTGTTCTTTTTTCCATTTCCAGGAGTGTATTTTAACTTTTGGCCACATAACCCGTTGCCGAGTCGACTGGCCCATGGGATATTCTTTCTCGAGGATCTTTTGTAACACGTATTTGCAATAACAACCAGGCATTGTCTTTGGATTGTATGTCTTTTATTCGTCCTCACGATTCGCTTCTTCCACTCCGCCCACAAGATTGCAAAATTGTCTACTTTGCTTACATGCAATTAACGGGCATGACTAGGAAGTGTAAATTTAATTGTAGTTGTGGCAACTTTTACAGTGACTTAATGATCCGCGATACTATAACGTTCAGTGTCCCAGGTAGTAGAATAAGGAAACAGACCTTAATGTACTCTGATCCGTCACTTCCCCAAGTATTGCAAATATTAAAACTGTACTGTACTGTAGTAATTAAGACCCACTAATGTATAAGGCGGTGGGTTATTATGTATGAATATCATTGGCTGAATAAAGAATTTAAAAAAAAATCTTAGAGCAATATGATTCGGGTGCCATAGCAGTCTATAAGTTTGCCCAGGCCCTGATCTGTCGGGTCGAGTCTCCCCTTGCTCGCAACCCCTTCAAGCAGCAACAACAACGAGCGCGTACACAGCCGCGCGGACAGCCACGTAGAAATGTAAACAGGCCTGTGAATTTAGTGAAGTCTTGCCCTAGATGTTGTGCTCGCCATAGAAGACAGGATTGCCCATCACGTAACGCAACGTGTGACACATGTGGAAAAAAGGCCATGCCCAAGCAGTTTGTTTGCAACGGTAAAGCCGGCCGCGGTGGTCTCACGGTTCTAGGCGCCCAGTCCGGAGTCGCGTGACTGCTACGGTCGCAGGTTCGAATCCTGCCTCGGGCATGGATGTGTGTGATGTCCTTAGGTTAGTTAGGTTTAAGTAGTTCTAAGTTCCAGGGGACTGATGACCATAGCTGTTAAGTCCCATAGCGCTCAGAGCCATTTGAACCAGAACATTTTCGATCTAGATGCCTTTGATTTGTTTGGCCTTTGCATCCAAGACAATGTACTTTCAGAATCGGCTTTGGCACCAAAAGGCAGTGTCGCTAGCTTGCTTAAAGAATTTCCTGAACTATTTTCAGAAGGAATGGGAAAAGCTAATATCTTTGTAGCGCTTGTTAATTGAAAGACAATGCGCAGCCCAAGTTTTTCTGGGCCCGACCCCTTCCAGTTGCTTTAAGAGACAAAGAAACCAGTAAACTGAAAGAATTGCAAGATAATGGTGTTGCTCCCATTCAAGCTAGTCAATGGGAAAAACCTCTTCTTTTGTTGCTTAAGCCTTCTGGTCGCATTCGCATTTGTGTTGATTTCAAGTCTACAGTGAACCCACAGACAGTAGTTGACACTTATCCGTTCTCTCGCCATGAGGAACTCATGAACAGGCTTGGTTGCTTTCCTAAGATAGATTTGCAAATTTCACTGGATGAAGAATGACAGAAAATGTTTGTTGGTAACACACACTTAGGACTGCTCAAGCATTTGCGTTTGCCCTTCGGCAGTGCTCCCGCACCCACCATTTTTCAACGTTACTTGGAACAGCTGTGCAAAAGTGCCATTTTGTTCAAACTACCTTGACGATATTGTTGTCTCAGGTCGTACACCAGAGGAACACATTGTCAATCTGCGTACTCTTTTTCGAGTGTTGTCAGAAGCAGGACTCAAGTGTCGTCACGAAAAGTGTGACTTTTTTCAAACTGAACGACAGTACTTAGTGCATGTGGTAAACAGTCAGGGTATGCAACCCCTCCAATTTCATTTGCTTGCAATCCGTGACCTGCCTGTTCCTCGCAATGTGTCTGAACTTCTGTCAGTAATAGGCAAGATGACATACTACATTCGGTTCGTGCCGAACGCCATTCAGATCGTGGCTCCATTGCACCTTTTGTGTCGGAAAAAATGTGCCTTTCGTGTGAACCAAAGAGTGTGAAGACGCATTTCAGAAACACAAAAATGCTTTACTCCGTGACAGACGTTTAGTGCCTTTTGACCCTGCCAAGCCGGTAGTTTTGCAAGTCGACGCTTCTTCCTACGGAATCGGTGCACCAGATAGAACCATTGCTTTTGCCTCAAATTTGTCAATTCAAACTCAGTGTAATTATTCTTAAATAGAAAGAGAGGCTCTTGCTATTGTGTATGGTGTGACAAAATTCCATCATTATCTGTTTGGTCGCAAGTTCTTTTTAGTGATAGATCGCAAGGCTTTGTAGTCCTTGTTTCATCAATCAAAGCTGGTCCCTACACGCACTGCTCAAAAATTGCAACTTTGGGCTTTGTTGCTTTCGCGTTATCAGTATGAAATGGTGTACAGACATACGGGAAAGCATGGCAATGCAGACGCCCCGTCTTATCTTCCAATCTGATTTTGATTCATCTGCCGCATCTTGTTGCCAAATCGATGCCCAGGACTTTGAATTGCTGGAATCTTTTCCATTGCACTACAGAAAAATTGCACAGGCCACGTAAACGGACCCTGATCTCAATATTTTGTTACATTACATTCGTTAGTCTCGCCCTCGTTCATGGAAGAGTATCTACAAGTCAGTTGTGAGCCGGTGTTTTGCACGTCGCATAACCTTTCAGTACGACAAGGTGTGAGTCTAGTTCAAAATGAGAGTGGACACTCGCGTGTGCTCATTCCCAAAGTGTTGCAAAAGGATGTGTTGCCATTGCTCCACCAAGGACATTGGGGAATTGTTCGCATTAAACAGTTAGCACGCCGGTATTATACTTGGCAGGGCGTGGACTCCCACACTGAACAGATGTGTCGCGCATGTGCAGGGAAACAATCAACTCTGCCACAGACATTCTCAGTCGCCATGGGAACGAGAGCACATTGACTTTGTATGACCATTTTGGAACACACGTGGGCTCATAGTGGTAAACTACTTAGCAAGTTCCCATTTGCGGTGCCTATGGCATCTACCACATCACGTAGCACCATTCAAGCGTTGTCCTTCATATTATGCATAGTAGGTTTGCCAGAAATACTTGTATCGGACAATGGATCACAACTCACTTCACGTGATTTTGAACAGGTTTGTGAACGAAACGGCATTCGTCATCTAACAAGTGCTCCGGTTCACCCACAGTCCAACGGCGAAGCAGAGCGCTTCGTACGCACTTTTAAACAACAGATGGCCAAGCTTCGAACCACCCACAAACGGGAACAAGCGCTGCAACTGTTTCTCGCTTCCTACCGCTCCCACCCACGAGACGAACCATCACAGGTGGAACTTCTGCGTGGCCGCCGCCATCCGACGTTGCTACACTTGTTACACCCACGGCAGCAACCGGCGCCGCCAATGGTGCGCAAGTATCATTTTGCGCAGCGAGATTTTATTCACTTCAGGATTTATCGCAACCATGGGCGCTGGGAAAGAGATGTGATCCAGGAAAGAGTTGGCTCTTTTATGTACTCGATTGCAAGTCCCGATGGTTTGCAGCGCCGCCACCAGAGCCAAATTCGTGCGTGCCGTTTGCCCAGCGATGTTGCTGCTCTTCTTCTGCCAGATTCAAGGCCTCACCGGACCGCGCGGCCTTACTAGCCGCCCGTTGGTGCTACTAGGGCACCCCAGGAGGAGTGGATGGACGACGTGCCCTCGTCCACACCGTTCCCGCTCGCCGACCCGTTGGACCTGGACTCACCATCGCCGTCGCCATCGACGTCATCGCCCCAGGACCCCTCAGGCCAGGACATGTGCCGTGGCAGCAGTTTTCCAGAGGATGTTCCTATTGCCTCGCAAGCCAGATAGTGGGGTATCGTCGGGAGTACGCCCTCCTCCACAGCCACGGCATCAAGCTCATCTCTATGTCCAGCGTCCTGCCTCCCTCCCCGTTATCGTTCGCGTCCTCCCTACACGCCAACGGTGCGTCATTACGGTGGCGAGGGGGGGGGGGGGAGGGGGAAGAACGTGCTGGCGTAAGCTGTCGCAATCACACCGGTCGGCAAAGATATAGCAAGAAGATCGATAGTAGACGCTGGGTCAAGCGCGCCTATCCGGAGAGAGGCCAAAGACAGACTTGCAAGCAACATGCGCGAACGCCCTCTCGACTGCAAGTATTTAGATCACCGCCACTGACCGGGGGGCCTCAGTCTCAGTTACTAGCTCACACTCTCAGTCACTAGCGCAGTCGGTCAGTCACTGCCTCAGTCACTGACGCATCAACTCGCACTCCAATTTGGCGTCTGTCATTCATCACATAGTGGGACTTGTACTTCAAAAGCACTGAGGCCAATGTGGACTATTACGGAAGAGCTTGTACCACAACACATGAACTCTCTTAAACATAATTACCTTCCTGTTCATGTAAATAAAGAACCCTGCTAATACTTGTGTGCAGTTGTGTTGTAGAAAGAGGATACCGGCCACCAAACAACATCCTCTCCCTTGATTCCTACGGTACAAGACTCTACGTTACTTAACTGTCGAGTGGTCGCGTCAGTTTTTGCAACATCAGTGGTCGCGTTATGCACTTTGTGAACCAGCCATTGTGTTCTTTAAAACCATGAAAACTTCTGCCCTAATATGCATCGTATTTAAAACATATATTTTAATTTTGCTTCTTTATATACACTGAAGAGCCAAAGAAACTGGTACACCTGCCTAATATCGTGTGGGCTCCACGAGCACGCAGAAGTACCACAACACGACGTGGTGTGGACTCGACTAATGTCTGATGTACTGCTGGACGGAATTGACACCATGAATCCTGCAGCGCTGTCCATAAATCCGTAAGAGTAAGAGGGGGGTGGAGATCTCTTCTGAACCACACGTTGCAAGGCATACCAGATATGCTCAATAATGTTCATGTTTGTCGAGTTTGCTGACCAGCGGAAGTATTTAAATTCAGAAGAGTGTTCCTGGAGCCACTCTGTAGCAATTCTGGACGTGTGGGATGTCGCGTTGTCCTGCTGGAATTTCCCAAGACCGTCGGTATCCACAACGGACATGAATGGATGCAGTTGATCAGGCAGGATGCTTACGTAAGTGTCACTTGTCAGAGTCATATCTAGGCGTGTCAGGGGTCCCGTACCACTCCAGATGCACACCATTACAGAGCCACCGCCTGCTTGAACAGTCCCTGTTGACATGCAGGGTCCGTCCGCAGTTCGTGGACGTGCGGTAGCGTTCTCGCTTCCCGCGCCCGGGTTCCCGGGTTCGATTCCCGGCGGGATCAGGGATTTTCTCTGCCTCGTGATGACTGGGTGTTGTGAGATGTCCTTAGGTTAGTTAGGTTTAAGTAGTTCTAAGTTCTAAGGGACTGATGACCATAGGTGTTAAGTCCCATAGTGCTCAGAGCCATTTGAACCATTTGAACATGCAGGGTCCACGGATTCATGAGGGTGTCTCCATACTTATACACGTTCATCCCCTCGATATAATTTGAAACGAACTCTTCCGACCAGGCAACATGTTTCCAGTCATCAACAGTCCAATGGCGGTGTTGACGGAACGGGCGTGGAATCATCAAGGGCACACAAGTGGGCTTTCGACTCCGGAAGCCCATATTGATGATATTTCGTTGAATGGTTCGCACGCTAACACTTGTTGATGGCCTAACATTGGAATCGGCAGCATTTTGCAGAAGAGTTGCACTTCTCTGACGTTGAACGAGCCGTCGTTGGACCTATTCTTGCAGGATCTTTTTTCCAGCCGCAGCGGTGTCGCAGACGTGATGTTTCACCGGATTCCTGATATTCACGGTACACTCGTGAATCAGCCGCACGGGAAAATTACAACTTCATCGCTACCTTGGAGACATTGTGTCCCATCGCTCGTGCGCCGATTATAACGCCACTTTCAAACTCGCTTTAATTCTTGATGATGTGCTATTGTACTAGCAGTAACCTATCTAACAACTGCGCCAGAAACTTGTTGTCTTATATAGGCATTTCCGACCGCACCGCCGTATTCTGCCTGTTTACATATATGTATTTGATTACGCATGCCTATGCCAGTTTGTTTAGCGCTTTAGTGTATTTGGTAACGGGTACTAACGGTATTTAGTCAAGCGTACCATAGTCATTGTCCATCTTCATCTTACTCGTGCCACAGAGTATCTGCTGCACATGCAGTCGACTGTGACAACCTCTCCCTTCGTCATATTGTAGTTCACGATAATGTGTGGTTTATTAATTCCGTCAGCAATTGAGCCTTCACTCTGCGCGTGATAAGGAAAACAACACTTTTTTTGGTCACGTACGCCACCATCGTGATACAGTGACTACCCAATATTTCTGGATTTCAAGAGTACGAATTTACGAGGGCATTACGTTTTATTTTTCGTACGGGTTCCAATGCAAGTGATGCGTTTCTGAAAAAATGATACTGTCAATGAATAACTAGTATACCAATTATCAAAACTAATATTCCGACTGGGTCCATTCATAGTTTCCGCCAGTCGATACATTATGTCATATGGTTTATTTGATACATTGTAAGGACCATTTGGTTGTGTTCCACAATATAGCTCAGTTGATGCTGCATAAAATATTTCGACATCGCAAATAGCAAACATTTTCAAGCCCTTCTTGGCTGGTTTGTTCGCTATGTATTGAACAAATGAACATTTACCCCAAAGGGTGTCAGCATTTATTTATGGCCACAAAGCCTCCAAAACTATAACTTTCCTTACAGTTTATGTCCCAAAAGCTGTTAATGCACACTATGTCATCAAAAGTATCTGGACACCCCCAAAAACATACTCTTTCCATATTAAGTGCATTGTACTGCCACCTCCATATCAGTGACCTCAGTAGTCTTTAGACATCGTGAGAGAGCAGAATGGAGTGCTCCTCGGAACTCACGGACTTAGAACGTGGTCAGGTGATTGGGTGTCACTTGTGTCATAGGACTGTACGCGAGATTTCCACACTCCTAACCATCCTTAGGTCCACTGTTTCCTACGTGATAGTCAAGTGGAAACGTGAAGAGACACGTACAACACAAAAGCGTACAAGCCGACCTCGTCTGTTGACTGACAGAGACCGCCGACAGTTGAAGAGCATCGTAATGTGTAATAGGCAGGCATCTATCCAGACCATCACACACGAATTCAAAATTGCATCACGGTCCACTGCAGGTATTATGACAGTTAGGTGGGAGATGGGAATGCCAAATGACGCCTCGCTTGGTATAAGAAGCGTAAACATTGGACGATTGAAGAGCGGAAAAACGTTGTGTGGAGTGACGGATCACGGTACACAACGTGGCGATCCGATGGCAAGGTGTCGGTATGGCCAATACTCGGTGAACGTCATCTGCCAGCGTGTGTAGTGCCAACAACAAAATTCGGAGCCGTGATGTTATGGTGTGCTCGTGTTTTTCGTGGAGGGGGCTTGCACCCCTTGTTGCTTTGCGTGGCACTATCGCTGAATAGGCCCCCTCCATTGATGTTTTAAGCACCTTCTTGCTTCTCACTGTTGAAGAGCAATTCGGGGATGGCGATTGCATCTTTCAACACGATGGAGCACCTGTTCATGATGCACGACCTGTGGCGGAGTGGTTACACGACAGTAACATCCCTGTAATGGACTGGCCTGTACAGAGTCCAGACCTGAATCCTACAGAAGACCTTTGGGATGTTTCGGAATGCCGACGTCGTGCCAGTCCCCTCACCGACCGACATCGATACCTCTCTTCAGAGTAGCACTCCGTGAAGAATGGGCTGCCATTCCCCAAGAAACCTTCCAGCACCTAATTGAACGTATGCCTGCGAGAGTGGAAGCTGAGATGTCATCAAGGGTAAGGGTGGGCTAACACCATATTGAATTCCAGCATTACCGACGGAGGGCACCACGAACTTGTAAGTCATTTTCAGCCAGATATCTGGATACTTTTGATCACATAGCGTATCATTCTCATGTCTTTGTGTTGTTGTCAACTTATCAAATCTCATGCTTCTGTTTGTACGACATACAAGCTCTGAGAATCATCATCTCACAAAGTGGTCGCGAGATTTGAGGCGCCATGTCACGGATTGCGCAGCCGCTCCCGTCGGAGGTTCGACTCCTCGCTCGGGCATGAGTGTGTGTCTTGTTCTTAGCATACGTTAGCTTAAGTAGTGTGTAAGTCTAGGGAGCGATGACCTCAGCAGTTGGTCCTTTAGGAATTCACACACATCTGAACATTTTTGAGAACCACGATACCAATGCCTTCTTTACTCCAAAGATCTCCAACAGTTTTAACGGAGTACGTCGAGAAAGTTAAAAGAAGGGCAGCTTCTTTTGTATTATCGAGAAACAGGGGAGAGAATGTCAGGGACATGATACAGGATTTGGCGTGGACATGGTTAAGCCAAAGGCGTTTCTCGTTGCGGTGGGATCTTCCCACGAAATTTCAATCACCAAATTTCTCCTCCGAATGCGAAAATATCTTTTCGATTGCGACCTACATAGGGAGAAACGATTATCATAATAAAATAAGGAAAACCAGAGCTCGTACGGGAAGACTTAGGTGTTCGTTTTTCCCACGCGCTACTCAAGAAGTGAAATAACAGAGAATTATTGTGGAGTTGGTTTGATGAACCCTTTGCCAGGCACTTAAGTTTATTTGCAGAGTATCCATGTAGACGTAGATGTAGATTATATCAGCAACACTCTTCCATCTGAGTAAGCACATCACTCGCATTGCTTTCCAGTCTGGCTCTTGAGTCCTATCACCAGAATCAGTGTCATCGGCACAGGCATTGACTCGTAACGCTTGAGCGCTATCATTCAGAGTTGTTAACTGTGGCCTAAGGCTAAGGTTCCAGAAATTAGTCCATTTATACACTGAAGCGATTTTGAACGTGGTGTTATAGTAGGTGCACGAGCGATGAGACACAGCATCTCCGAGGTAGCAATGAAACGGGGATTTTCCCGTACGACCATTTCACGAGTGTACTGCGAATACCAGGAATCCGGTAGAATATCAAATCTCCGACATTGCTGCGGCTGGAAAAACATCCTGCAAGAACGGGACCAACGACGACTGAAGGGAATCGTTTAACGTGACAGAAGTGCATCCCTTCCGCAAATTTCTGCAGATTTGATTGCTGAGCCACCACAAAGTAACAGCGTGCGAACAATTCAACGAAACATCATCGATATGGGCTTCCAGAGTCGAAGGCTCATTCTTGTCCCTTGATGACTGCACAACACAAAGCTTTACGCATCGCCTGGGTCCGTCAACTCCGACATTGGACTGTTGATGACTGGAAACGCATTTCGAGGTCGGACGAGTCTCGTTTCAAATTGTATCGAGCGTATGGACGTGTACGGGTATGGAGACACCCTCACGAATCCATGGACCCTGCATGTCAGCAGGGGACTGTTGAAGCTGGTGAAGGCTCTGCATTGGTGTGGGGCATTTGGAGTTGGAGTGATATGGGAGCCGTGATAAGTCTACATATGACTCTGACGGGTGACAAGTACGTAAGCATCCTGTCTTATCACCTGCGTTATTCATGTCCATTATGTATTCCGTCGGACTTGGACAATTCCAGCAGGACAACGCAATGCGACACCCCACACGTCCATAATTGCTACAGAGAGGCTCCAGGAACACTATTCTGAGTTTAAACACTTTCGCTGTCCGCCAAACTACCCAGACATGAACATTACTGAGCATATCTAAGATGCCTTGCAATGAGCTGTTCAGAAGTGATCTCCATCCCATCGTACTCTTACGGATTTGTGGACAGCCCGCAGGATTCATGGCGTCAGTTCCCTCCAGTACTACTTGAGATTTAGTTGGGTCCATGCCACGTTGTGCTGTGGCACTTCTGCATGTTCGCGGTGGCCCTACACGATATTAGGCAAGTATACCAGTTTATTTGATTCTTCAGTTTAGATTCCTATGGACAACCGTCGGTGATTCGCCTGGCCGTTTTACTGGGGGTTGTTCCCCATTCCATAGTGTTTCCTTCACACTAATCTAGGAGGCTCTGGTATAAACACTTTGGGACTTGTAGTTGTCTGGGGTGGGGAAATACTGTGAGCCATCACGGATGTCAAATGCGTCCGCAATTTTAAGCATGATGTCTACGCTATCCTTGCTGCTGCAGTTGCCCCCAATGCCGATAACACAGTTAATTGCAGCGTCTATGGATTTGCTCTTTCTGAAGCCGTACTGGCTCACGCTGAGACCATGTAGCTCAGTCTGAACTGTAGTCTGTTGCACAGCAAACGCTCCTTTGCACCCAACATTCTAAGAAGAGAGATTGGCCTGTAGTTTTGCGAGACCATTGGATCCCTATCCATGCTCTTCTGAATTATCACAACCGGCGCAGACTTCCAGGCAACAGGAATTCTTCCTTGTCTTGGTGACTGATTAAGTTGGTGTGTAAAGAATGGAAGGATTTAATTTCTAGCTGCTTTTGGTGTTTCGTTACCATATAATCTAGATCTGGAGTTTTTTCATTCCTTAACTGAGTGATGGTGACTGCAACTTCTTCTTGTGCAAGTGAGTAGAATAACACTTGGACTTTCATATGAGGCATAGATAATTTCTCGTACCTCTTTTTGATGATCACAATTTTCAATATTTTATTCTGGAAGAAGCGACTTCAGCAGGTTTTCAGCCACCGTCTAGTAACTGTCCCATCCTATTTAAGCAGTGTAGGTAGCACAGATAGTGTTTTGTATTTTCTTTGTTATCTTTATACTGTGTAGTCTGTGTTGGACTCTCTGGAAGATAAAAGATGCGTGAAAACATTTCATATAAGGCATTACCATTAGCCGCTCAAAAGTTGGTTCTGTGCTTTCCATCATAAGCTGTACTGTAAATGGGACAAAGCTGCAGGTATTATGATACTATATCGTATTTAAAGGCGTGGCGGTTCTGAGAGCTATTCTGTCTAGCTAAGAGACAATATTATAACCAGAAGCTGGAACTTAGCTTCCGAAAAGCGTGGTGCCTAATAAATGTAAGCTTATGGAATGATTGTTTGTTTATTAAAAGAGAAAACAAGACGAAAAGGAGGTACTGTTAAGCAATCTGTATCCTTGTTTTATCGAGAATTAACTTTTCATATGCAACAGACACTGTAATCGACGCCAGTGAAACAATTATTCTAGTATAATAATAATTTAGTATGTGAACTATCCTGGAGTAAGTTTTTGAACTGGACGCCACTTCGACTATTTGTGTACCCCCAACCTGTCCCACTTATACAAACGGGAAAGGGACGTACAGTTTATGGTGGGATACGAATCACGTGTCGTTTCTGGAGACCCCTCACATCGTTGAGAGCTGAAGGCTAGGTTAAAAGGCAGACTGAAAATCCAAGGTCCAACTGAAATTGGATCCCACGAGCGCATAATTTCCTATCAAGCGCTTTACCACTACAACACCCAGCCCGACTGAGTATAATAATGAAATGAGACTACTACTTCGAATTTAAGAAATAAATTCGAAAATTGTGTTTTACTGTTATTACTCCAATTGCGTGATCTTCAAAAATGGTTCAAATGGCTCTGAGCACTATGGGACTTACCATCTGAGGTCATCAGTTCCCTAGAACCTTGAACTACGTAAAACTAACTAACCTAAGGGCATCACACACATCCATGCCCGAGTCAGGATTCGAACCTGCGACCGTAGCGGTCGCGCGGTTCCAGACTGAAGCGCCTAGAACCGCTCGGCCACACCGGCCGGCAATTGCGTGATCTCCAAGTACGTTCTATGTCACCACTGTTTGCCACGTGACTGGGCTCTTCCATATCCCTTTATTATAACAACTTCAAATTTGAGAATGGATAAGTCGTATACTCTGGCAGGCACTAAGTGTATCTATTTACGGGTGAGATTTCAATTGAGTACTCCGCAACAGTCTGAAAGAAGTAACATTCTTACGGGAATTATTGCCAAAGGACGGCAAGAGTGAAAATGTTATTTTACGTTAAGTACCGGTTTCCTTTGTCATGCTGGCTATTACCGTAAACTCAGCCTCCGCTGCGCAACCTCGGCCCCCGTGACCGCAAAACTGGAAGGCTGCCAGCAGCATCGGCTTACTGCGTCCTTGGCCTCCAGCGCATCCAAGTCACGACTACTTAGCGGAACAAACACGCCGTAAGTCACGCTTTACGGTTACCTTTTTACGTCGGTAACGTCTGGCAGACGTGGATTTCTGCAAAGTAAATTAACTGCCGCAAAGATGTCGACACGTAGATATGAACTAGCAATCACTAAATTGTCTTCGACATGGGCATTCCGTTTACTACAAGCGTAGATTTGCGCTGCGATGTGCTAATACGCTAAGACCCTAGCCGGAAAGACACAGGCTCGGTCCTCAGGCTGTATAAACTGATTCTAATCTGTTTCTGGGAATGACTAGAGCACACTATAAAGTTTGACAGAACAGCCTAACGCGAAGCTCTTGTCACGACTCCCTGACTGCGAAATGTGGTCTTTTGAGTTTCTCTGATTACAATCAAACTCGCCCGGCAAGGAACCTTTGTTGATCGCTATGCGTGGCAGTTGAGCACCTTTACGTCTAACTCAGGGTCAAAATAAAAAACGTCGGTGACGCATATCTATAGAAGAAATACATGTTCTCAGTCCGTATCTATGATGCATCGAATACTACAAACAACGCATTAGAAGTGAGTTATCCTGTATACCTAAAAATATTTTAAATTTAATTAAAGAAGGCCTACACAAACTGCTGCAACCAGAAGCATAGTGAAAGACAAATACATCCCCAAAACAATACATATTTTGATCTTGAAACCGCATTTATTTTACACGTGACAAGAGAAATAAAAAGTAAGAAGTGAAGAATGATACACACCACAACGGATGAGAACGGTCGTCTTCAACTCGCAAACAGAAATCAAGTAGCCAAACAGACATTTCACGAATGTACACTCATAAACAAAAGTCAATGTAAATGTCTGAGAATTTTCTTTGGATCAAAACTTAAATAACAACAGCTACCCTGGAACAAAGCGTACATGAATTACATGTGGAATTTTACTCAGGTTTTTCGCGTTAATTGGTGCAGAGATGACCCTGACATGTAATGAAATACTCCACGGAAGGAAGCTGATGTCGTCTCTCATGAAACAATCTCAATTCGACAAAGTAAGATCTACAACTATCGCCTGATTACAGTGCTTAATGCAAATAATGAAATCTCTACGAGGTTATTTCACATTCGTTTAAAACTCTGTATAACCAGAATATTTGTGTTTTACCAGGCTAAGGTAACAGTAGTATCTGTAAGAAAAATAATGTCTATCTTTTGTTCAGTCAGAAGAACTTCGTGACTGATGAATCAGCGAGTAGAATGGTGGGAGGAAGGCGTCAGCCAGTCGCAGCTCTTTCTCGGGCTCTACGTCTTTGCTGTGCTGCATGTTCTGTGGGTACGTGCAGGGCCTTGGCAGCTGAGATAGATTCAGAGAGATGGAGGAGGGAGAGCCAAACATCGATTGCAAGGGCAGGTGGCATGCTGCTAGTCGAATCTCTTCACCTGGCGGCAGGACAGTGGTTTGCGACGCTGTTATCTTTATATTAAACTAGCGGGAAAAAATCGTAACACCAAAAAATAATTAATGTAAAGTAATGAAATTTTAGTAATACATTTGTCTAGGTAACATTTAGCCAAATGTAAAGAGAATGAAATGTGACAGGCCGGCCGCAGTGGTCGAGTGGTTCTAGGCTCTTCAATCCGGAACCACGCGGCTGCTACGGTCGCATGGATGTGTGTGATGTCCTTAGGTTGGTTAGATTTACGTAGTTATAAGTCTAGGGGACAGATGACCACAGATGTTAAGTCCCATAGTGCTTGGAACCATCTGAAATGCGACGGAATGTAATGTTCGAAGAACACTCTATTGGTTGATCCCTCTAGTACTTCCGAGATGCCTCTCAGTGAAATTTGGATTGTGTGTTAGTCTGATTTCTTTCATCACTCTTCTTTTTCCTTGGTGTACTTTATTCTCCGCACTTCCAGTTTATAGAGCTTTTTTTATAATGTTTGTAAAGACCGAGCGTGAGTGCTTGCGCGATCTGGATACTCTCCAACATGTAACCGTATCGCTACTCTAATAGTTTGGCGACATTCGCCATAAACGATACTCACCACTTTTTTGATTGGCATACATTACGAGTGTCTCAGTAGCTTTAGGAAAAAGTTATGTGACTGCTACAACAATGGAAAACAGACTGATGGGCTTCAAGCACATAAGTAAACATAAGAACCATACCTGAGTTACGTGTTTGCTTACATTTGGTATAATAGGGCAGACGTTTATGCAACTTCTTCTCCTGACGGAGGGGCAGTGATTTGCAGCGCGGTTGTCTTGATACTATCTGATCAAGTGCCTTAGATATTATCTCGCTGAAGTTCCCTTAGGAGCTTCTTTCAGAAGCCACGGAGAAAAGTCAGTAGTTCCATTAGAAAAAACCAAAGTCGACGTCGTAATTGGGCGACTACAAACGACCAGGATTAATTGCGAACGCCAGGAAATTCGCAATATTGTCCCCTATAACTTGGCAAAAACCGCACCTCGATATACACTATGTGATCAAAAGTATCCGGACACCTCCAAAAACATACGTTTTCATTATTAAGTGCATTGTGCTGCCACCTACTGCCAGGTACTCCATATCAGCGATCTCAGTAGAAATTAGACATCGTGAGAGAGCAGAATGGGGTGCTCCGCGGAACTCAACGGACTCCGAACGTGGTCAGGTGATTGGGTGTCACTTGTGTCATACGTCTGTACGTGAGATCTACACACTCCTAATCCCTAGGTCCACTGTTTCCGATGTGATAGTCAAGTGGAAACGTGAAGGGACACGTACAGCACAAAAGTGTACACGCAGACCTCAGCTGTTGACTGATAGAGACCGCCGACAGTTGAAGAGGGTTGTAATATGTAATTGGCAGACATCTATCCAGATCATCACACAGGAATTCCAAACTGCATCAGGGTCCACTGCAAGTATTATGACAGTTAGACGGGAGGTGAGAAAACATGGATTTCATGGTCGAGCGGCTGCTCATAAGCCACGTATCACGCCGGTAAATGCCCAACGACGCCTCGTTTGGTGTAAGGAGCGTAAACATTGGACGATTGACCAGTGTAAAAACGTTGTGTGGAGTGACGGATCACGCTACACAATGTGGCGATCAGATGGCAGGGTATCGGTATGGCGAATGCCTGGTGAATGTCATCTGCCAGCGTGTATAGTGCCAACTGTAAAATTCGGAGGCAGTCTTGTTATGGTGTGGTCGTGTTTGTTATGGAGGGGCCCCCTCCATTGATGTTTTAAGTACTTTCTTGCTTCCCACTACTGTAGAGCAATTCGGGGATGGCGACTACATCTATCAACACGATGGAGCACCTGTTTAAATGCACGGTCTATGGCGGAGTGGTAACACGAGGATTAGTTCGAGGTGTATATCGGGAGGTCCACTTTCAATTGCTATAGAAAAGTGCTTTACAAACACATCAAGTACTGGCTGCAAGTCAATAACTTTCTGTAACAAAAATAAAACTAAATGTTAAAAATGTAAGTAATGTACCAAGTCGCTTGGAGGTACCAAAAGGCGATATGTTTTAATAAACAGATGCTATGGATTATTGTTTTTAATATAATGTCACACTTGCACATGTAACAAAAATCGACTTTACTTTGCTCGTGGTGATATACCGGTACATTACCTGGAATCGGTCGCTAATCTCATTTTCAATGGATTGTTGCACTTCGACGAATTTTTCAAAGTGCGCTCCTTTCCCCGCAGATGCTGTCAAACAAAACTGTAGTATCGCTTTGAATGAAGCACTTTTCAAAATAAGGATGTCCTATTAAAGGTAAAATTTATGTACCTCTTACCTAATTCAGGAAAGTGTTAGGTATTTTTCCCACGAAAGGTTGTATTTGAGGAGCTAAAGCTTTTGTTTTGGCGACCATATCGTTGATGAGATTACTTTTTTTGGTGTTCCTGACTTAAATAATTTAAGAGAGCCATAATGTCGACTAAAACTCCTAAATCTTCTACCCATTCAGAGTCATACAAAAGTGGTTCAGGACGTCCTTTTTCCCACCAAAAACTGAGTCATGTCGTATTCGAAAAACTTGGGAAATCATTTTCCTTTGCTCGACCAGCGTACTTCAGCATGGCAGGCGATATCTGGGTATTCCTCTTCAAATGAAATAAAAAATTCTTTGAAATGACTATGAATGAGCCTGTGAGAACGAGTATAGTTCACGATACGCACCACAACGTTCATCACATTTCGAAGAAAAAAAAAAAAGGTTGAAATGGCACTGAGCACTATGGGACTTAACATGTGGGGTCATCAGTCCCCTAGAACATAGAACTACTTAAATCTAACTAACCTCAGGACATCACACACATCCATGCCCGAGGCAGGATTCGAACCTGCAACAGTAGCGGTCGCGCGGTTTCAGATTGTAGCTCCTAGAACCGATCGGCCACCTCGGCCGGCTAAGATGGTTCGCTCAGATATTTTACTGTTAGAGCGTGTAATTATTTTATATTGCTTCCCTGCTGCTTGCCTTTACGTAGACTATTCTAATGTAATTATGTATGTATGTTTGTTTCTCTTTCTCCATCTACACAGTTAGGAAATGAGGTATGTATATGTCTATGAGAGAGACAACCATCATATGAAAGAGACTGGATCAAAATACAGAATCTCGGCATGTCACAAGATGCCAGTAACGAAGGGAAACCGATTCGCTGGTCGGAAATACACGACTTAGGGTAAGAACTTTGTGGAACTAGCAGCAACATTGTGAAAACAGAAGACTGTGGTTTTTATTTTGGTTGGGTAGTATTGTCATGTTGGTTTGTGTGTATGAAATCTCGCTGCTATTATCGTACACTGACAATAAATGCAAATGTATGTAATTTATTATTTGCTATTGAATGAAATAAATCCTTGTTGAATTTTTTCTCCGTTATTTACGACGAAGCAAGCCTCACCCTGACTCCCACACCCCTCCTGCTCAATACACCTGTTGAAAATGAAAGAAAACAGTACTTTATAATTTATGGCTCTTAAATTTCAAAAAAATTGGTCGTTATCGTTATCTATACTACTATATAAAGTCAAGTAGCCCTTTAAGGTTGATACCAAAAATTTCGAAAATTTCTTGGCTACTTTTTCCTGAGATTTTTACTTGGTATTCTAATAAACATTCGATGGAGATGCAGTACATATTGTTAAGGAATATGGTATACAAATATATTTAGACTATATTAAAGGGAAAACACACACACCAGGTTAGCAGAGAGCGCTAATGCGCTGCTCCCTGGACTCGGGTAGACGCGCTGGCCCCGGATCGAATCCGCCCGGCGGGTTAACGACGTGGGTCGTGTGCTGACCAGCCTGGATGTGGTTTTTAGGTGGTTTTCCACATCCTACTAGGTCAATACCGGGCTGGTCCCCATGTCCCGCCTCAGTTACACGACTCGCAGACATTTGCAACTCGTTCGCACTATTTCATGGTTTACTCTAGGCACAGACAGCTGGGGTATACTGATTCTGTCCTGGAAGGTATGGGTTGGTGGCAGGAAGAGCATCTGGCCACCCCTTTAAATTAACCATGCCAAATCCGTTGTAACCATGCCGACCCTGCGAAAACTATGGGACAAGGCACAAGCGAAATATATAAAGGGGGAAACATTGTTAGCAAAAATCTCGAATAGTTCTTGACCGATTTATTTGAAACTCTTACATGATACTCTAATAAGTATTCAAATGGTTATAGGTTACATACTTTTTTAAACAACAATGTTTTCCGTTAAAATGGACGGCGAGAAAGGAAATGTTGTGCTATGCTGTCCTTAGAAATTGTGCGGTTTTATTTTCTTTCTCATAGTCAGTTGTAACTATAAAACAGGGCATTTAAACCATTGGACAAATTTTTTCTCCCATTTATATTCTTTCTCCTCAAAAAATGGTTCAAATGGCTCTGAGCACTATGGGACTTAACATCTGAGGTCATCAGTCCCCTAGACTTAGAACTACTTAAACATAAATAACCTAAGGACAGCACAGACATCCATACCCGAGGCGGGATTCGAACCTGCGACCGTAGCAGCAGTGCCGTTCCGGACTGAAGCGCCTAGAACCGTTTGGCCACAACGGCCGGCCTTTCTCCTCATATATAATTTTAAACAAAAATTGTATACACAACTATATGCTGTTTTAATTTCTTTCTCGCAATCGGTTTGAACACAAAACAAGAAAGTTGTAGCCCATCGGCTTCATTATTAGAACATTACTACGGAATTTGAATTGTTTGAAATTTTGTAATCACACCCTTTAGCAGATTAAAAATATGCAAAATACTGCCGGGGAAGCTACTATTGTCAGGGTCCAGCAGCACGGGAGGTTGCTCATCCTCCGTATACCAATGATCCCGACCGAATTATGCGTTCATTTTTAGTGACTTTAGTCCCCAATGAATGATACGTTGGCAATAGCAATAAACAACGCTCAAGGTCAGAGATAGGCGAGAAGAGAGAGGAACAGAGAGGGAGAAAACTGACATAGAGAGGGGCAAGTACAAGATGGACTCAGAAAAGGGGAAGTAGGAGGCAGAGGGAGGTAGGGGGGGATGGAAAGGGGAAGGAGGAGATGGGTAGGGAGAGGGAGAGGGAGGAAAAGGAGAATAGGACGTATATCCATTTCTCATACATACTTAGCAGTTGCGAAGAACTGCGTGGTTCGCTAGTTCAAATACAAAAGCCAGTTCGCATCAAAGACTTCCTGCTAATGCAGGACGGTTGATAGATCGGGAAGGAAATGTCCGGTTTACAAGAATAAACGTTACTTAAATTACTTGGGATGGTCTTATATACCTCTTTTTTCAATTTTTGTGAGAAACTGTGTGTGTGTTAATGGTATCCCACAATTTAGCTGCTCACTTTGAGTACAACACTACAACACCGCTTTTGCATAATGATTTGATATTTATTTATTTCTTTATTCACTTATTTAAAAGATTCCTTTAGGCGATGCAAGTAAAAGCTTCCTGATCATCGAAAGAGTGAGTACACGGGTTCGCAAAGTTCTGATCAGTAAAGTCATAAACTAAGAAATGAAGAATAAATAAAATACGAAAACAGAGTATACGAATAATTAATACATTGTAGAGGAACTGGTCTACAGAATAGCAATGTGTCACAAGGAAATTTTTCAACTTAAGTTTGAAGAATTTGGGTTTATCCCTCAAGATATTCAGTTCCGTTGGTTTACTAATTTAAATGTCTTCATTTAGTAATTATCATCACAAAACACTTCAGCGTAGTATACGCAGTAACCATCTGTTTTAAATCTGCTGAACCTCTTGAGACCATTAGGATCTTCAGTAATATGAGTATGCTAATATTACCAGCTCCACGAGGAACGAAGCTTTAGTCTCGTCGACATCGAGGTCGTTGGGGACGAATCACTAATACATTTTATTGAAGGTACTGGAAGGACATGGCTGCCTCTTTGGGGTTCAACCTTTTTTTGTCTGAATACGAGCCTAGGTGTTTTGTTATCTCCATCGATGTGTAAGCGTCTTGTTAGGATCAGAACGTTCTGCTTGATTACCTTATGAATGCCTCAACTATACATCCATATATGGAAGTGAACTGCACTACTCATTTAAAGGGTGTGTCTTTTTTTTTAATGAAACCATGAATTTTAACAAGAAGTGAAAACTTTTTTGCGCAGAGTTCTGACCCTACACATTGTGGTACCAAATATTCCGATGTAGATAGCGCAGTACGTAGGAGTTTGAAGTTTATAGACAAGAAACCAAATCGATACAAGGTTTTGGAAAGGACGACATTTTAGAAGTAGTGGAGATGTCGATGATTGTTCAAACACTTGTTTCGAAAGTGGATTACATCCCGACAAAATCAAACACAATTTCAATAAGAAATTGCCACCTTCGGCCGTCAACGGCAAGCTTCAAATCTATGATGTAAATAAGTTTAAAAATTAAAAGTGAAGCATGCATCGAAAAAGTTTGTAGATGAACAGTTCGTTTTGTATTATCTCGAAATAGGAGTGAGAATGTCACGGATATTGTATGCGAGTTCGGGTGGTAATCATTAAAACAAAGGCGTTTTTGGCTGCAGTGAAATCTCACGAAATTTCCAACACCAAATTTCTCCTCCGAACGAAAAAAATGGCTCTGAGCACTATGGGACTTAACGTCTGAGGTCATCAGTCGCCTAAACCTTAAAACTACTTAAACCTAACTAACCTGAGGACATCACATACATTCATGCCCGAGGTTCTCCGAACGGGAAAATAATTTATTAACGTCCACCTAGATAGGGTGAAATGGTCATCGTAATAAAATAAGAGAATCAGAGCTCGGACAAGAAGATTTAAGTCTTTGTTTTATGCAGCGTGCTGCTTGAGAGTGGACCGGTAGAGAAATAGTGGGTCGATGAACCAAGCACTTAATTGTGAATTGCAGAACAGTCATGTAGATGTAGATTGTGTGTAAAATTAAAACATGTAAAATACAGTAATGCCATGCCATGCCATGCCATAAGACGGATACCCTAGTGTGCTCCAACAATTTAGAAAACCACAGTGTCAAAGAAAATTTTCGAAACAAGAATGCATGTTTGCATTCAGGTACACGTTTCTTGGTATTTGGAATATGGCAATGCCGCTAGAACGAAAGTAATATATCTCAGTTGTTAAAAAACAAAAAAAAAAACATGTTTCAGTGAAAAGGAGCTACAATCCAACAGTTGTGTAGGTAGTGAACACCTGTCTTCGTGGTTGCGTATGGGAGGAACACATGGAGGGCAAATACCAAGGCCGGAACTGCGCATACCTCGCTGCCGCATCCCGGATGTCCCGCTTAAGAAACGGCATGCCTTGAGCCTTTTGCATGAATGTGTTGGCCTTCAGCCATCAGAAACGCTCGGACGCACTACAGTGGGTAGACTCGACGTCACTGTTTTCTCTCTATGTTGACCAGCAAGCCTAGATCCTATAGTGTGTTTCAGTTCCTTCTTCAATATCATTTTTGGTCAAATAATTGAGCTGAGCGAAAACAAGATTCCCTAGAAGTTACACAATTGATTCTTGTCCGAATTGTCATAGCCAAGCGTAGAGTGGAAAATGAACAAACTGGATATAAAACCGACCAGCGTAAAGCCTAGTTTTGCAAAAATAATGTATAAATGATTGAAAGTATTCACAGTAATTAATTAAACTTAATTACTTACCTCAAGAAAAATGCGAGGGCGTGCTGATAAGTAGTGCCACAAAATTTTTTATGTGAAAACTCTTAAAACTGTTAAAACTTTTAAAATGAAACAAACGTTATTAAGATTCTACACTTTATTCTTCACGTCTACTTATTAGCAGGCCTCTGCCGTTAGAAGACTCCGAATTGTAGCGTGTAACGTAACTATGTCGATGCGTGAGAAACAGCGTGCTGTGATCGTGTTTCGAATTCGAAGGGTTCGTCCACACATGGAGCACCCTCTCCTCCAGCATACCATTGCTAGACGACATATGAGCGCTGCGACATCTGCAACAATCCGGGTCTTGTGATCACAGTCATCAATCATACTACATACAGTTCCGATTTGGCCCCATCCGATTTTCATCGGTTTCCAGAACTTAAAGAACACGTCCATGACTTCACTTTGATAGTGATGAAGCGGTGCAAGCAGAGGTGAGGCTGTGGCTCTCTCAATGAAGTCAAACACTCCATAGTGACGTTATCAACAAACAGGTCTTTCGTTGGAAGAAATGTGTTTGTCATCAGGGTGACTGTGTTGAGAAATAAATGTAGACATGAAGAATAAAGATGTAGAATGGTAATAAAGTACATTTTATTTAAAAAGCGCTGAGAATCACATAAATATTCAGAGGCATTACTTTTCAGCACCCTCTCGTACTTATACGAATTTTAATAGCCGAATAAAGAATGAAAACTGGACAAATGGCCTATTAAATTGACCATCGTGAGGTCTAAGTTTGAAAATAAAAATTAATTACTTGAAAGTCATAACGGTAAGTAAGGAAAACTTAGTTATCTAAGGGAAAACTGAAATTTTTCACGAACAACAGCTGGTGTGAGTGAAGTGCTAAAAAGGTCATCTCTTCAATACCTAGTTATTGGAGCACAAAAACTTGCGTTGGTGTGTTATTTAACTGGTGATAAAAAAATTTGAATAAAAAACGGTTAAATGTTTTGGGAAATGATTTGTATAGAACTAGGAAATAAAATAGAGAGACGTATTTCACACTTTTTAATGATTCTCGCAGTGATATACAGCAAATGAAGTGCCAACCGTGAATTTACAGTTCAAAGTTCCACGTAGAATCTTGGAATTTTGTTGAATAGTAGACGATATTTGTCTCTTGGATTATGTAGACCGTACGGTCTTATTTGCTGTACATGGTTTCGAGCATCATTCAAAGGCGTGTCAGATGTTCCTCTAATCTATTTAATTTCTTACTTTTAGACAAGTCATTTCACAAGCAACTTGACCTTTTCTAAAAATTATTGTGTATACACAGCTGATGACTTCTGAATGAAATTTTTTTTCTTTCTTTACACTTCTGCATCTGAGTACATCTATACTTCGCAGGCAACGTTACAGTGTGTGGAGTAAGGTATTTCTGGTAGCACTGTAAGTTCTTCCCTTTCCCGTTCCACTCACGAGGCGTGAATTGAAAGAAGACTGTCGGTAAACCATGATATAAGCTCTAATTTCTCTGATTTTTCAGTCGTCGCCATTTAAATAGATGTGCATGGAAGGAAGCAAACTGTTGTCTGACTCTTATTGGAACATAGCTCTCGGAATCTGGACGCTAAGCGTCTCCTGATGCATAACGCCTCTCTTGTGACATCTTCCATTGGAGTTTGAGGGCATATCGGTAACACTCTTGTGCTTACTGAATGAACCTATCACAAAACCCAGTTTCTTCTATCAATTCTAGCCGGCGAACGTCTCAGACTGACGAGCAAAAGTCAAGACTTGGTCGAAAGAATTTATTGGAAGATACTTGATTGAAGAATTCAATTTCCATATGATTCTCCCGAAAAATCTCTGCCTGGTTTATGCTTTTCGTACAACTTTTTTCCGTGTAGCTTCCACTTTAATTTGCTCCGCACAGATACTGCTAGATATTTAACGGTTGTTACGTTTCCAGTGGTGACTCATCAATAGTGTAATCGAACCGTAATAGGTCTTTCCACCCAGTTATATGTAATATGTTACATTTATTTACATTGAGGGTCACTACCAATCCTAGCACTAAGAATCTATCCTCTACGGGCTTTCCTACATTTCTCTACAGTGTTCTGGGGTTGCAACTTTCCTATGTACAACAGCATCAACCACGAATATCCACACTGAGTTTAAGACGTTATTACCCATGTGATATATATATATATATATATATATATATATATATATATATATATATATATATATATATATATATTAGTGAACAGTAACAGCCGTATAATACTCTCTGGGGATACACCTGAACTTACATTTACATCATTACTTAGCCTGTGGTCGCGTTTCTAGTAAAACCATACCGAAACAAAACAATAATTTACATATTTACGCAAACGTGGAGTATAAGCCAATATAAGTATTTGTGACAGGTTAGAACAGTGTACCGGACGGAGGTTCGAACCCAACACCACGCATTTCACAGGCAGTGCAGTTACTCTGTCTGTTACATTTTTTTTCTGCCGAGTAGACGCTGCAGTGAACATGTATGAGTAGTTAAACGTATGCGCAGCACCGGGACTATAATTCAAATCTCTTCGTTTTGATAACAAAGCCCTTACTATCGCGCTGTCTGTTGATTGCTGCGTAAATCCGGGTGAAGATTAAATGCGTGACCCCTATACAATCCCTGAGACTGCGGCTAAGTTAAATTGTCGCATCAGCCCTTCTCTCAGCGATGCTAGTGTGTTTCATCTTGGCAGAGCCTTTCAGGAATGTAGGAGTGGCAAATTGAAGCGTTACAGTCAGTGCGCAACGAGTGCTTGGGTAACGCGGCTGGTAACGCAGTGGCATCAAAAGACAAGGATTCAGATTGGATTCCCGGATATGGAACACAGTTTTAACTTGGAAGAAGCGCTCGATTTATACTACTGTTCGTGTGCACGGAAGTACAACGAGTAAAACATGGAAGATGACTGATTTTCAGTAAACATTGGATCTAAAGTGAGATGAACATACAGATACATATTCAGAGCAATGAAAAATATACCATATGCTCAGAATCACTATGTGATGAACCTTTACAGCTAGTTGTATAAATAGAACAACATAGAATAGCTCTCTGAGGAATGGAAATCTTAACAGTTTCTGTCATATTCCAAGGATAAAGAGTATCTGCCTTTCAGAACTCCCGAACCTGATGACAAAATATCAGGCATGTTCATTAGACAACATACCAGGTGTAGTAATAGAATAATGTTCTATGATTGTTTCGAAAGAACGTGACGCCTAGTCTCTAAAAGTGTCTTACATAGCGGCGATTGTTTCATGTTCCCGCATTGTTTTCTGTTTCAGCAAATGGAATCGTCGTTCTTTGAAGAATTCTCCTAATGGAGCCAATAGTTCACTGAAACGCTGTACAACTGGTCTCTTGCTCAAATATCGTTGCTAATTATGAAGCAGTAGATCTCCACATTCACAATCTGTTTCATTAACCTATGTTTCAAACAAACACCGTTCTACAGGCTGTACATTAGTTTGTTTACAATTTTCACCGCAAACGTCCTAATTTCATTCATGTTGAGAAACTTCCTACACAGGGCTTGCTGGTGAAAGATACAATAATATGAATGGAACTGGGTGAAGTTTTCATCTTTTATGTTCTTTTTACATAGAATGCATCTTGTCTCGTAGAGTGCCTCTTAAGCAAAAAGACTTGTAAAAAGTTTTTCTTTAGATGTGAAATCATTAAAAATAATCTTGAAGAAATGAATAACTTAACAGTATTGGTTATGTCTGTAGATTCGTCGAGTTGAAGTAAAAAACAACTGTACTCATTCAAATCACTTCACAGTTGTGGAGAAACGTCAGTACTCATAACGTCAAATCGTCTCATCACGGTGTTGGCTGAAAGCTGTATATGTTTTACAACAGAAATTATCTCTCAGCTTTATTTTTAGAATGTTCGAACAGGGCGTCTTTAGCTACTGTAAACACTTTTTTAATGATCTGACCATTCTCATATGATTTCTTCTTTGAAGCGATTACCCTAGCGGCGCAGTTATGATGCTTCAGTAGCGGCTTTACTTATTTTACTTTTCATGTATTACGCAAAGTGTTAATGTTTCATGTGATTAATTATTAACTGTGATGGTAAATTTGAAATCTCTTCCTTTATGGCAATTTTGTTATTGTAGCTGTGCGAAGTTTGGAAATCCGTGGAACGTGATAATGGATAAGAAATGTCGGAAAAAAGGACTGCATTTGAACAATTTTTCAAGTACGCGGAGAAAATTGCCTGTAGCCAGAAAAGAAGACAAAATAATTGGCCTGAATTTGATTGTGTCTGATGTAACGAGAGAAACTGTTTTAACACACTGCAGGCGGATCCAGAATTTACTCGTCTTCCGAGTGGTTTTCGTTACGGCAGGATCCCGAAATAATTCGGGTTTTCCACACATAGTCTGTAGATGCCATGCGCTGTGCTATATTTTAGCTGCTTCGTCTGTTCAGGTTTTTAGACCAGTAGGCAATGTATCAAACTAGTTTTCTGGTATTTTTCACTTATTTAGCATTTTAATTACATGTATTGCAAATACGTACAATTTTCGACTTCAAGCTCCTCCTGCTTTTAGAGATGGCCCTATTCAGAAAAAGGGAGGAAATGAACGAATTTGAAATAATTTCGGAGGTTTTCGAAGGTGATTGTTCAGATGTTACCAGTGTGCGCGAAGGTACGGTTGACTGTGCGAGTGAATGGTTTTATGATTATGAGGATGAGTTCACTCACAGTGTCATCATTAGACCTATACAGAAGCGCAAAGTTGCAGTGTTTTCAAGTGATTCCTACACTAGCGATGAAGGTTATTCTGTTCTTGTGAATCATTTGTTTTGGCAAAATATTAACATAGATATACATTTCTGGACAGAAAATTCGATGGGTGGATTGAAAGTAAGTAATATTTTCCTTTACTGTTAATCTCAGCAAGTGACCAACTCCAAGTGAAACACAGAGCAATTATATCGGAAGACATGTAAGCGGCGTCCGCACTTACGAGACTATAGACCAACAACTTCGGAGTGTCGCAGAGGCTTTCACACGAGAACTCACGTACGCGCAAGCTATACTCTCGCTTTTTTCCCGCGCTGTGCCGCGTCCGCGTGGCGGAGAAAGTAGAAGCCGGCGTGCTGACCTTTTGCAGTGCCCCCTCCCACGAGATGCGCTCTTGTCTTGGCCAGTGCCCTTTGCTAAGCCCACTCGTCCTTCAGAAACTCTTTCTTAGCATCCGCCACAAAGTCTTCATCCGTGATGTAAAAACGGAAAATTATTAAGGTGACATATAATAATAAAGATGAGCAACTTCTGTCACTTTTCTAGAAAAAAACTCTGTGGCATTACTTTACGAAACTTGTTAGACAGGGAAAATTGAAAATTTCTGTGCCTACATCTACTTCTACATACAAGGGTTGGACAAAAATATGCAAATATAACGAGAAATGCATGCTTCAACGTAAACCCAAATACTAGCCTAGCCTTCGGGTTGCGCTGTTGTATTTGACCACGGACAGCACCTGTTTATGGTCCTCAATACTTTGACAGTATACGTCGTAGTCAGAACAGTTTGCTGTGAAGCTGTGATTGCACTATGGCGGATCTCAGTGCATTCGAACGTGGGCAGATTGTTGGGGCTCGTATGGTGTGTGCTCCAGTAGCCAAGGGAGCTGAAGTGTTCGGTTTTTCAAGAGGCACCATATCGAAGATCTATACAACGTACAGGGAAAATCGAAAAACATCATCTGCTAAGGCACAACGTGGAAAAAAGTGTGTGTTAAGTGGTCGTGAAAGACGAAAAATAAGGGGACGACAGCTGCAAAAGTCGCAGCAGAACTGAATGTCGCTCACGCGAACCCTGTCAGCACCATGAACAATACGAACGAAGCTCCAAAACGGTAAATTACCATAGAGAAATGGAGGAACGCCATTTCGTCGAATGAGCCTTGTTTTGGACTATTTCCAACCTCAGGCCGAGGTTACGTCCGAAGAGTGAATGTTGGCGGGGAAGAATGGTATGATTCCTTTGAAAACTATACGGGACCTGTATCTATGCATTCCGAGACGAGTGGAAGCTACTCTGAACGGATCTCCTATACCGTATTGCGCATTTTATAAAATGAGTTTCTGGTGTTTCCATATTTTTTTCCAGCCCCAGTGCTTTTAAATATATACTTGACTGTCCACTCCACAGTCCATGGCAGAGGATTTATTGTGCCAATATTATAGATTTTATTTCCAATTCCCTTGGGGTATTGAGCAAGAAAAATGACAGTGTATCTGCGTCTGCACCTGCCATAATCTATCTTAATCTTATTCTCATCACACTCATGATTAGAGGAGCATTTCGGTTACACTTTCATATGGGCTAAACCCACGTATTACAATCCTACCACCGCGTCTCTGAATTCATTGAATGTCCGTTGTCATACATACTTGATCAGTACTCCAAATTCAACAACACTCTCGAACTGGGCACGCTGGCATCTTGTATGCGATTTCCTTTATAGATGCATTGCACTCCAACCAATGAAAGCCTTTCCTTCGCCTTGCCGAACGCCGATTTTACGTGATCGTCCAATGTCATATCGTTACACAAGCTGCGACATTGTCGCGAATAAAACAGTGACCCGTGTATACAATAAGTTTCCTTTAATTTACGTCTAGGGTCACAAACTTTTTGTTAACAGATTACCGATTTCGACCTATAATGACCATCATCAGATCTGTTTTATAAAAACAAATTCCTAATGAACTGCAGCCACTATGGCTGCAGTACATTAGGACTTTGTTTTTATAAAACAGATCTGATGATGGTCATTATAGACCGAAACCGACAATCTGTTAACAAAAAGTTTGTGACCATAGACGTAAATTAAAGGAAACTTACTTATGTGCTCATAACGTTCACTACAAATATAGTAATGCGAAACTATTCGGTTCTTCATCTTTGATATAAAAATTATCTTTCTGAATTCCTTATGATCGACCAACGACGATACTTTCCTGTACACGACAGCATCAACAGTGAATAGTCGTATAGTGCTCTTGAACCTACCTGATAAATTATATATTGAGAACATTAAAGGCCCTATTATGCTTCCTTGGGGCACATTGTTACTCTGTATATTTCTGATTCCGTTTCAGTTAGTTCATTCTACATTGTTGTCCAACATTAGAAAACACGCATGTAACTGCTGATGCACACTTGTTGTCAAGTGTTATTGCCATGTCTAAAATGTCTGTCAACAATAGACCTACGTACATCTTCATTCACTGACATATGGTCATGACACTACAGATACGTGAAAAAACTCATAAAGTTTTGTTCGGCTGAAGCCGCACTTCAGGTTTCTGCCGCCAGAGCGCTCGAGAGCGCAGTGAGACAAAATGGCGACAGTAGCCGAGAAAGCGTAAGTCGTGCTTGAAATGCACTCACATCAGTCAGTCATAACAGTGCAACGACACTTCAGGACGAAGTTCAACAAAGATCCACCAACTGCTAACTCCATTCGGCGATGGTATGCGCGGTTTAAAGCTTCTGGATGCCTCTGTAAGGGGAAATCAACGGGTCGGCCTGCAGTGAGCGAAGAAACGGTTGAACGCGTGCGGGCAAGTTTCACGCGTAGCCCGCGGAAGTCGACGAATAAAGCAAGCAGGGAGCTAAACGTACCACAGCCGACGGTTTGGAAAATCTTACGGAAAAGGCTAAAGCAGAAGCCTTACCGTTTACAACTGCTACAAGCCCTGACACCCGATGACAAAGTCAAACGCTTTGAATTTTCGGTGCGGTGGAGATCATGATCAGCAAAGAAAATATGTTTTGTGGACTTTCCATGTTAGAGCTCATTTTATTACTTCTCTTCAAATCACATTAATCATGGAATGGAAACACACAGCAACAGAACGCACCACCGTGACCTCAAACACTTTCTTACAGGAAATGTTCAAAATGTCCTCCGTTAGCGAGGATACATGCATTCACCCTCCGTCGCATGGAATCCCTGATGCGCTGGTGCAGCCTTGAAGAATGGCGTATTGTATCACAGCCGTCCGCAATACGAGCACAAAGAGTCTCTACATTTGGTACCGAGGTTGCGTAGACAAGAGCTTTCAAATACCCCCATAAATGAAAGTCAAGAGGGTTGAGGTCAGGAGAGCGTGGAGGCCATGGAATTGGTCCACCTCTACCAATCCATCGGTCACCGAATCTGTTGTTGAGAAGCGTACGAACACTTCGACTGAAATGTGCAGGAGCTCCATCGTGCATGAACCACATGTTGTGTCGTACTAGTAAAGGCACATGTTCTAGCAGCACAGGCAGAGTATCCCGTATGAAATCATGATAACGTGCTCCATTGAGCGTAGGTGGAAGAACATGGGGCCCAATCAAGACATCACCAACAATGCCTGCCCAAACGTTCACAGAAAATCTGTGTTGATGACGTGATTGCACAAGTGCGTGCTGATTCTCGTCAGCCCACACATGTTGATTGTGAAAATTTACAATTTGATCACGTTGGAATGAAGCCTCATCCGTAAAGAGAACATTTGCACTGAAATGAGGATTGACACATTGTTGGATGAACCATTCGCAGAAGTGTACCCGTGGAGGCCAATCAGCTGCTGATAGTGCCTGCACACGCTGTACATGGTACGGAAACAACTGGTTCTCCCGTAGCGCTCTCCATACAGTGACGTGGTGAACGTTACCTTGTACAGCAGCAACTTCTTTGACGCTGACATTAGGGTTATCGTCAACTGCACGAAGAATTGCCTCGTCCATTGCAGGTGTCCTCGTCGTTCTAGGTCTTCCCTAGTCGCGAGTCATAGGCTGGAATGTTCCGTGCTCCCTAAGACGCCGATCAATTGCTTCGAACGTCTTCCTGTCGGGACGCCTTCGTTCTGGAAATCTGTCTCGATACAAACGTACCGCGCCACGGCTATTGCCCCGTGCTAATCCATACATCAATTGGGCATCTGCCAACGCCGCATTTGTAAACATTGCACTGACTGCAAAACCACGTTCGTGATGAACACTAACCTGGTGATGCTACTTACTGATGTGCTTGATGCTAGTACTGTAGAGCAATGAGTCGGATGTCAACACAAGCACCGAAGTCAACATTACCTTCCTTCAATTGGGCCAACTGGTGGTGAATCGAGGAAGTACAGTACATACTGACGAAACTAAAATGAGCTCTAACATGGAAATTAAGCGTTTCCGGACACGTGTCTACATAACA